>NC_045804.1:29386315-29726002 GCF_009873245.2 Balaenoptera musculus
CATCTTCCCAGAATCCTCTTTCACATTATTTCTTTTGAATGTTAATTTTACACTCCTTAGTTGAATACCATTTAATCATGATGTAACATTCATTTTGCATACTGTTGAATTCAATTCACTGAAATTTTATTTAGACATTTTGAACCTATGTTTATAAAAGATTTTAGTCTGTAGTTTATTTTTGTGATATGTTTTTGTCCGGTGATGATGACCTCGGAATGAGTTAGTTGGCAAGTATTTCTTGATTTTCAATTTTCTGGCAAATTCATACTGCTATGTAGGTTTTATTTCCCCTTTTCCCTCTGTTTCTTTCTTACTTTTTCTAATGGTAGTTTTCTTTTTTAAGAACCTAAGTTTTTATGTTTGTTTATTTTGCTACTACTTATTTTTAAATATGGGGAAGTCTTCCCAAATAAGTGATATTTTGCGAACACTATATGTAAAGGAGGAGGCAGGGGAATACCTTGGCTCACAAACCAACCTTTATTCGAATCAGGGTTTCAGTGTATCTAATAGATAGTTACTCTTTGTTTTGGTTGACAAAGATGAATAACTATAAGTAGGTATCCAGATTTAGCAAACAAAAATACAGAATACCCTTAAAGTTGAATTTCAGAAAAAAAATAAATAGCTTTGTGTGTGTGTGTGTGTGTGTGTGTGTGTGTAAGAATGTCTCACACAATATTTGGAATACACTTCTACCTTTTATTAAATCTGAAATTCAAATTTAACTGGGTATTCTCTCTCTCTATATATACGTATTTTTTCTGAAAACCCTACTCATAGGGCCACTTACCACTCACAAATTGCCTATGTAATGTGACACATATGGCCAGATGACATACCTATGAGTATCTTTCTTTATGCCACACCTCCTTCAGCGCTGCCTCCTTGGCACACTGTGGGTTCAAACAGGAGGTAGAGAGGCTTCACAGTTGGACAACTCACACTGGACCCACACAGTACTTCTAGCTTCTGGCCCTCTTTAGGTACTGCCTACTTTGGAGATAGCTGTTCTTTCACAACACTACCTGTTTTTAAAAATTGTATTTTCTTTTTTTACTATACTTTGCTACACTTCATGCTTAGTGTTAATTTTCTTTTTAAGTACTTACTATTATCACCGAAGACGGAATTTCTATTTCTATTTCTTCCTTTTTTCTTTCTTATTGCTTTCAGAACTGGGTTGAGAAAAGTTTATTGCCAATTTATACCTGGAGCTCTGTATATTCTATTTAATAGTTTCATCAATATCTATTTAATTTAATCCTCTCTTTTGGTACCTTTGTATTTTTCCATTTCCTATAGATTATATTTGTTAAAAACATGTCTATTATTTTTCAGTGTGCCAGGTTTTAAAATTCTTTATGTATTTTTCTGAGCCCTGTTGACCCCTCAGTCCACACTTTATTGTTTTAATATAGTTTTTTTAAAATCTTCATTATTTCCCCCCAATATTACATTGCTCTTGGGTTTGGTTTTATTTTTGTTATTACTTTACTTATTTTACCCACTTTTTGAAAAATGGAAATACTCAAAACTATTAGTTATCTATGAGAAAGGATTGATATTCTATTAATTTGAATATACAGTATTATTATTTGTATTCCCCTTCCAAAGTCTCTTATTATGGTGTAAATTTGTGTTTAACAAAATAATTATTATAGCGTTATCCCCCATCCTAAATTCTAGGAAATTAAATATTTTTAACTTAAATTTTATTATACTAGAACTTGCTTATTTCTTAGTTTTTGCATTGTGCCCAGAGAATATGAAATGTAGAATATTTTTTTATTTTACTGACTTTTCTTTTTGGTAAGTAAATAGTAGGAAAGTAGTTCTAATAAAATATCTTAGAAAAAAAATGTCCAAACTTTTTCCCTTTTATTACTTTACCATTTTTGGAAAAAAATCTTCCTATAATTTCAGAGGCACTACCTGATCTCCTTTCCTCAGTGTATCTTATATTTCAGAAGATAAACATCTAAACCAAAATGAACTAATTCAGGGAGAGTAGGAAATCAGTATCACCCCTGGTAATTTAAAATTAAGACATGAAGAAACTATGCCAGTGTGCTAACTTCTGGGAATGAAAGGTAAGTTATAATAAGGTAGAATTGGGGGATATCTCTATTGGAAATTGCTGAAAAACAAACAATCTGAAAACAACATATTCAAACAATATTCATGTTTTTAAACTTATGATTATTTAGGGTCAGCAAATCATGTGCTTCTTGTGTTGGTTTGACTCTATTATGAACTTTTGATCAGCTGTGAATCAGGTTGGTAGCTCTGTTTCTGGGGCATGGCTAGCTGGATCACCTTCCTTCTCTTCCCTTTGTCTTATTTCTATATGACTCATATCCTTCCAGCAGCCTAGTATAGCATGTTCTCATGGCAAGGGTGAAGCATAAGTGCAAGCAAGCCCCAAAGTGTAAGAAATCATGCTGAACCTGCAAAGTCTTCTGTGGCTTAGGCTCAGAACTTGTAAACATAGTCACTTCTGCCACGTTCTATTAGCCAAAACAAGTAGAAATGCCATCCCAGAGTCAGAGTATGGATGGTAAAATACAGAATTACAGGGCAAAAAGTATAGATACAAAAGGGAAATTAATTCATGCCAGAATAGCAGTTAATTACCACAGTCTTCCCTCTAGAATCAATTACCACACTGTTTCCTCTAATCTTTGGTAACCTTCTCAACCACTCCTTCTCAAGAGTTGCAAAAGTCTCATCTTATCTAACAATGTCTTCAGGCTCAAAACCCAAGAATTCATGGTTTATATTTACTCTAAATGTGGATATCCTTGATATGGAGAGCTATGAACTAAGTAAACAAGTTACCCACCCCTCTTCCATCCCCCAACACATAATAGAGTAGTGGAACAGGGAAAGCCAAGAAACTAGCATTAAAAATTCTCATTTAAAAAGAGGATGAGTAAAAGGCACATATCAGTTCCTGGTCCTTAGCCATTCTGAAATTCTGTGGGCAAACATCTTCAAGTCTTGCAATTTGGGGGATGGAAAAGTCTCTTGATTAGGCTCTGGGTCTACATCTTGTCTTACACTGTGTTCTGCAGCTACATTCAATTTGAGTTGTTGAGCCCATTTCTTTCTAGTAACAACTTAATATTTTACTGCCTTAAGATGCTGGGTAAGTCATGGATAGACAAAAATGTTACAGGGCCAAGTTTGTGGATAAGGACACTTTATATTATATAGGGCTACCAAATAAATAGTCACAATATTTAAAATTGAGCTTGTGTTAACCTTGAAAAGAAGTCAGTCACCATAACAAATAAATAAGAAGATGGACCTCTGAGAGAACTCTCAGTGAGACATAAGGCAAGTATGACCCAAGTGCAATAAAGGGTACAGTGTGTGGTTAGGTTTTCTAGTTTCTGGGTTAAGTCCCTCATGAGGCTTCATTACATTCCTTTCCTTCGGCTCCAAAACAAAACCAAACAAACCCCCCTTATTCCTTTTCTTACCCTCATTCTTTTCTGTAAGCTAATTTTGGCAACATCTTAAACTAAACAACATGTACTTAAATCCACTGTTAAAATACATAGAAATATGTTCTTCTCCTATTTGAATCCTAGATATGTTGCAAGTTTTCCTCTTTTTAATTGGTCTCTTTGGGCATAGTAATGGAAATATGCTAGTAAGAAACCATGTTAACAAAGTATACAAAATTTTATTTATATTATTATTACTAGTGTAATATGTATCTGCATTAAAAAATAAACTACAAAAAAGGTGGTTTCCTATGGTAGTTCCTGAGTGGTTGTACTATGAATTGTTTGTTTACATTTTGTCAAACTTAAAAATAAAATGGCCAGTTATATTACCAGCAAAAGTGAGTTAATTTGCAGATGGCAGAGGAATTGTAATCCAAGACATGAAAACTATGGCAAACCATAGGCAAGTCCAGAGAAAAAGGAGATGAACATTACTTTATAGAGAAAAAGAGGAAATTGGAATGGACTGCTTTGAACACAAGTGCGTTGGAAGAAAGTGAGAGTTCAGGATGGTGATGGTTTCTCATTTGCTGAGCTATTGCTCGGCAAAGAGAATATCTTCTTTACTCCTACTTGGGAAGTAAAGTAAGCATTTTTCAGTCCAGGAATTAATGTAAGCTCCAAGGGAAGGTATGTGTATGACAGCTCCCCTTTCAGGGTTTCCCAACTCCATTTTAAATAAAATTTTCATGGTTTCCTGTTTACCCATATTTACTTTTAACTGAGGATCACCCACAGATTCTTGGTGTTCAGTTCAGTTAGGTTCGTCAGTCCTACATATCCTTGAAATTCCACAAAAACAAGACAGAGGCTGTTCTTATTACCAAAGGAAATTCACTTGTGCCTCCTTTCTCTCTTCTCTGTCATTTGTATTGCAACCATTTCCTGTCTTTGAGCATCATCAATTAGTTTCACCTGTTTTTGGAGGTTATAGAAATGAAATAATACAGTTGGTCGTATCTCTCTCTGTGTGTGTGTGTGTGTGTGTGTGTGTGTGTGTGTAGCTTCTTTTGTTCAGTGTAATGATTTGGGGATTTATCCATGACATTGTTTCATTAATTTGGAAAATTCATAGCCATTATCTCTTGAAATATGTTCTCTGCTCCATTTTCACTTTCATTGCCTTCTGGGGATACCTTTACATACATGTTAGATGATATGATTTCCTACAGATCTTAGACACTCTGTCCTATTTGTTCACACATGTTTTCTCCTTAAGTTAAACTTTCTATTGCTCTGTATTCAAATTATCTAGTTCTTTTCTCTACTGAATCCATTTGTAACATTCCACTTTATTATTATTTTTTTAAAATTTCCTTGTGTCTGCTACTATCCTGCTCTGTTTCCCATCTTCAGATGTGGTTTATTTATAGTTGTGGGAAACCACACACATATTAGTGGAAATCTGTTTCTCAACTCTCCTATTCTGCACACCAGCCTTCACCATATTTGTCACTAAGCAAATTGTGAAGACCCAAGGGAGAGTTGGTGAATGGTGCAGACTTGTTCTATGTTTGACATTCCCTGGAATTTTAATTTTTCATGTAAGCCAATATGTACCGTAAAAGTACATGAGAGAGGACCTTCAAGATGGCCGAGGTGTAACACGTGGAGATCACATTCCTCCCCACAAATACAACAAAAATACATCTACATGTGGAACAACTCCTACAGAACACCTACTGAACACTGGCAGAAGACCTCAGACTTCCCCAAAGGAAAGAAATTCCCTACATAACAGAGTAGGACAAAAGAAAAAAGAAAAAACAGAGTCAAAAGAGTAGAGACTGGACCTGCACCTCTGGGAGGGAACTGTGAAGGAGGAAAAGTTTCCAGGCACTAGGAATCCCCTTCACTGGTGGAAACAGGGGGTGAGTAGGGGGGAAGCTTCAGAGCCATGGAGGAGAGTGCAGCAACAATGGTGCAGAGGGCAAAGTGGAGAGATTCTTGCACAGAGGATGGGTGCCGACCAGCACTCACCAGCCTGAGAGGTTGTCTGCTCAGCCACTGGGGTGGGGGTGGTGGAGGCTGCCAGCTGAGGCTCGGGCTTTGGAGGTAAGACCCCAGGGAGAGGACTGGGGTTGGCTGTGTGAAGACAGCCTGAGGATGCTAGTACACCACAGCTAGCCGGGAGGGAGACCAGAAAAACGTCTGGAACTGCCTAAGAGGCAAGAGACCATTGTTTCAAGGTGCATGAGAAGAGCATATTCAGAGCACCACCTAAACAAGCTCCAGACAAGGGCGCGAGCCAAAGCTATCAGCACAGACCCCAGACACAGGCATGAAACACTAAGTCTGCTGCTGAAACCACCAAGAATACTGTGTGCAAGAGGAGGTCACTATCCACACCTCCCTTCCCAGGAGGCTGTGCAGCCCACCGCTACCAGGGTCCCGTGATCCAGGGACAACTTCCCCAGGAGAACACATGGCATACCTCAGGCTTTTGCAATGTCACACCAGCCCCTGCCGCCACAGACTGGCCCTGCCTTCTGTATCCCTCCCTCTCCCCAGCTTGAGTGAGCCAGAGCTCCCCTAATAACCTGCTAATTTAACCCCATTATGTCTGGGAAGGGAACAGATGCCACAGGGCGACCTACAGGCAGAGGAGGGGCCAAATCCAAAGATGAACCCCAGGAGCTGTACTAACAAAGAGGAAAAAGGGAAATTTCTCCCTGCTGCCTCAGGAGCAGTGGATTAAATCTCCATAATCAACTTGATGTACCCTGCATCTGTGGAATACCTGAATAGACAATGAACCATCCCAAAGTTGAGGTGGTGGACATTGGGAGCAACTGTAGACTTGGGGTTTGCTGTATGTGACTAACTAGTTTCTGACTTTTATCTTAGTATAGCTTTTAGTGTTTGTTATAATTGGTGGATTTGTTTGTTGGTTTGGTTGTTCTCTTCATTTTTTTTATTACTTTTTATTTTAAACATATTTTTTATTCTAATAATTTTATTTTATTACTATTTTTTCTTTCTTTCTTTTTTCTCCCTTTTCTTCTGAGCCCTGTGGCTGACAGGGTCTTGCTGTTCCAGCCTGGTGTCAGGCCTGTGCCTCTGAGGTGGGAGAGCCAAGTTCAGGACATTGGACAACCAGAGACCTCCAGGCACAATGTAATATCAAGTGGCAAAAACTTTCCCAGAGATCTCTGTCTCAATGCTAAGACCCAGCTCCACTCAACGACTAGCAAACTCCAGTGCTAGATACCCCATGCCAAACAACTAGCAAGACAGGAACACAACCCAATCCATTAGCAGAGAGGCTGCCTAAAATCATAGTAAGTTCACAAACACCCCAAAACACACCACTGGAAGCAGACCTGCCACCAGAAAGACAAGGTCCAGCCCCACCCACAAGAACACAAGCACCAGTCCCCTATACAAGGAGGCCTACACAGCTCACTGAACCAACCTCACCCACTGGGGGCAGACAACAAAAACAACAGGAACTACAAACCTCCAGCCTGCAAAGAGGAGACCCCAAACACAGTAAGTTAGGCAAAATTAGAAGACAGAGAAATACACAGCAGATGGAAGATCAAGGTAAAAACCGACCAGACCAAACAAATGAAGAAGAAATAGGGAGGCTATCTGAAAAATAATTCAGTGTAAGAGTACAGATGATCCACAATCTTGGAAATAGAATGGAGAAAATACAAGAAACATTTAACAAGGACATAGAAGAACTAAAGAGCAAACAAACAATGAGGAACAACACAATAAATGAAATTAAAAATTCTCTTTAAGTAATCAAGAGCAGAATAACTGAGGCAGAAGAATGATAAGTGACCTAGAAGATAAAATAGTGGAAATAACTAGCGAAGAGCAGAATAAAGAAAAAAGAATGAAAAGAAATGAGGACAGTCTGAGAGAACTCTAGGAACATTAAACGCATAAACATTCGAATTACAGGGGTCCCAGAAGAACAAGAGTAAAAAAAAAGGGTCTGAGAAAATATTTGAAGAGACTATAGTTGAAATCTTCCTAATATGTGATAGGAAATAGTAAATCAAGTGCAGGAAGTGCAGACAGTCCCATATAGGATAAATCCAAGGAAAAAACGTGTTGACATATATTAATCAAACTATCAAAAATTAAATACAAAGGAAAATACTAAAAGCAACAAGGGAAAAGCAACAAATAATATAAGGGAATGACCTTAAGGTTATCAGCTGATCTTTCAGCAGAAACCCTACAAGCCAAAAAGGAGTGGCAGGGCATATTTAAAGTGATGAAAGAGAAAAAACTATAACCAAGATTACTCTACCCTGCAAGGATCACATTCAGATTTGATGGAGAAATTAAAACCTTTACAGACAATCAAAAGATAAGAGAATGCAACACACCAGACCAGCTTTACAACAAATGCTAAAGGAATTTCTATAGGCAGGAAACACAAGAGAAGGAAAGACGTACAAAAACAAACACAAAACATTTAAGAAAATCGTAATAGGAACATATACTGATAATTACCTTAAATGTAAGTGGATTAAATGCTCCAAGCCAAAAGACACAGACTTGCTGAATGGATACAAAACCAAGACCCATATATATGCTGTCTACAAGAGACTCACTTCAGACCTAGGGACACATACAGACTGAAAGTGAGGGGATGGAAAAAGATATTCCATGCAAATGGAAATCAAAAGAAAGCTGAAGTAACAATTCTCATATCAGACAAAATAGACTTTAAAATAAAGACTATTACAAGAGACAAAGAAGGACATTACATAATTATCAAGGGATCAATCCAAGAAAAAGATATAACAACCGTAAATATGTATGCACCCAACATAGGAGCACCTCAATGCATAAGGCAAATGCTAACAACCATGAAAGGGGAAATCAACAGAAACACAATAATAGTAAGGAGACTTTAACACCCCACTTTCACCAATGTACAGCTCAT
Source organism: Balaenoptera musculus (assembly GCF_009873245.2). Taxonomy (NCBI): domain Eukaryota; kingdom Metazoa; phylum Chordata; class Mammalia; order Artiodactyla; family Balaenopteridae; genus Balaenoptera; species Balaenoptera musculus. The sequence continues at coordinate 29,394,749 of NC_045804.1, forward strand.
CCAAAATGAAAATAAATAAGGAAACACAAGCTTTAAATGACACATTAAACAAGATGAACTTAATTGATATTTATAGGACAGTTTATCCAAAAACAACAGAATATACTTTCTTCTCAAGTTCTCATGGAACATTATCCAGGATAGATCATATCTTGGGTCACAAATCAAGCCTTGGTAAGTTAAAGAAACTTGAAATTGTAGCAAGTATCTTTTCCAACCACAACACTATGACACTAGATATCAATTACAGGAAAAAAACTGTAAAAAATACTAAAACATGGAGGCTAAACAATACACTACTAAATAACCAAGAGATCACTGAAGAAATCAAATTGGAAATAAAAAAAAATACGTAGAAACAAATGACAATGAAAACACGATGAACCAAAACCTATGGGATGTAGTAAAAGCAGTTATAAGAGGGAAGTTTATAGCAATACAATCCTACCTCAAGAAAGAATAAAAATCTCAAATAAACAACCTAACCTTACAACAAAAGCAATTAGAGAAAGAAGAACAAAAAACCTCAAAGTTAGCAGAAGGAAGAAATCATAAAAATCAGATCACAAATAAATGAAAAAGAAATGAAAGAATTGATAGCAAAGATCAATAAAACTAAAAGCTGGTTATTTGAGAGGATAAACAAAATTGATAAACCATTAGGCAGACTCATCAAGAAAAAAAGGGAGGAGACTCAAATCAATAGAATTAGAAATGAAAAAGGAGAAGTAACAACTAACACTGCAGAAACACAAAGGATCATGAGAGATTACTCCAAGCAATTATATGCCAATAAAATGGACAACGTTGAAAAAATGGACAAATTCTTAGAAATGCACAACCTTCCGAGACTGAACCAGGAAGAAATAGAAAATATAGACAGACCAACCACAAACACTGAAATTGAAACTGTGATTAAAAATCTTCCAACAAACAAAAGCCCAGGACCAGATAGTTTCACAGGCAAATTCTGTCAAACATTTAGGGAAGAGCTAATTCTTATTCTTCTCAAACTCTTCCAAAATATAGCAGAGAGAGGAACACTCCCAAAGTCATTCTACGGGGCCACCATCACCCTGATACCAAAACCAGACAAAGATACTACAAAAAAAGAAAATTACAGACCAATATCACTGATGAATATAGATGCAGAAATCCTCAAAAAATAATAGCAAACAGAATCCAACAGCACATTAAAAGGGTCATACACCATGATAAAGTGGAGTTTTTCACAGGAATGCAAGGATTCTTCAATTTACACAAATCAATCAGTGTGATACACCATATTAACAAATTGAGGTGGAAAAACCATATGATCACCTCAATAGATGCAGAAAAAGCTTTTGACAAAATTCAACACCAATTTATAATAAAAACTCTCCAGAAAGTAGGCACAGAGATAACTTACCTCAACATAATAAAGGCCATATATGAAAAACCCAAGGCCAACATCATTCTCAATGGTGCAAAACTAAAACCATTTCCACTACAATCAGGAACAAGACAAGGTTGCCCACTCTCACCACTATTATTCAACATAGTTTTGCAAGTTTTAGCCAAAGCAATCAGAGAAGAAAAAGAAATAAAAGGAATCCATTTAGGTCTTTATTCCATTTTGAGTTTATTTTTGTGTATGGTGTTAGGGAGTGTACTCATTTCATTCTTTTACATGTAGCTGTCCAGTTTTCCCAGCACCACTTATTGAAGAGGCTGTCAGCAAAAGAAACCATAAACAAGACGAAAAGACAACCCTCAGAATGGGAGAAAATATTTGCAAATGAAACAACTGACAAAGGATTAATCTCCAAAATTTTCAAGCAGCTCATGCAGGTCAATATCAAAAAAAAAAAAAAATCAAACAACCCAATCGAAAAATGGGCAGAAGACCTAAATAGACATTTCTCCAAAGAAGATATACAGATTGCCAACTAACACATGAAAGTAACCTCAACATCATTAATCATTAGAGAAATGCAAATCAAAACCACAATGCGATATCATCTCACAGTGGTAAGAATGACCATCATCCAAAAATCTACAAACAAAAATCCTGGAGAGGGTGCAGAGAAAAGGGAACCCTCATATACTGTTGGTGGGAATGTAAATTGATACAGCCACTATGGAGAACAGTATGGAGATTCCTTAAAAAACTAAAAATAGAACTATCATATGAGCCAGCAATCCCACTACTGGGCATATACCCTGAGCAAACCATAATTCAAAAAGAGTCATGTGCCACAAAGTTCATTGCAGCACTATTTGCAATAGCCAGGACATGGAAGCAACCTAAGTGTCCATCGACAGATGAATGGATAAAGAAGATGTGGCACATATATACAATGGAATATTACTCAGCTATGAAAAGAAACGAAATTGAGTTATTTGTAGTGAGGTGAGGTGGATGGACCTAGAGTCTGCCATACAGAGTGAATTAAGTCAGAAAGAGAAAAACAAATACCGCATGGTAACACATATATATGGAATCTAAAAAAAAAAAAAAAAGGGCATGAAGAACCTAGTGGCAAGACGAGAATAAAGTTGAAGACCTACTAGAGAATGGACTTAAGGACATGGGGAAGCAGAAGGGGAAGCTGGGACAAAGTGAAAGAGTGGTAGCATATATACGGACATATATACACTACCAAATGTAAAATAGATAGCTAGTGGGAAGCAGTCACATAGCACAAGGAGATCAGTTCAGTGCTTTGTGACCAGCTAGAAGGGTGGGATAGGCAGGGTGGGAGGGAGGGAGATGCAAGAGGGAAGAGATATAGAGATATATGTATATGTATAACTGATTCACTTTGTTATAAAGCAGAAACTAACACACTATTGTAAAGCAATTATACTCCAATAAAAACGTTCAAAAAAATTTAAAAATTAAAAAAATGAATAAAAGGAATCCAAATCAGAAAAGAAGAAGTAAAACTGTCACTGTTTGCAGATTATATAGTGCTATACATAGAGAATCTTATAGATGCTACCAGAAAACTACTAGAGCTAATCAATGAATTTCATAAAGTAGCAGGATACCAAGTTAATGCACAGAAATCTCTTGCATTCCTATCCACTAATGAAGAAAAATCTGAAAAACAAATTAAGGAAACACTCCCAATTACCATTGCAAGTAAAAGAATAAAATACCTAGGAATAAACCTACCTAACGAGACAAAAGACCTATATTCTGAAAACTATAAGACACTGATGAAAGAAATTAAAGGTGATACAAACAGATGGAGAGATATACCATGTTCTTGGATTGGAAGAATCAACATTGTGAAAATCACTATACAACCGAAAGCAATCTACAGATTCAGTGCAATCCCTATGAAACTACCACTGGCATTTTTCACAGAACTAGAACAAAAATTTTCACAATTTGTATGGAAACACAAAAGACTCCGAATAGCCAAAACAGTCTTGAGAAAAAAAAAGGAGCTGGAGGAATCAGGCTCCCTGACTTCAGACTATACTACAAAGCTACAGTAATCAAGACAGAATGGAAGTGGCACAAAAACAGAAATATAGATCAATGGAGCAGGATAGAAAACCCTGAGCTAAACCCACGCACATATGTCATCTTATCTTTCATAAAGGAAGCAAGAATATACAATGGAGAAAAGACAGCCTCTTCAATAAGTGGTGCTGGGAAAACTAGACAGCTACATGTAAAAGACTGAAATTAGAACACTCCCTAACACCATACAGAAAAGTAAACTCAAAATGAATTAAAAATCAAAATGTAAGACCAGACACTATAAAACTCTTAGAGGAAAACATAGGAAAAACACTCTTTGACATAAACCACAGCAAGATCCTTTTTGACCCACCTCCTAGAGAATTGGAAATAAAAACAAAATTAAACAAACGGGAACTAATGAAACTTAAAAGCTTTTGCACTGCAAAGGAAACCATAAACAAGACCAAAAGACAACCATCAGAATGGGAGAAAATATTTGACAAAGAAGCAACTGACAAAGGATTAATATTCAAAATATACAAGCAGCTCATGCAGCTCAATAACAAAAAAGTAAACAATACAATCCAAAAATGGGAAGAAGACCTAAATAGATATTTCTCCAAGGAAGATATACAGATTTCTAACAAACACATAAAAGGTTGCTCAATGTCACTAATCATTAGAAAAATGCAAATCAAAACTACAATGAGGTATCCTCTCACACTTGTCCTAATGGCCATCATCAGAACATCTACAAACAATAAATGCTGGAGAGGATGTGGAGAAAAGGGAACACTTTTGCACTGTTGGTGGGAATATAAATTGATACAGCCACTATGGAGAACGGTATGGCAGTTCCTTAAAACCTAAAAATTGAACTACCATACGACCTGGCAATCCCACTACTGGGAATATACCCTGAGAAAACCATAATTCAAAAAGAGTCATGTACCACAATGTTCATTGCAGCACTATTTACAATAGCCAGGACATGGAAGCAACCTAAAAGTGTCCATTGACAGATGAATAGGTAAAGAAGATGTGGCACATATATACAATGGAGTATTACTCAGTCATAAAAGGGAACAAAACTAAGTTTTTTGTAGTGAGGTGGATGGACCTAAAGTCTGTCATACAGAGTGAAGTAAGTCAGAAAAAGAAAAACCAATACCGTATGCTAACACATATATATGGAATCTAAGACAAAAATAATCGTTCTAAAGAACCTAGGGGCAGGACAGGCATAAAGATGCAGATGTAGAGTGGACTTCAGGACACAGGGAACGGGAAGGGTAAGCTGGGACGAAGTAAGAGAGTGGCATTTACACATATACACTACCAAATATAAAATAGATAGCTCGTGGGAAGCTGCATGCCACAGGGAGATCATTTCAGTGCTTTGTGACCACCTAGAGGGGTGTGTTAAGGAGGGTTGTAGGGAGATGCAAGACAGAAGGGATATGGGGATATATGTATACATATAGCTGATTCACTTTGTTATACAGCAGAAACTAACACACCATTGTAAAGCAATTATACTGCAATAAAGATGTTAAAAAATAATTAGAAAGTACATGAAAATTTCAGCTGGTTTCTTCCTACTCCCGTTAATGGCAAATTCTTCATTCTCTTATCATTCTGCCAAAGATGTGTCCAGAGTCTCTTTCTTATAAACACTCATCATTTTCTAAAGTTCATTTCATGGCTTCTTTCCATGTAGAATTCTTGGATGGGCTTAGAGAAACTATGTTTTTGTAGCTTATTTGGCTTGTTTTTTTTTTGGCTGTGTTGGGTCTTCGTTTCTGTGTGAGGGCTTTTTCTAGTTGTGGCGAGCAGGGGTCACTCTTCATCATAGTGTGCGGGCCTCTCACTAGCGTGGCCTCTCTTGTTGTGGAGCACAGGTTCCAGACTCGCAGGCTCAGTAGTTGCGGCTCACGGGCCCAGTTGCTCCACGGCATGTGGGATCTTCCCAGACCAGGGCTTGAACCCGTGCCCCCTGCATTGGCAGGCAGATTCTCAACTACTGCACCACCAGGGAAGCCCTGGCTGGTTTTTTTTGTTAGAGAAAAAGATACACTCTCTTGTGGTTTTCTCTGTCTTGATTAAAAGCTAAATATTCTACTTTTTACATTTGGTTTCCAAAAATTCTTCAGTTATCATAATGATAAGTAGAGTAAATAAATAAGGTAAAACTTATCAGGTGTTCCACCTTGACCAAAGGAAGTTATATAAAATCTATAACATTAAATGTTAGGTCTTTAAAATAGGCCTAATATTTCTTATATATTAAGAGGTAGTTTACTTGTTGAAAGCAAACATTTTCTATTGGCTTGCCTTTGTTACTTTTATAAATGTTGAATTTACAACAAAATTCTGGGTTTATCCTCCTCTATGATAGTAGAGACTGTGAAGAAACAAGTGTATGTTAGTTTCATGGCAGCTAAAGAGAATCTTACCATCATCATTTACATAATTAACTTAGAGAATCAACTCAGAGTTTTCAGTATTCATAATGTATGGCACATTAGAATTCAAACAATACACTTGTTAGCATACTAAAGATTGGGGATCAACAAAAGCAAAGTAAAGCAAATCAACCAACAATAATGGTAACCAAAAATTATATGCTTAATTTGATATTGTAAAAAACTTAGCTTTACCAGTGTTACATTCATATCTATAAAGGCACATCGTTCTGGAAGAAATAACAGGTGCATACACTTTAGAAAAATTACACTGGGAATTGAGTGATTAATGCAGAATCAATACTACTACTGAAGAGTCTACCTGATTTATCTTACAATCAACATGGGAAAGCCTTTTTGATGTTATGACTCAGCAGATGTCAAGATGTAAGCCTTTCACAAAATAATTTCGAGGCAGGAATTAACTTGTTTACTCTGCAGAACCAGGCAAGAGAGAAAATGCCAGTAAGAGTTCACCCAAGGATTGCCTAAAATGTACCAAATATTCTTTCTTTCTCTTTCTCTTTCTCTTTCTCTTTTTCTTTCTCTTTCTCTTTCCCTTTCCCTTTCCCTTTCTCTTTCCCTTTCCCTTCCACTTTCACTCTCTCTCTCTCCATTTTTAGGAAGAATAAAAATGATGCAGTCAGCTACAAAATTGACAGAGTATTAGTGCCCCTGAGAAATTATATTACTTTGAAAGCTAAGTGAGATCATTTTATTAAAACTTGTTTGAAATGGATCTAAGCTGCCAAATGAGGTAAGGGGAGAATTGCGGCTATTTGAAATTTACAACTATTTGATTTTCTATTTTAGAGAATCCTTCAACTCTGACTAGTGAATGTTTTCCCCCAGAAACAGCCCTAATCCATCACATGTGAATCACTCTTTTCCTAGGTAGAGCAGAGAGGTGAGTGATGGTACAAAGGGATGTTTCTATGGTCAGTGACTTTAATTTCAGACAAGGATATTGCTGAACAAAATTTTAATCAGAGAATTACAAAAATAGGATCAACACAGTAACAACAGTGAAATCATTTTGAGAATATAAAATTAAGCCACCACCATTGGGAATATTATTTAAAGGTTTTGTCCCTCTACTTCCTCTCTTTACAGAAAACAAACTATTTTCTGAGCTCAAGGAGATATGAGTAGGCCTCAATATATGACACAAACTTTGAAGGCATCACTAATATCTACAGATTCCTTTACTGCTCCACAGTACAGAATAAAGTAGAGTAAATAATCAATAGTCAAACCATGTACAATTCTGAGTGTATCTGAAATACTAAAATCATTCTTACTACCTATTGTAATTTTCTAAGGCCTCAGAATAAAACAAACATTAAAAACCTCATAGGGTTTTTGTTCATTAAAAAAAAAGAGACAAATCTGCAATTCTCAATTACTTATAATCTTTGCTTCTTCCATTAAATACTACAAAGGGAGATATATTCATATTTAACTTAATTATATATTTCAGAATTACATTAAAATCTTATTTACTTCCCATATGATTCTTGGGAAAGACGGTGAATGTTTTATGTAAGAACATAGAATTATGCAAAATATCTGCAAAAACTATAATTTTAGCATTTAAATCCATTCGTTTAATTATTACAGCTACTATCTCAATTTTTTTAATTTTTAATTTTATACTGGAGGGTAGTTGATTTACAATATTGTGGTAGTTTCAGATGTACAGCAAAGTGATTCAGTTATACATATACATATATCCATTCTTTTTCAGATTATTTTCCCATTTTGGTTATTACAGAGTATTGAGTAGAGTTCCCTGTGCTATACAGTAGGTCCTTGTTGATTATATATTTTATATATAGTAGTGTGATATGTTAATCCCAAACTCCTAATGTATCCCTCCCCCCACCTTTCCCCTTTGGTAACCATAAGATTGTTTTCTATGTCTGTGAATCTGTTTCTGTTTTGTAAATAAGTTCATTTGTATCATTTTTTTTAGATTCCACATATAAGTGATATCATATGATATTTGTCTTTGTCTGACTTACTTCACTTAGTATAATGATTTCTAGGTTCATCCATGTTGCTGCAAGTGGCATTATTTCATTCTTTTCTTATGGCTGAGAAATATTTCATTACATATATGTACCACATCTTTATCCATTCTTCTCTCAATGGACATTTAGGTTGCTTCCATGTCTTGGCTATTGTAAATTGTACTTCAATGAATACTGGGGTGCATGTGTCTTTTTGAAGTACAGTTTTCTCTGGATAAAGGCCCAGGAGTGGGATTGCTGGATCATATGGTAGCTCTATTTTTAGTTTTTAAAGAAATCTCCATATTGTTCTCCATAGTGGCTGTACAAATTTACATTCTCACCAACAGTGTAGGAGGGTTTCCTTTTCTCCACACCTTCTCCAGCATTTACTCTTTGTAGACTTTTACATGATGGCCATTCTGACCAGTGTGAGGTGATACCTCATTATAATAATTAGTGATGTTGAGCATCTTTTCATGTATTGGGTTGCCATCTGTATGTCTTCTTTGGAGAAATATCTATTTAGGTCTTCTGTGCATTTTTGGATTGGGTTGTTCATTTTTTTGATATTGAGCTGCATGAACTCTTTGTATATTTTGGAGATTAATCCTTTGTCAGTTGCTTCATTTGCAAATATTTTCTCCCGTTCTGAAGGTTGTCTTTTCACCTGTTTTATGATTTCCTTTGTTGTGCAAAGATTTTAAGTTTCATTAGGTCTCATTTGTTTATTTTTGTTTTTATTTGCATTACTCTATGAGGTGGGCCAAAAAATATGTTACTGTGATTCATGTCAAAGAGTGTTCTGTGTATGTTTTCTTCTAAGAGTTTTATAGTGTCTGGCCTTACATTTAGGTCTTTAATCCATTTTGAATTTAGCTTTGCGTATGGTGTTAAAGAATGTTCTAGTTTCATTCTTTTACATGTAGCTGTCCAGTTTTCCCAGCACCACTTATTGAAGAGGCTGTGTTTCCTCCACTGTATATTCTTGCCTCCTTTGTCATAGATTAGGTGATCATAGGTGTGTGGGTTTATCTCTAGGCTTTTCATCCTGTTCCAATGATCTATATTTCTGTTTTTGTGCCAGTACCAAACTGTCTTGATTACTGTAGCTTTGTAGTATAGTCTGAAATCAGGGAGCCTGATTATTCCAGCTCCATTTTTCTTTCTCAAGATTGCTTTGGCTATTCAGGGTCTTTTGTGTTTCCATACAACTTGTAACATTTTTTGTTCTAATTCTGTGAAAAATGCCATTGGTAATTTCAAGTTGAGCATCTTTTCATGTGTTTGTTGGTCGTCTGTATGTCTTCTTTGGAGAAATGTCTATTTAGATTTTCTGCCTATTTTTTGATTGGGTTATTTGTTTTTTTAATATTGAGCTGCATAAGCTCTTTGTATACTTGGAGATTAATCCCTTGTCAGTCGCTTTATTTGTAAATATTTTCTCCCATTCTGTAGGTTGTCATTTTAGTTTTTTATGTCTTTAATAAATATTTAAAAAATAAGATCCTATTAGTTAACACAGATCAATCTGGATGACATCTTTATTTCATTCACATACTTATTTGAGAAAAATAAAAATCAGTACATTTTTTCAGTATTTAATTGTAGTTAAAGTAGAACAGAAATCTGGAATATATTTATCATAGATTACTCCAATTACATTAATTATCTTTAATTTTATTTTTAAACCACTTTTTAAAGTAGACTAGGAACAGGAGGTAGTTATCACACAATAATAAATTGGTTCACCCTTCTTCTCTATGCAATATTTCATTTTTCTTCAATCTAGCTGTATTCTGTAGTTATCGTGTGCCTTGCTTAATTTAGTCATCAAGTACATAAAACTGTCAAAAAAAAATGCTCTCTAGATGTCCTGAAGAATATTATCAATGTACATACACTACAATGGTCTAAGACTTCATATCTAGAATCACCTATACTAGAATTTGGCTGATTCATCTGACATACTTTAACTGTGTAACTTTTGGTGAATTTTTAAAAAGTATTTATTTATTTATTTATTTATGGCTGTTTCAGGTCATAGTTGTGGCATGCAGGCTCTTTGTTGTGGTGCGTGGACTTTTCTCTAGTTGTGCCCTGCAGGTTTTCTCTTCTCTAGTTGTGGCACACAGGCTCCGGGGCACATGGCCTCTGTAGTTGTGGCATGTGGCTTCCAGAGCATGTGGGCTCTGTAGTTTCCAGCATGTGGGTTCTAGTTGAGGTGCGCAAGCTCAGTAGTTGTGGCACAAGACCTTAGTTGCCATACGGCATGTGGGATATTAGTTCCCTGACCAGGGATTGAACCTGTTTCCTCTGCATTGTAAGGCGGATTGTTTGCCACCAGGGAAGTCCCAACTTTTGGTGAATTACATAACCTCTTTAAGCCTCAGCTTTCTCATCAAGAAAACTGAATAGTATTACTATATAAGTTGCTTTGAAGATTAAATAAAAGTATGTATTTAGCTAATGCTAAAAGCAAGTATCTAGCTAATGTCCTGGCTTGTCATAAATGGTTAATACTCACATTATCCCCATTCAATATTCTTCATACATCTTGTTCTCTCCCTTATCCAAATCTGAAATATTAAGATCCTAACAAAATTATCTTCCAAACAATGAAAGAGAGAGAAAGGGAGGAAGGAAAGGAGGAAGGGAAAGAAGGAGAAAGGGACAGAGGGAAGAAAGAAGAAAAAAAGAGAGGGGGATCTTTGAGTGCAATGGTCAAATCTTCCTGAGGTTAAGATTCACTGGAACTATTATAATTATAATATAATTTATCAATTTATGGTAATTTTTTCATCACACAGAATTTGTGAAGATGTTTTACCCTGGCCTATAATTGTAGCATGTTATAATTTGAAGGCAAGTGATAATAAAACCATTTTAAAATATCATTTTATTAATACTCTGAGATATACCAAACAGTCATTTGTACTCTCCTTTTATAGTTGGCAAATATGACATCTGTTATTGCCATAGAACCTGAATTTGCAACAGTAATAAAAACAGTAAAGAAATAAAGTGAAAATTTAAAATTAGGCACCCTGGAACTGTAAACTCCTTAGTCTCACAAATCTATGTCCACATGGCATAATGGACATTTCAGGGTCAAAGTAACAGAGGAAAGCAAACTTGTAGAAATTAAACTTAATCCCAACATTGCCCATTGTTTTGTAGTAATTAGAATAAAATATGGTTTACAGAGCTCAGAGATTGGTAATACAGAAACAGAGCAGGCATGTTTTCTGACTCTGTGTAAGCCTTTCACATAGATTTGTGAGCCACTGTAACAAAAGAAAATCCTTTGAGAAGTGGTTATATTTTTATTGACATAGTGAACTATCCAGTATTCAAGATGTTCTGGCAGAGAATTGATCCCCCTTAATGGTTTTTATAGAGCCTCGTTTCTTTTCATTACTGTGACTAACAATAGTCCATCTTAAAACGTAAATAAGAACTAAGACACTTTCTCTCTAATAAAAACAAATAGTTTAACAATTCTGAAAGCTACTTTCATCCTTATAAATTTCACTTAATGCATGTATAATGGCTGAATTAACATGCACTTTTACGTGACCACTTGACTGCCAAAGTCTTAAATGGCAATATTGAATATTTAAAACTAAAGCAGATTATGTATCTAAGTTTGTAAACCTTCCTCACCAGTAAATATGTAAACAGACAAACAGAAGATTATCATAATACACCCCTCTACTATTAATTCTTGAATTTCCTATACATCAATGAATTTTAAAAATCTATCAGGCACAATTAAGCATATCTTCCTTTACTTTCTCTTTTTATGTGTTGATATATAATTAACACTCTTAAATAATAATGAAAATACTTTTTCTTTATTTTAATAGAGCATGTCCAGACTACTAACCCAGCTTCTTAAAAATCTGAAATTAAAAATTAAAGTACATACTATATGTACAAATATACTTGCAAGTAGACGATGTGCTGAACTTTGTCCATCTATACATTAATATTTGACAAATTGCCCACCTTCAAATGAAAAAAAAAAAATAGGATCATTTAAAAAATTTGGCCTGGTACCTCTGACTTTGGGTAAGAACAATAAGTAACCACAGTAGAAATTTGTTCAGCTAGAATTCTCCATTCTGTATCATATCAGTTACATTCCCAAATCTTAATGCTTAACAAATACCTTTTAAAAGGAGGCATTTCCATTTTCTTTCATTTGCCCAATTTCACACAACTTTCCAAACTTCCTATTAATAGGTCTCATTTAAATATTTTAAAAAATTTATTTGTTTGGACTAATAACATTCACCAAAGCCAGAAACATTGTCTAAATGGTCAACTTCCACACTGCAACCATAAAGTACCTAAAACATAATCAGTCATAGAACTAGTTAATACTGAGATTACCTGGATAAATAAGTTCAACATAAAACACTACTCATTCCCCAGCTCACAAAGTTAGTTCATCTTTAGCCAATGACAAAGACTTGTCTGTGATTGGAGCCTTGCATCAGACACTCTTGTTTCCACTATTCACTTTACCTCTGCATCAGTGAGACCAAAATTCGCATCCATGCTCTTAATTTTATTTCCATGTACGTAAAGTAAAATAAAATATTTTCTGTATTAGACCCACTCATTTGAGTCTGTGGCCACTACTCTCCATAGATGGTCCTCTTCAACCTCCAGTGGATCCTCACTTTATTTTCTACTTCTGTGCTAGCACACATCCATTCTAGCATCTTAGATCTCTGGCTTTAGGGAAAATAACTTTGTTGAGTTTCAGTTTCTTGAACTATAACATGAACCAATAATTTTGCCTGCATTCTAATATTCCTGTGAAGATTAAGTGAGGTGTTTCTCATCAGGTACTGAGGACTTTTTTAACACTCAGAAAATTCTCAGTGCATATTAAATTACTTTAATGAGGATGATAATGATGATGATGATGATGAAGATAATGATGATCTCATTTCTTTCATGGCCACATGTAAAAATCAATTAGCATAGAAATGCCCCGCAATTCCCACTGTAATGTGAAGCTAAAGTAATCTAGGGTAAGAATGGAAGAAAAAGAGGGAAACAAGTTCTATTGAAATAGCCTCTGAAATTGCAAATATAAGATAATAACCCCAGAAATAGAAGGCAATCTAGAAGTACGGGAAGAGGGGAAATAAAGTCTTGACCTATATATAGACAGAGAATGAAAAAGAGAAGGCCAGAAGTAGGTTCAGGGAAGGGAGCCAGGCTTACATATGGGGACACAATGAGAACATGGGTTCTGTGTGATAGAGCTGTACTGATAAGGAGCCAGGGATGACAGCTCTGCTTTTCTTAGAATAAGGCTTCCAATGACTGTAGCCAAGACAAGAGGAAAATATCACATAAAGTTCAGATTCCTAGTAGAATGTACTTTCACAGGCAAGAAAAAAAAAATCTCTTCTAACGTCTTTATACATCCTTCAACTACTTGAATTTATATGAAATTCTTTAGCAGAAAATAATAATAGCTCAAATTTATTAGTATCTTGCTAGGAACCCATTCTAGGCCTATTATGTATATTAACTCCTAGTTCTCACAATCCTATGAGTCTTGCAAAGAATTAAAATAAATTTTGAAACAGTGGGAGAAAAATATCTTGAGTCTTAAAGTTTGAATGTTGGGATGAAAGCAAAGGCAGTGATGGCTATGAGTCACTGACAATCAGATATATTTGTTAGCTATGATTGGCAGGTTCTGATATTTTATTTGATATTGGGAAAGAGGTAGTGAGGGAAAATAGGGAACTGAAGATGATACTAAGATTTTTAATTTAGATGTGTTGATAGATGTAAATGTCATTAACCAATGTCTATATGGTATAGAGTGAATTCAGGAAGGAAAGCAAGGGTGTGGGACTAAGATATGAATTCATACATGTACACATTGAATTTGAAGAGTGTATGGACAGTAAAATGCAGATGTCCAATATTGCTTTGACTGGTTGATTTCTATTATAAGGTATAGACAGTTTCTTAGTAAAAATGTTGGTTTCAAGTTGTTACATCTTGACTACACCACCAGACTTCTTATTCTCATAGTAATTGGATGACCTTTGACAAGTTATCTAATTGGAAAATTGTCATAATAATGCCTACTAATTAGGTTCTTTTAAGAATAAAGTGGCTCCGTAATGGTTCTGAATAAATGTTATTTCACTTGTGTGATTATTTGAAAAATCATGAAAGATACATTATAAAATAAAGCAGATTCTTTTTTTTTTTAACATCTTTATTGGAGCATAATTGCTTTACAATGGTGTGTTAGTTTCTGCTTTAAAACAAAGTGAATCAGCTATACATATACATATATCCCCATATCTCTTCCTTCTTGTGTCTCCCTCCCTCCCACCCTCCCTATCCCACCCCTCTAGGTGGTCACAAAGCACCAAGCTGATCTCCCTGTACTATGTGATCTCCCTGTGCTTCCCACTAGCTATCCATTTTACATTTAGTAGTGTATATATGTCCATAGCACTCTCTCACTTTGTCCCAGCTTACCCTTCCCCCTCCCCGTGTCCTCAAGTCCATTCTCTAGTAGGTCTGCATCTTTATTCCCGTCCTGCCCCTAGGTTCTTCATAACCATTTTTTTCCCTCAGATTCCATATATATGTGTTAACATACGGTATTTGTTTTTCTCTTTCTGACTTACTTCACTCTGTATGACAGACTCTAGGTCCATCCACCTCACTACAAATAACTCAGTTTTGTTTCTTTTTATGACAGAGTAATATTCCATTGTATATATGTGCCACATCTTCTTTATCCATTCTTCTGTCAATGAACACTTAGGTTGCTTCCATGTCCTGGCTATTGTAAGTAGAGCTGCAATGAACATTGTGGTACATGACTCTTTTTTTTTTTTTTTTTTAGCACTTTTCTTTTTTATAGCTACTTTATTTATTATTTATTTTATTTTATTTTTGGTTGTGTTGGGTCTTCGGTTCATGCGAGGGCTTTCTCTAGTTGAGGCAAGTGGGGGCCACTCTTCATCGCGGTGCGGGGACCGCTTCTTCATCGCGGTGCGCGGGCCTTTCACTATCGCGGCCCCTCCCGTTGCGGGGCACAGGCTCCAGACGCGCAGGCTCAGTAGTTGTGGCTCACGGGCCCAGCTGCTCCGTGGCATGTGGGATCTTCCCAGACCAGGGCTCGAACCCGTGTCCCCTGCATTAGCAGGCAGATTCTCAACCACTGCGCCACCAGGGAAGCCCTACATGACTCTTTTTGAATTATGGTTTTCTCAGGGTATATGCTCAGTAGTGGGATTGCTGGCTCGGATGGTAGTTCTATTTTTAGTTTTTTAAAGAAACTGCCATACTGTTCTCCATAGTGGCTGTATCAATTTACATTCCCACCAACAGTGCAAGAGGGTTCCCTTTTCTCCACACTCTGTCGAGAATTTATAGTTTGTAGATTTTTTGATGATGGCCATTCTGACTGGTGTGAGGTGATACCTCATTGTAGTTTTGATTTGCATTTATCTAATGATTAGTGACGTTGAACATCCTTTCATGTGTTTGTTGGCAATCTGTATATCTTCTTTGGAGAAATGTCTATTTAGGTCTTTTGCCCATTTTTGGATTGGGTTGTTTCTAATAGGTCCTATAGAACACTACTGGAATTATATGTATATAGAATACACCCTCGAAATTTTGCTGTGTGGGCTTAAGACACAAATATTTTATTTCTAAAGTTTGATTACTTAAGCCTTATTTTCTCAAACTTTGTTGTGTATTAAAATTACCTGGAGACTTTTTTAAAGCCTTAAGTTCCTACCCCACATTAATTAAATTAAAATCTCTAGGAATGATTGAAACCACTGACACAGCCCATACTGTTAAGTCTGGTTGGGCTCACTATAGATTACATAATTACTTACTTAATTAATTAATTAAAAGCCATTAATGAAGTTGCCTATATGTTTATCTTTATTAGTGATTAGGCTTTGAATGATTTGTATCCCAAGATTTTAGCTAGTGATTCTCTGTTGCGTCAGGCTTCCTTCTAAAGAACAGAATTAATTATTCTTAAAAAAATAATGCTTAGCCTTATGATATTTTAATCTGAATTCTATTGCCAAAATTTAAAGAAAAGTAGAACTTAATTTCTATCTGATACAGAATATCCTTAAAATGTTTTCTCTTTCCCCCTTTGCTCAATCAGTCACTTTTAATAAAATACAGATACAGTAACATAATTTCTCAGAAAGACAATGAAGGGAATATTTCCTTGAGAAAACAGACTGAACCTTCCTTTTAGGCTTAGACTTTGATAAATAAGAATTTTCTCCTTATGGGCATATTGGCTTTTAATTGAGTCTGAACCACTTGGTGGCATCTAGTCTAGTCTTTCATTCTCTAACCAAGGGCTGCTGTTGCCGTGGCTCAGAAAGACAAAACTCTGACGGTGGTGTTTGCAGCAAAGTAAAGTTTTATTTTCAGGACATCAGGCAATGGAGTGGGAAACAATTCTCAGATCCACTTCATCTTGGTCTTTGAGTTAGAGACTTTTTTTAAGGGGAAGAACAAAGAAACTGGATTAATTATTGTCTTGTGACATTTCTTAACCATAGTTGCAGGAGTCAGGATGTCTCTGGTTTATAATTTTCAGGCCAAGTGGTTCATGGCTCAGGGGTGTGTTAGCTTCTCTTGCCCTGGAGAAAAAAGTACTGAGTTTGTATGTTAATGATAATATCTACAACAGAAATTTTAGTACATTAACAATGTCATCAACAGCAGCAATGTTAGTCATCTGACTCTGGTTGATTAGTGTTCAGTTAGCACAGGACTGAGATCAGAGAGGAGAAGAAAGGGAATAAAGTTTTGAATAGAGAGATTAATAATAATTTCAGTAGGCGAACTCAGTTTTAGGAGGACTTTCAGTTCCACTTGTTTGTAAATGTGTAAAATATTTTATTATAATTTTATACCAACTTATAGAAAAATTAAACAATTTTTTGATATGCAGCCTTACAGATTTCATGATCCCATGTCTTTGCATAATATCCATTATAGGCTTTTGTCTTACTTCTGTAATGTAGAACAGAACTGAATTTACATAATATATATATATCACACAATTACTATATTTCCATTTTGACAAAAATCCTTAATGTTTTCATGAATCACACTCTCTTGTTTCCAAGGTTTAATGACACATATCTGACATATAAAAATGTTTTAGTTTAAGGTGTACAATGTGGTTATTTGGTACCTGTATATATAGCAAAATTTTTTACCACAGTAAGGTTAACTAGCACATCATTCACCTCACATAATTACCATTTTTATTGTTGTTGCTATAGTGAGAACATTTAAAATTGTCTCATAGCAACTTTCAAGTGTACAATATAATATTGTTAACTATAGTCACCATGCTGTACCTGAGACCTCCAGAACTAATCTATCTTATAGCTGAAAGTTTGTATACTTTGACCAACAAGTATCCATTTACCTCACCCCACTCAGCCCCTATTAACCATCTATTTTCTCTCTGTTTCTATGACTTCGATGTTTATATTTCCACAAATAAGTGAGATCATACAGTATTTATCTTTCTCTTTCTAACCTATTTCACTTAACATAATGCCCTCAAGACCAATCCATGTTGTCACAAATGGGAGGATTTCCTTCTCTTTTATGGCTGAATAATATTTCATACAACACATCTTCTTTATCCATTTTTCTGTTGACTGGCACTTATACTGTTTCCATCGTTTGACTATTGTGAATAATGCTGCAATAAACATGGGGATGCAGATATCTCTATGAGATCCCAATTTTATTTCCTTGGGATAAAAAACCAGAAGTGGGATTGCTGAATCATATGGTAGTTCTATTTTTAACCATCATAAACTCTACAACCAATAAATGCTAGAGAGGGTGTGGAGAAAAAGGAACCCTCCTACATTGTTGATGGGAATGTAAATTGGTACAGCCACTATGAAGAACAGTATGGAAGTTCCTTAAAAAAATAAAAACAGAGCTACCATATGAGCCAGCAATCCCACTTCTGGGCATATACCTGGAGAAAACCGAAATTCAAAAATATACATGCACCCCAGTGTTCATTGCAACACTATTTACAATAGTCAGGACATGGAAGCAACCTAAATTTCCATCAACAGAGGAATGGATAAAAAAGATGTGGTACATATATACAATGGAATATTACTCAGACATAAAAAATAACAAAATAATACCATTTGCAGCAACATGGATGGACCTAGAAATTCTCATACTGAGTTAAGTAAGTCAGAGAGAGAAGGACAAACATTGTATGATATTGCTTTTTTATTTTTTTATGAGAAACCTCCATACTGTTTTCCATAGCAGCTATGCCAATATATATTCCCACCAACAGTATACCAGGTTCTGTTTTCTCTACATTTTCATCAGCATTTATTATTCCTTGTCTTTTGATAATTAATATTCTAACAGGTGTGAGGTAAAATCTCAATGTGTTTCTGATTGCATTTCCCTGATGAGCAGTAATGTTAAGCACCTTTCATGTACCTGCTGATGATTTCTTTTTCTTTGGAAAAATGTTCATTCATGTCCGTTGCTCATTTTCCAATTAAATTATTTGCATTTTATTTATGTATTTATTTATTTTCTATTCTTTTTCAAATTCTTTTCCCATTTAGGTTATTACAGAATTCCTTGTGCTATACAGTAGGTTCCCACTGGCTATCTATTTTAAATACAGCAGTGTGTACATGTTAATCCCAAACTCCCAGTCTATCTCTCCCCCTCCCCCTTCCCCCTGGTAACAATAAGTTCATTCTCTACGTCTGTGAGTCTGTTTCTATTTTGTAGATAAGTTCATTTGTATCAAGTTTTTTTTTTAGACTCCATATATAAGTGATATCACATGATATTTGTCTTTCTCTGTCTGACTTGCTTCACTTAGAATGATAATCTCCATGTCCATTCATGTTGCTGCAAATGACATTATTTCATTCTTTTTAATGGCTGGGTAATATTCCATTGTATATATGTACCACATCTTCTTTATCCATTCATCTGTCAATGGACATTTAAGTTGCTTCCATGATTTGGCTATTTTAATAAACATTGCTGCAATAAACATTGGGATGCATGTATACTTTTGAACCAAGTTTTTCTCTGGATATTTGCATTTTTTGCTATTAAGTTGTATGAATTCCTTATATATTTTGAATATTAACTCTTTTTCATATATATGACAAATGCGCTCCAGAGGTTAGAGGGTTTCACCATGGGCACATTGTAAAGCAGGCCAGTGAGGAAAGTTAGGTATGGGGCCTGTAGGTGAATAGCTGGAGTGGCTACCTACTGGTGAGCCCAGTGGTGCAGGCCAGTGACAGGAGACAAGGCTGGATCTAGGCCCACAAGCAACTGCCTGGGCACTGGTTGTGAACGTGCACTCTTGTGGCCACAATCCTGCCACATGTGTGAGCCTGGCAGTGGAGTCCTCTGATGGGAGTCAAGCTGACAGTGTGCAGGTGTATAGCTGGAGAAGCTAGTCCTGACTGTGTCAAACATTATTCTACCACCCTAAACTATTTTGATATATTTCTATTGAGTATATTTTCTATGATTTTCTTCATAATTGAAACTATGCTCTACAATTTTGCTTTTTAAATCTAATGTTATTTTCTATCTTAATGTTTTCATAACCAACATTTTAATGACTATACCATATTTCATTGAGTGAATTTTTTACTCACCTATTGCTGGACATTTAAGCTCATTTTCTACTAAAACATCAATTCCTCATTTTTTTTATAATCAAGAGTGTTTATAATTAAGTATTACACAAACATAAATCAACAATAATTTTTTTCTCATGATGTTTTTTTTTTAATTTATTAAAATGTAGTTGACCTACAATATTATATTAGTTTCAGGTGTATAACATAGTGATTCAATATTTTTTATAGATTTTACTCCATTTAAAGTCATTAAAAAATATTGGCTATGTTCCCTGTGCTGTACATTACATCCTTGTAACATTTATTTTATACCTAGTAGTTTGTACCTCTTAATTCAATTCACCTATTTTACCCCTCCTCCTAATCCTCTCCACCCTGATAATCACTAGTTTGTTCTCTGTATCTGTGACTCTGTTTCTGTTTTGTTATATTAATTTACTTGTTTTATATTTTAGATTCCACATATAAGTGAAAACATACAGCATTTGTCTTTCTCTCTTTGACTTATTTCACTAAGCATAATACCCTCCAGGTCGGTTGGGTAAAAAGACCAAAGCTAGAGGTATCATGCTCCCTGACTTCAGACTATACTACAAGCTATAGTAATCAAAGTAATATAGTACTGACACAAAAACAGACACATAGATCAATTGAACAGAATAGAGAGCCCAGAAATAAACCCATACAGATATGGTCAATTAATCTATGATAAAGGGGTCAAGAATATACAATGGGGGAAAAGTCTCTGCAATAAGTGGTGTTGGGAAAGCTGGACAGCTACATGTCAAATAATAAAACTAGAATATTTTCAACTACCATATGCAAAAATAAACTGAAAATGGATTGAAGACTTACATGTAAGACCTGAAACCACAAAACTCCTAGAAGAAAACATAGGCAGTACACTCTTTGACATAGCAATTTTTTTTAAATATGTCTCCTCAGGCAAAGGGAAAAAAAACAATAATAAACAAATAAGACCTAAGCAAGCTTAAAAGCTTTTGGGCAGTGAAGAAAACGATCAAAAAAATGAAAATGCAACCTACTAAATGGGAGAAGATATTTTCAAATGATATGTCCAATAAAGGGTTAATATCCAAACTATATGAAGAACTCATGCAACTCAGTATCAAAAACAAACAAACAATCGGATTTAAAAATGGACAGAGGACACAAATAGGCATTTTTCTAAAGAAGACATACAAATGGCCAATGGGTGCATGAAAAGATGCTCAACATTACTAATCACCAGGAAAATTCAAATCAAAACCAAAATAAGGCATCATTTCACACACCTGTCAGAATTACTATAACCAAAAAGACAATAAAATTTTAAACCACTGTAGTGAACATTTTCAGACTATCTTCAGAGCACTACTTGCTAATAATATCTCAGGAGAGGTAGAGAGGCGGAAACAGAGAGGGTTAAGAATGTGCACTAGGATTTAAGAATCTAAAGCTCAGATATTCATGAAAAAATCTAGATATTTGAACAATTCCCTCCTTTGAGTATTTCTGGGAATCCCCAAGGGTGACATAAGTAAGTCCACAAATCAACCATGTTCTTGTATGTTGTTTCAGAAGTTCATAGTGATTGAAACTGATGTGACTGCAGCCTTTAGACTGGAGCTCTAGAGCTCTGTTTTCTGACTAACTTGGGTTGTGTAGGAATTTGCAGTCAGTAAAATACACTCTTGAAATGTAAAATATCATGTCAACTAGACAATATATTTTGAAATAAGAGAGATAATCTCCTCCCTATGTGTTAAGCTTATTTATTGAAAAAGTCTCAAATCCAGGTGGTTGGAGCTCTAAAATTCTACAGAATCATTTAGTTTCCACTGTGACTATAACAATATGAAAACAATTTTAATTATTGTTTAGGAGTTTTAGCTATCTGGCTAATGAAGTTGGACTGTTTGCTTCAAGATAAATATACTTCTCAGGAACCTTGTTAACTCTTCGAGAATTCTGACTTCTAACACTCCTACCTATTGATTACATTTATCATGAATATCTGTATTTGTTCATGTGTCAATATTTGAAGATTTACCCTAGATATTCTTGAATCTTTTTCTTTAAGATCCATACCCCAATTTAGCCCCACTGGAGGGGACAGGGAACAAAAGCAAAGAAAATTAATACTGAAAAAAAATCATAGTAAGAGAAATAAGAGGGTTTCTTCCTAAGGCTTAGAACATAACTAATTTTGTTCATTTAACTTAGACTTTTTCAATAAATAAATGGAACATGATATTCCAGAGAGGGAAACCAACATGAAATATTTCATAGAGAAAGCACAATGAAGAAATCAGAGTTTTAATGAATTTCTCTTCCTACTTTAGCACCAATTCCCTTTAATATTATGGCCCCAAAATACCCTTGGAGTTGATCTCACTGCTGTTATGGAGTGGGTATTGAGCTCAGGATGTCTCCAGTGGTAGGAATGTAGCATTAAAATATCATTTTCCTTATTTTGAATTATTCCTTTAAGACAGATTACCAGGGCTTCCCTGGTGGCGCAGTGGTTGAGAATCCGCCTGCCAATGCAGGGGACACAGGTTCGAGCCCTGGTCTGGGAAGATCCCACATGCTGTGGAGCAACTAGGCCCGTGAGCCACGACTACTGAGCCTGCACGTCTGGAGACTCTGATCTGCAACAACAGAGGCTGCGATAGTGAGAGGCCCACACACCACGATGAAGAGTGGCCCACTCTTGCCGCACGTAGAGAAAGCCCTCGCACAGAAACGAAGACCCAACACAGCCAAAAAAAAAAAACAAAACAAAACAGATTGCCAAACTTGAATCTCGACCATTGGCCATTACTGATCAAATGCCATTGTTCTTACATTATTTAGCTTACTTTTATTTTATTCTCCAATGTTTCATTGTATATATTTATTGCATATCTATATATAAACGACATTTATAATTCCTCTATACCATTTTTTCTATGCTTCTATAATTTGTGCCTGTTAAACAGTAATGTTATTGTCATTTCTCTTGTGAGATTGAATGCCACTCAGAATTCTAACCTTAAGTCATCCAGAAAAACCTTACATCAGTATTTCTCAGTATCTCTAATAAGTTTCTCTTAATGTCAAAGTACATTGACAAGATAGCCTGGAAGTTTAAAGGCCAGCCTGAAGCTGCTATCACATTCTTCTTGGTATTTAAAATTACGTTATATTTTATACCATATAAAGTTTTTACCTTAATGCAAAAATAAGTTTTTAAGGTGTTTGTGTGTGTCCACCTTTACTAAGAAATGGGTTAAAATTGTTGCTCTAATTGGATTTATCATAGTATCTACAGTTGCCCTTTCCTTAGTATTTGGTTGCATTTTTGTACTTGTGTTAAATTGGTGAATTGTTTGTTAGCATGTCTTTCTTATATATTCTTTATCCTAAGAATCTAGCTTGTGGTGGGTAGTCAGTAATATCATTGGTAAAGAAAGAAAGGAGATAATGAAGAGAAGAAAACAGAGGAGAAAGAGGAGGAAGAAAAGCAGGAGAATGAGAACAATGACACATTCCTGTAATATATGATTTTTTTCACTGTGAGTTCAGAACATCTGTGCTATAACAATAGGAAAGCAAGCTGAACAAAACTTGTGCAGAACAACTATATAATCACCTATGTTGATGTGCATCAAAACAAAAAAAATCTCTAATTTAAATAGTTTAATGTAATAAGTGAACACTTCAGACAAGGAGGGAGATCAAGATGGTAAAGTAGGAGGATGCTCAACTCACCTCCCCCCATGAACACATAAAAAGTGCATCTACATATGGAACAACTCTCACTGAAAAAATCTGGAGACTGGCAGAAAGGCTTTTCTACAACCAAGTCTGTAAAGAAAGATCCACAGGGAATCAAGTAGGAAGGGAGGAGAATTGATCAGGTTAGGACTTGTGCCCTTAGCAGGGGTCACAGAAGAGGAGGGAGCTATCACAGGCTTGGGGATCCTCTGTGGTGAGTGAGGGGTTCAAGCCACATACATATTGGGAACCCCAGACATGGGGTCCCACAGGGGGAAGATGAGCCCCCTCAGCTGGTTTGACAATCAGTGGGACTTACCAGATGACTGTAAGAAACGGACATTCTGCTAGTGAAAATATAGACTTGTGCTTAATTACTCTCCAAGAACAAAGCAGAGGAAGCAGATTGAAAACTTCTCAAAACTCTGGCCAGTTTCCTGCAATCACCCTAGCCACACCCTATCCAGCACCCGGCACCTGCACCAGCTCTTCTTATTCCAGTCAGCTCTCTACTAGGGTGAAGGTTGCTGTTGGCCAAAGGAGAGTGTGTATGCTTAAAGAGAATGGAGACATCTTAGATTGACCCTGCCTTTGAACAAGGTGAAGGCAGCCTTACCAGTGCACATGCAAAGGCAACAGATTGAAAGCTGCCTGGGGATCTCACTGACTTCCTAGTATGTGCCCCAGCTTACTCCAGACACCTGCTCGAGCTCCCTTTGCTCAATTATGTTCTCCATTGGAGCAAATGTGCTGCTACTTAGTAGAGGGTGCACACCTGTGGAGACAGAGCCAGGTCAAACCCAGTGCTGTTTCTGAACAGGGCAAAGGAAGGCAGTGTTGGCACCCACATGGAGATGGTGGATTAGGGACTCTGAATGGCTTTCTGAGATCACCCTATTACACATTCTGGCCTGCAATGAGCACCTAGTCCACCACCTCTTGCTTCAGCTCTGCTATCCACTAGGGCAGAGATGCTGTTGCCAGCAGGAGTGCACAAAATTCAAGGGCTTGGGCCTGACCCTCAATAATTCTGCATCAACACTTTGGGACCAGACCCCACCCCCAATAGGGTGATGACTGCCACTGAGTACAGAAGAAGCCCCAGCTCACACCTGGCACTGGCTCTAGCCCTTCCATATCCAGCCCTACATTCCACCAAGGTGATAGCTACCAACACACCCCAGAGGAAAAAGTAACTGTGCTCACATCAGATCCAGTTCTCCTTACAAAACCACTGGGGACACATAGATTGTATAGGGACACTCTCACACAGAGACACCCCTTCAAGTCAGATAGGTAACTAGTTGACTTAATTTCATAAAGACAGAGAAAGTTAAACAAAATGAGAAGACAGAGAAATATGTTGCAAATGAAAGAACAAGAAAAAAATCCCTAAAGAAACAGTATAAATAATTCACCAGATAAAGAGTTCAAAGCGTTAGTAAAGAATGCCAACTGTACTTCAGAAAAGAATAGATGAATACAGTGATAATTTTAACAAGAAACTGAAGAATATAAATAACAATTAGAACTAATACAATGACTAAACTAAAAAATACACTAGAAGGAATTTAACAGCAGACTGGGTGACACAGAAGAATATATAAGTGATTTGGATGACAGAATGATGGAAATCATCCAATCAGAACAGCAAAAAGAAAAATATATTAAAAAATGAGAGTAGTTTAAGGGACCTCTGAGACAACATCAAGCATACTAATATTTGCATTATAGGGGTCCCAGGAGAAGAGAGAGAGAAAGGGTTAGAAAACCTGTTTGATGAAATTATGGCTGAAAACTTCCTAAGCTGAAGAACTCAACAGATTTCCAGGTACAGAAAGCACAGACAGTCCCAAACAAATGAAACCAAAGAGACCTACAACAAGACATATCATAATTAAATGGCAAAAGTTAAAGAGATGATTTCAAAGGCACCAAGAGAAAAACAGAGTCATATACCAGGAAACCCCCATAAGTTTATCAGCTGGTTTTTTGCAGAAACTTCCAAGTCAAGAGAGTGGTATAATATATTTAAAGTGCTTAAAGGGAAAAATCTACAACATGGGATGTACTACCTAGCAAGGTTACCATTCAGAATTGAAGGAGAAATAAATAACTTCTCAGACAATCAGAAACTAAAAGAGCTCATCAATACTAAACTGACCTTAAAAGAAGTGTTAAAGGGTCTTATTTAAGGGCAAAAGAAACAGCTACAAAGAAATCATAATTTATAGGAAAGGAAAAATCCCATTTGTAAAGGTAAATATATAGTAAATGCTGAATAAGCTAGTACAAAGATTAAAAGACTAAAATTATAAAATCAACTATAATTACAGTAAACATTTAAGGGATAGACATGAAGATGTAAAATATGACATCAAAAACACAAAAAGCGGGAGAGGGAAGTAAAATATGTTGATCTCCTAGAATGTGTTTGAACTTAAATGAGTATTAGTTTAAAACAAGTAGATATAATTATAGATTAACATATAAGAGTCCCATGGTAACCACATATCAAAAACCTACAATAGATACACAAAAACTAGAGAAAAAAATGAATACATGCCTAAAGAACCCACAAGAAAAGAAACTAAAGGAAGAAAAGACCAGAGAAGAGCTAAAAAACAACCAGAAAAGAAAGAACAAAATGGCAATAAGTACATACTTATTAATAATCACTTAAAATATCAATTCACTAAATGCTCTAGTCAAAAGCCATAGTGTGGCTGATTGGAAAAGGAAAACAAACAAACAAACAAAAACAAGACCCATCTATATGCTGCCTACAAAAGACTCACTACAGAGCCAATGACACAAACAGACTGAAAGTGAGTGAAGGTAAATGATATTCCATGCAAACAGAAACAACAAAAAAGGAGTGAAAATACTCATATCAGACAAAAATACTCATATTTAAAACACAGTCTATAGCAAAACAGAAAGAAAGGTATTATATAATGATAATGGGATCAATCCAGAAGAGATATAACATTTGTTAACATATATGTACCTAATATAGGAGCACCTAAATTTACAAAGCAAATATTAACAGACATTGACAATAATACAATAACAGTAGACACCCCACTTACATCAGTAGACAGATCACCCAGACAAAAATAGTAAGGAAACAATGGGATTAAATGACAAATTAGACTTGTCAGACTTAATAGATATTTATAGTACATTCCATCCTAAAACAGAAGACTTATTCCTCTCAAGTGCACATGAAATTTTCTCTAGGGTGGATCACATGCTAAGTGGCAAAAAAAGCCTCAACAAATTTAAGAGGATGTAAATTATAGCAAGAATCTTTTCTGACCACAAAAATATGAAACTACATGTTAATTGCAGGAAGAAAAATGGGAAAACCATAAACAATATGCTACTAAAAAAAATTAGTCAATAAAGAAATCAAAGAGGAAATCAGAAAATACCTCAACAAGTGGGGGAGGAGACAAGATCGTGGACTAGAAGGACTTGAGCACACCTCCTCTCATAAAAACAACAAAATCAAAACTACTGCTGAACAACCATTGACAAAAAAGACTCAAACCTACCAAAAAAGATATTCTACATCCAAAGACAAAGAAGTCACAACAGTATGGTAGGAGGGGCACAATAAAATTCCATACCTGCCAGGTGGGCTACACACAGGAAACTAAACTGGAAAATAATTATACTGGAGAGGTTCTCACATAAGAGTGAGGGTTCTAAGCCCCACATCAGGCTCCCAAGCCTGGGGGTCTGACATCAGGAAGAGGAGCTCCCAGAGCATTTGGCTTTGAAGACCAGTGGGGCTTGAGTGCAGGAGTCGCACAGGACTAGGGGAAACACTGACTCCACTCTTGGGGGGTGCACACAAGGTTTCATGTGCACTGGGACCCAGGGCAAAGCAGTGACTACATAGGAGCCCCTAATACAGGAAAGGAAATACTCAGTCAAGTCCAGGAAGAGCAAAGAGTCCCATGAAGGATAAACCTGAGGAGGAACATGCCAAGACACATATTAATCAAATTAACAAAAATTAAAGACAAAGAGAAAATATTAAAAGCAACAAGGGAAAAGCAACAAGTAACATACAAAGGAATCTCCATAAGGTTATCAGCTGACTTTTCAGTGAAAACTCTGCAGGTCAGAAGGGAGTGGCACAATATTTTTAAAGTGACGAAAGGGAAAAACCTACAACCAAGAATACTCTACCCAACAAGACTCTCATTTAGATTCAACAGAGAAATAGAAAGCTTTAAAGACAAGCAGAAACTAAGAGAATTCAATACCATAAAATCAGCAGACAAGACCACAACTAGAAACAAGAAAATTTCAAATGGGAAAACTCACCAGTAAAGGCAAACATACAGTAAAGGGAGGAAATCATCCACACACAAATATACTAAAGTAGCAATTGTGAGAACAGGAGAATACAAATGCAGAATATTGGAAATGCATTTGAAATGAAGATAGCAGCAATTTAAAACAATATTGTATATATGTACAATATTGATATATTTGCTATATCAAAACCTCATGGGAACTGCAAGCCAAAAATCTACAATAGATACACATGCAAAAAAGAAAAAACAATCCAAATACAACTCTAAAGATAGTCATCAAATCACAAGATAAGAAAACAAAAGAGGAAGGGAAGAAAAAAGACCTACAAAAACAAATCCTAAACAATTAACAAAATGGCAATAAGAAAATACATATTAATAATCACCTTAAATGTAAATGGATTAAATGCTCCAACCAAAAGACATAGACTGGCTAAATGGATACAAAAACAGGACCTGTATATATGCTGTCTGTAAGAGACCAACTTCAAATCTAGGGACACATACTGAAAGTGAGGACTGAAAGTGAAGGGATGGAAAAAGGTATTCCATGCAAATGGAAATACAAAAAAAGCTGGAGTTGCAATACTCATATCAGACAAAATAGATTTTAAAATAAAGACTGTTACAAGAGACAAGGAAGGACACTACATAAAGATCAAGAGATCAATTCAATAAGAAGATATAACAAATGTAAATATATATGCACCCAGCATAGAAGCACCTATATATATAAGGCAAATGCTAACAGCCATTAAAGGAGAAATCAATAGTAACAAAATAATAGTAAGGGACTTTAACACCCCACTTACACCAATGGACAGATCATCCAGACAGAAAATCAATAAGGAAATACAGGCTTTAAATGACACATTCGACCAGATGGACTTAATTGATATTTATAAAGCATTCCATCCAAAAGCAGCAGAATACACATTCTTCTCAAGTGCATGTGGAACTTTCTCCAGGATAGATCACATGCTGGGCCAAAAAGCAAGCCTCAATAAACTTACGAAAACTGAAATCATATCAAGCATCTTCTCCAACAAAAACACTATGAGATTAAAAATCAACTACAAGAAAAAAGCTATAGAACACACAAACACGTGGAAGCTAAACAATTTGTTACTAAACAACCAATGGATCACCAAATAAATCAAAAAGGAAATCAAATAATCTGATCACTAGCTGTGAAATTTAAAAAAGAGTGAAAAAAACTCCTAGGAAACAAAAGTCCAAGACTAGGCAGCTTCACAGGGAATTCTACTAAACATATAAAGAAGAGCTAATGCCTGTCCTCAAACTATTCCAAAAAACTGAAGAGGAAGGGACACTTCCAAATTAATTCTGCAAAGGTACCATTACCCTGATACCAAAACCAGACAAAGACACTACCCCCCCAAAAAAAGGAAAGAATTACAGGCCAATACCTATGACCAATGTAGATGAAAAATTCCTGAACAAAATATTAACAAGATGAATTCAGCATGACATAAAAAGGACTATACACCATGATCAAGTGAGATTTATACCAGAGAGGCAAGAAAGTTTCAATAGTCACAAATCAACCAATGTGATACACCATATTAACAAAAGGAAGGATACAAATTGCATGATTATCTCAAAAATGCTGAAAAAGTATTTGACAAAATTTATTTATGAAGGAAGTTTATAGTGATACAAGCCTACAGCAAGAAATTAGAAAAATCACAAAGAAACAACCTAACCTACCATCTAGAGGAATTAGAAAAGTGAGAACATAAAAAGCCCAAATTCAGCAGAAGGAAGGAAATAATAAAGATCACAGCAGAAATAAATAGAATAGATACTCACCCCCATCATCTATTCATGATAAAAACTCTTATCTAAGTGGGTGTTTAGGGAACATAGCTCAATGTAATAAAGGCCATTTATGACAAACCCACAGCTAACATCATACTCAATACTGAAAGATTTTCCTGTATGATCAAGAATAAGACAAGGATGCACACTCTTGCCACTTCTATTTAACATAGTATTAGAAGTCCTAGCCACATGAATCACACAAGGAAAAGAAATAAAAGGTATCCAAATTTGAAGAGAAGTAAAACTGTCACCATTTGCAGATGACATAATATTATGTGTAGAAAATCCTAAAGTCACCACCAACAAAACATTAGAATAAATAAATGAACTGCATTTCTTTTTTCTTGTTTGTATATTTATTTATTTATTTATTTATTTATTTATATTTATTTATTTATTTTCTTTTAGTCAACCATTTTATACACATGACTGTATACATCTCAATCCCAATCTCCCAATTCATCACACCACAACCGCCACCCTCTGCCACTTTCCCCCCTTGGTGTCCATACGTTTGTTCTCTAATTCTGTGTCTCAGTTTCTGCTCTGCAAACCAGTTAAACTGTACCATTTTCTAGGTTCCACATACATGCGTTAATATATGATATTTGTTTTTCTCTTTCTGACTTACTTCACTCTGTATGATAGTCTCTAGATGCATCCACGTCTCTACAAATGACCCAATTTAATTCATTTTTATGGCTGAGTAATATTCCATTGTATATATGTACCACATCTTCTTTATCCATTCGTCTGTTGATGGGCATTTACGTTGCTTCCATGACCTGGCTATTGTAAATAGTGTTGCAATGAACTTTGGGGTGCATGTGTCTTTTTGAATTATGGTTTTTTCTGGGTATATGTCCAGTAGTGGGATTGCTGAGTCATATGGTAATTCTTTTTTTAGTTCTTAGTTCTTAGTGCAATCTGCAGTTTTTGAATGGAATGTCCTATCAATATCAATTAAATCTATCTGGTCTACTGTGTCATTTAAATCTTTTGTTTCCTTATTAATTTTCTGTTTGGATGATCTGTCCATTGGTGAGGTGTTAAAGTCACCCACTATTATCGAGTTACTGTCGATTTCCTCTTTTATAGCGGTTAGCAGTTGCATTATGTATTGTGGTGCTCCTATGTTGGGTGCATATATATTTATAATTGTTATATCTTCTTCTTGGATTGATCCCTTGATCATTATGTAGTGTCCTTCCTTGTCTCTTGTAACATTCTTTATTTTAAAGTCTATTTTATCTGATATGAGTATTGCTACTTCAGCTTTCTTTTGGTTTCCATTTGCATGGAATATCTTTTTCCATCCCCTCACTTTCAGTCTATATGTGTCCCTAGGTCTGAAGTGGGTGTCTTGTAGACAGCATATATATGGGTCTTGTTTTTGTTTCCATTCAGCAAGCCTGTGTCTTTTGGTTAGAGCATAAAATCCATTCACGTTTAAGTTAGTTATCAATATGTATGTTCCTATTACCATTTTCTTAATTTTTGGGGTTTGTTTTTGTAGGTCCTTTTCTTCTGTTGTGTTTCCCACTTAGAGAAGTTCCTTTAGCATTTGTTGTAGAGCTGGTTTGGTGGTGCTGTATTCTCTTAGCTTTTGTTTCTCTGGAAAGCTTTTCATTTCTCCATCAAATCTGAATGAGATCCTTGCTGGGTAGAGTAATCTTGGTTGTAGGTTCTTCCCTTTCATCACTTTAAGTATATCATGCCACTCCTTTCTGGCTTGTAGAGTTTCTGCTGAGAAATCAGCTGTTAGCCTTATGGGAGTTCTTTTGTATGTTATTTGTCTTTTTTCCCTTGCTTCTTGCAATAATTTTTCTTTGTCTTTAATTTTTCCCAATTTGATTATTATGTTTCTCAGCATGTTTCTCCTTGGGTTTATCCTGTCTGGGACTCTCTGCGCTTCCTGGAATTGGGTAGCTATTTCTTTTCCCATGTTAGGGAAATTTTTGACTGTAATCACTTCAAATATTTTCTTGGGTCCTTTCTCTCTCTCTTCTCCTTCTGGGACCCCTATAATATGAAGGTTTTTGCATTTAATGTTGTCCCAGAGGTCTCTTAGTTTGTCTTCATTTCTTTTCATTCTTATTTTCTTTATTCTGTTCTGCAGCAGTGAATTCCACCATTGTGTCATCCAGGTCACTCACCGTTCTTCTGCCTCAATTATTCTGCTATTGATTCCTTCTAGTGTCTTTTTCATTTTAGTTATTGTATTTTTCATCTCTGTTTGTTTGTTCTTTAATTCTTCTAGATCTTTGTTAAACATTTCTTGCATCTTCTTGATCTTTGCCTCCATTCTTTTTCCAAGGTCCTGGATCTTCTTCATTATCATTCTTCTGAACTCTTTTTCTGGAATATTGCCTATCTCCATTTCATTTAGTTGTTTTTCTGGGGTTTTATCTTGTTCCTTCATCTGGTATATAGCTCTCTGCCTTTTTATCTTGTCTATCTTTTTGTGAATGTGGGGTTTTTTTCCACAGGCTGCAGGATTGTAGTTCTTCTTATTTCTGCTGTCTGCCCTCTGACACCCTATATTTTTAAAGAGAGGGCTTTGGAGAACACCATTTGTTGCATATCTGAATTACATTTCTTTAATAATTAGTGATGTTGAACATTGTTTTCATGTGCTCTGTATGTCTTGTTTGGAGAAATGTATATTTAGATCTTCTGCCCATTTTTGATTGGGTTGTTTGTTTTGTTGATATTGAGCTGCATGAGCTGCTTGGAAATTTTGGAGAGTAATCCTTTGTCAGTTGCTTCAATTGAAAATATTTTCTTCCATTCTGAGGGTTGTATTTTTGTTTTTTTAAGGTTTCCTTTGCCATTCAAAGGCTTTTAAGTTTAATTAGATACCATTTGTTTATTTTTTATTTTATTTTCAATTCTCTCAGAGGTGGATCAAAAAATATCTTGCTTTGATTTATGTCAAAGAGTGTTCTGTCTATATTTTCCTCTACGAGTTTTATAGTGTTTGGCCTTACAGTTAGGTCTTTAATCCATTTTGAGTTTATTTTGCGTATGGTGTGAGTGTTCTAATTTCATTCTTTTACATATAGCCATACAGTTTTTCTGGTACCACTTATTGTAGAGAGTGTCTTTTCTCCATTGTATATTCTTGCTTCCTTTGTCATAGAGTTGGTCACCATAGGTGCATGGGTTTATATCTGTACTTTCTATCCTCTTCTACTGATCTATATTTCTGTTTTTGTGCCAATACCCTACTGTGTTGATTACTGTATCTTTGTAGTATAGCCTGAAGTCCGGGAGACTGATTCCTCCATCTCTGATTTTCTTTTTTCCAGCTCCATTTTTCTTTCTCAAGATTGTTTGTGTTATATGGGTTTTTTTTGTTTCCATACAAACTGTAAAAATGTTTGTTCTAATTCTCTGGAAAATGCCATTTGTAAATTGATAGGGATTGCTTTGAATCTTCAGATTGCTTTGGGTCATATAGTCATTTTGACAGTATGTATTCTTCCAGTCCAAAACATGGTATATCTCTCCATCTGTTTGTGTCATCTTTTGTTTCTTTCATCAGTATCTTATAGCTTTCTGAGTACAGGTCTTTTGCTTCCTTAGGTAGGTTTATTCCTAGGTATTTTATTCCTTTTGTTATGATGGTAAATGGGATTCTTTTCTTAGTTTCTCTTTCTGATATTTTGTTGTTAGTGTATAGGAATGCAAGCGATTTCTGCAAATCAAAGCTACAGTGAGGTATCACCTCACACTATTCAGAATGGTCATCATCAAAAAATTTACAAACAATAAATGCTGGACATGGTGTGGAGAAAAGGGAACCCTCCTACTCTGTTGGTGGGAATGTACATTGGTACAGCCAGCATGGAGAACAGCATGGAGGTTCCTTAAAAAACTAAAAATAAAACTACAATATGACCCAGCAATCTCACTCCTAGGCATATACCCTCCCCCCAAAAAAAAGGAAAAATAAAATATAATTCAAGATGATACATGCACCTCAATGTCCATTGCAGCACTACTTACAGTAGCCAGGACATGGAAGCAACATAAATGTCCATCAACATTGGAATGGATAAAAAGATATGGTACACATATACAATGAAATATTACTCAGCCATAAAAAAAAGTCATTTGCAGTAATATGGATTGACCTAGAGATTGTCATACTGAGTGAAGTAAGTCAGACAAAGAAGAACAAAGATCATATGATATCACTTATATGTGGAAACTAAAAAAAGGGTACAAATGAACTTATCTACAAAACAGAAATAGAGTCACAGATATAGAAAACAAATGTATGGTTACCAGGGAATAAGGGGGGGAGGGATAAATTGGGAGATTGGGATTGACATATGCACACAATTATATCTAAAACAGATAACTAATAAGAACGTACTGTGTAACACAGGGAACACTACTCAATACTCTGTAATGGCCTATATAGGAAAATAATGTTAAAAAAAGTGTTCATATATGTATATGTATAACTGATTCACTTTGTTGTACACCTGAAACTAACACAACATTGTAAATCTACTGTACTCCAATAAAAATTTACAAAGAAAGAATAAATAAATAAATTCAGTAAAGTTGCAGGATACAAAATTAATATACAGAAATCTGTTGCTTTTCTATACACTAATAATAAACTATCAAAAAGAAAGCAAGAATCCTGTTTAAAATCACATCAAAACGAATAAAATACCTAGAAATAAACTTGACCAATGGGTTGAAAGACCTCTTTTGTGAAAACTCTAAAACTTTGATGAAGAAAATTGAAGATGATACAAAGAAATGGAAAGTTACCTCATGTTCATAAATTGGAAGAATTAATATTTTTAAAATTCCCATACTACCCAAAGCAATCTACTGATTTGATGCAATCCCTATGAAAATACTCATGAAATTTCTCACAGAATTAGAACAAATAGTGTTAAAATTTATATGGAAGCACAAAAGCAAAGTAACTTTGAGAAAAAAGACCAAAGTTGGAAACATCACCTTCCCTGACTTCAGACTATACTGCAAAGCTGCAGTAATAAAAACAGAATGATACTGGCACAGAAACAGATGTGTAGATCAATGGAACAGAATAGAAAGACCAGAAATAAACCTACACACATATGGTCAACTGATCTATGATAAAGGAAGCAAAAATATACAATGGGGGAAAGACAAACTCTTCAACAAGTGGTGCTGGGAAAACTGGACAGCTACATTTAAAAAAATGAAATTAGAACATTTCCTCACACCATATACAAAAATAAACTCAAAAGGACTAAAGACCTAAATGTAAGACTGGACACCATAAAACTCCTAGAAGAAAACATAGGCATAACACTCTTTGACATAAGTGGTAGTAATATTTTTTTGGATCTGTCTCCTCAGGCATGGGAAAGAAAAGCAAAAATAAAGAAATGAAACCTAATCAAACTAAAAAGCTTGTTTACAGTAGAGGAATTCATTGACAAAATGAAAAGAGAACCTATTGAATGGGAGAAAATAATGGCAAATAATATGTTTGATAAAGGGTTAATATCCAAAAATATAAGCAACTCATACAACTCAGTATCAAAAACAAAAAAAAAACCAAAAAACTAAACCTGACTAAAAAATGGTTAGAAGACACAAATAGAAATTTTTCCAAAGAAGGCATACAGATGGACAACAAGCACATGAAAACATGTTCAACATCATTAATCATCAGGGAAATGCAAATCAAAACCACAATGAGATATCACCTCACATCTTTCAGAGTGGCTATCATCCAAAAAAACCACAAATAACAAATGTTGGTGAGAATGTAAAGGGAACACTATTACAGTTAGTGGGAGTGTAAACTGGTGCAGCCATTGTAGAAAATATTGATAGTATAGAGTTTCCACAAAAAACTAAAAATGAATTATCATATGATCCAGCAATTGCACTCTTGTGTATATATTCAAAGAAAACAAGAATTTACTAATTCACAAAGATATCTACATCCCAATGTTTATAACAGCATTTTTATAATAGGCAAGATATGAAAACAACTTAAGTGTCCATCAACAGATGAATGGATAAAGAAGATGTGATTACACACACACACACACACACACACAATGGAATATTACTCAGCCATAAAAAAGAATGAATTTTTTCCATTTGCAACAACCGTAACTGGCAGGTATTATGCTTAGTGAAATAAGTCAGACAAAGAAAGACTAATATGGTATATTATCACTTATTTGTGGAATCTCAAAAAATAAAACAAATGAATGAATATAACGAAACAGAAACAGACTCACAGATAGAGATAATTGACCTGTGGTTACCAGTAGGGAGAGAAACGGCATAGTGGATTAAGAGGTACAAACTATGACATGTAAAATAAATAAGACACAAGGGTATATTTTACAGCATAAGAAATATAGCTAATAAGTTATAATAACTTTAAATAAGTACAATTTATAAATACTGAATCACTGTTTTGTACACCTGAAACTAATATACTATTGTAAACAACTATAATTTTAAAATCACACCATTTGTTAGTGTAATTATAAAAAAATAAAATAATTTATATAAAAAAGTAAACTTTCCATTTACCTTTAATAAGACAGTTCATGTTAATTCAGAGAAATGGGGTACATATAACTGTAGAAGATCAATCTAATTAATTTGCAGTTAACTCAAGTTTACATTAATAAAGAATATATTACGTTAAAATCAAAGAAAACAAAAGAACAATAGAAGTTGTTTTGTCTGCATTAAGTCTGTTTTACTTGTCCCAGAATGCATCCTGCAGATTTCATACTTATGATACAAAATAATTATTGGGATCTTAATTTCTGTCTTGTTTTCTCTATTTCAAGTGAGATCTTCTCCAATGCCACACAAACCCTTACAGATAAGACAATGGAGATTCAGTGGTTTGAAACCCTTTCTCCCTTTGCTAAAGCTGCTTTCTAAAGACCTGGGAGTTTCAGTGGCTAAAAACGGGATTTATCAGGTCCCTGAACACATGTTCCATCCAGGATATGCATGGGAGTTGAAGTCCATTAGCACCCTTAAGTAGCATCTGGAGGCTTTTCAAGAACTCAAGATTGGAGCATAAGCAAATACCTGAAGATGAAAAAAAAAAAAAGAAAACAAGGTAACCTAATAATGGAGAGAATGGTAGTTTATGAGTTTCTGCAATTGATAACTATAAGTGGATTGCTTACAATATTACAAATGGATTAAACAATGACTGCAAGCTGCCTGAGAAATCTGGACACCAATGTTGTGTCCTTAATGATGTCACTGAGGGTTGTAACTAAGCATAAAATCTAAATCTAAAGTGGAAATTTCCTCCTGTGAGAGGGATCTCTGAGCTCATTTGGAAATGTGGTCTATGATAAAGTGAAAATCATCTCTTGATATTAGCAATTATAGAGGCAATGCACAACGTGGATATGGAACAAACCATTTTCCCATGTTTCTGGAATCAGATAACTGCAAATTTCTTATGTGAACTTAGGGAGTGGGGAAGTTTGTACAGAGTGATTGACACTCTTGTTTACATTGAAAAGAAGGAACTCTGGAAAAGTTTATTTTAAAAAAGTAAGGGTAGGTGACATTTTCTTTTTCTGAAGGATTCTGGAGAAAATTCACATTAACTACACTTATTTTGAATCTTACACAGCACATGAAGTCTAGAAGAGGATTGGAAGAATCACAGAAAATTCATTTTTCAAAGAAATTATTAGAAACAATTTATGAATTCACACATCACAGTAGATTACTAATCTTGCACAGTGAAAAATAGTTGTCAGTTATTAAGGTAACAGTTTGAACAACAATAAGCACATACAAAGATTGTTGCTTTTCAATTCACTTAAATGATTTATATTTATCTACAAAAAGCATACCCTGATATCTTGGAGTATTTTGCTGTATTGAAGTCGTCAATCTTTTTATTGCTTTGGTTTCCAAATCTTCAGTCTATCTCCTCTCCCATATTTTTATTTATTTTATTTTTGTAATCTAAATAGTACCTGAAAGTATGTGGAAAAGTAAAGTATTTTATTTCTGAATTGTTCTTTTTATATTGGCAAACCCTTTTATACTCCTTAGCTATAGGTTAACAGCACATACTTCAGACATCCCACCCTGGCTTAGCAGAGGCACTCTAGTAATCTATGCTCAGGCTATTCTTTATAATGACATCTTCTCCACTGGAAACCAGCATAAAGAGATGGAAAATAATTTATTGTTTTCATTATAATGTTTATGATTTTAGTTTTATTTATAAAAACATGTTTGGTATGATAGACAAGTAATAAATTAAAATGTCAGTTTGCCTTTTTCTTTCATAGGGAGTAGATAAATGGAAAATTGTAGTACAATAGTATTTCATGGTATTCATGAATTTTTGTAGAACTGAAGGAAATCATATAAAGAAATAGAAAACAAGGTATTTTACCATACCATTAGCTGTGGTATTTAACAATAAAGATCAATATTTAAGCCTATCTGATATACTGCATTAGCTTCTTATAGGAAATGTATTAGCCTTGCCCATCTTACAGGATTCTATTACATGCTTACTGAATTTTTTTTCACATTCTTGATGCTTTAAAAAACACTAATAACTAACAGCACTATCAAAGGAAAAGAAAATATTGGAGAAAAGAAACAAATTCTAGTAGTTTTTCTTATTGAAATGAAGGTACTTAATATTCTGAACACATAAGTCTTTATCTATTGAAATGTTTAAAAATGTATTCTTTTGAAGTTTCAAGCTTTAGTACATTTTGAAAAATAATTATGTAGTTTTATCTGCATCTTTGGCTTTGCTTACTTATAAAATTCCCCAGATTAATTTGATTAAAATTGTGTGGAGCTTTTGAATTGTTATCACATTTCTTTCTAGGATATACTTGAAATGCCAAAATAAACTTACAGTACAGGATAACCACATTATTTGAAATAATGAAGAAAGCCAATTTTAAATTTGTGAAGTTTGTTTTTTCATTGTTCCATGACACTAAAAGGCAAACAATAAATGATTATTCTAACAGTACCATCATCAGTTCAAATTTCTTTAGCTTTAATAAGTGACTACACTACTCCATACTGGGCCTTATTTATACAGAAATAATAGCTTTAATTTTGTTTGCTTCTAAATAGGGTAAGTTTTTCAAGTCTTCCCTAACAATCTTATCAGTCTCATTTTTTTGTAATGTTTTGCTCTAAAATGCAATTGTTAAAGATAAAATTCAATGTATTCTTATCTTTAAAATCACAATTTTCAAATTAATGAAGGAAAATTAATTCCATCCAATCGAAAATAAACTAATATATGTTTACTATAGATACTCACGGGGTTAGGAAATAAGGAATTTAACAATAAGGAACTTGATACAGTTCAAAAGCTTACAGGGGAGAATTTATGAATTCATGATCAACAATTATATAGTAAAATGCTATATATGCAATATAAACTATGAATATGGTGTTATAGTGGTGTTAATGTGAACTAAATTTTAAAAATCTAGTAGTACAAAATGGAGTGCTGCAAGAAAAAATATTGTGAGAGGCTGAAAACATGAGCAGTGTTTCTGAAGGAAGATATTTGCAATTAGGATAACTCTAGAAGGAAAAGAAAACAAAAAAGAAATGGAAACCTGAGAACATGAACAATTTTCAAAATTTGAATTAATCAGAATGAGTTTTTTGCTCACTTTCTGGTGGGGAGGTTGTTGACATAAATAGCAGGAAGAATTAACAAAAAGACAAAAGTGGGCACTTTATAGACCTTATATACATACTACAAAATTTGAACATTATTGTATTATTAAATTATTCTGAGGTGAATCATCAGTTATTTATGGAAATAGTGTATGCTTTAGAAATACAGCTGTGGTGGCAAT
This sequence comes from Balaenoptera musculus, assembly GCF_009873245.2. NCBI lineage: Eukaryota > Metazoa > Chordata > Mammalia > Artiodactyla > Balaenopteridae > Balaenoptera > Balaenoptera musculus. The sequence goes on from NC_045804.1 coordinate 29,434,237, forward strand.
GTAGAAGAAGGATTGGAGTATTTAAACATTTACCAGTTAAAAACAATATCTACAATGAGGTGCTAAAGACTTGTATAGGTAAAGGTGAGTAATGCTACCTGCTAAAGTAAACACACCCGCAAATCTCAGTGGCTTGACCAAAAGTGCATTTCTTGCTCACTCAAATTCTGTTGTCCATAGGCGAAGAAGTAGGCTTCTGTATCATCATTCAGGGATGTTTTGTACCTGTGTTCAGCAAGAATATTAGCCTATCACTTTTTTTTCTTGCCCTGTCCTTTTCTGGCTTTGGTATTTGGAGGTGATCTCTTCTATTTTTTGGAAAAGTTTGAGAAGAATTGGCATTAATTCTTCTTTAAATGTTTGATAACATTCACCAGTCAAGCCATCTGGTCCCTGGATTTTCTTTGTTGTGAGATTTTGATTACTGGTTCAATCTTCTTACTCATTATTATTCTATTCAGATTTTCTCTTTGTTCATGATGAAGTCTTGGTAGGTTGTATGTTTCCAGGATGTACATCATTTGTTCTCTTTTCCCGCTGCCCTTCTGCGTGTGTTGCTATGCTAGCCTGGAGGGAGAGCAATTGTGTTCAGAATGAAACTGCTGCTCTAACTCTTTTAATGCGATCCTTCTCAGTTTCTATCGTCCAAGAGATGCTTCAGCCTCACTTCTGGGTTCTGGGATTTTCACAATATTGTCTTGTCTATGGATAGTTGTTAGTTGGTTTTCTTCTGCAAAGGACTAAAATTGAGATTGATTTAAGTTGCCATCTTGATGATGTCACCTCCCACTCTGCTTATTTAAAAATCACTACACTACAATAAAGTCGCATGAGTTTCTTTATAACTTAAGACATTTTGATTTCATTAATTTATTTGAGAATCTGCTAATAAAGGTAAAATGTCTCTTTAAAAATTGATAAATCAGAAAATTCTCTCCCACCAGAGGAACTTGTCCCACCTATTTTGGGAATGAAAAAATATTAGGTGATTTTAGAATTTAGATAAAGCCATGATTTTTTTAAGGAGAAAAGATTCCCTTGAAGAAAATTTCAGAAACATTCTTGTTTACAGAAAAGAAAGAATTAAAATTGTTAAGAAAAGATAAACCAGGATTTACAAGCACAAACACACACACACACACAATGCTGCTAAATGAAGATGAGAAGTCAAGTAAACTTTGTAGTGAAGATAAGACATAGCACGTGATAAATAGTACATAATTGGTGACAATTGAGGCAAAATATTAATTAGTACAGTGTTCTTAGAAATCAGATTATGGTGGGTTTTTGAAGGGATGGGAGGTGAGAAAATAAGGCAGTAATGTCAATATTCAATAACATTGGTTTTGAATAACATTATTGGTTTTGAATAACATTATTTCAATAACATAAAGTTTTCAAACTTTATAATGCTTCTCCTACTGCTTCTGTATATATGAGTTCACACTGATGTTTCCAGTTCTAATCCATTACCGTTTTGGATCCATCTAGCTTTCTGTTGTCTCTAATTTGTAACTTCCATCTCCAACAGTGAGAAACACAGATCCTACCATCCATCATATATTTATGTAACCATTCATTTTCAACGTAGATATATAGTAGTATCAAAGCTGATAACATATACTCCTTTGGGAAATAACTTCATCAAGTACAATATAGTGTTTCTTTTGTCTTTAGTCTTTCATACTCTACTCATTTCTAAAGTAACTTAGGTCAGTGCCTTATCCCTCGACCCCTTTGGTGAGTTGTTTCATACCTTCGTAATATAGTTATATTGTTTTGTCAAAGCCTATATTCCATCCTGAAATTACACCTAACTTCCGTGTGTCTGTGTCAATTTCAGATATTGAGTTTCACTCATAGTACTGGAAAGTTCTGAGTTTTTAAAATTCCATTATTGATGACTTTTATTGTGTCAATGAAATAGATTGCATCATGTGCTAAGAGTGAGAATTAACTGGGATGGAGATAGGGTTGGAGATTTGAAACTACGTTTCACAGTTTGGAATGTTCACTACATGGAAAAGGAAGGGGACTAACAAGGGAAGCTCAAAAAAATTACTGAGTTGCTTAGAGCTTATGCACAGCAACAATCATAATGTATAATGGATATAATTACAAAGATTATGAGGTGTTCTTTAGCAGCACTTCCCAGCCTTGGAAAAAGAGAAATGGTTGGATTGGTCAATAGTTGGGCACTGCCAAGGAGGGGTTAGCTGTAGAAGGTATAGGTCAAGGAGTGGGGAGAAATTCATTGAAATGATTAACCATGAGATTGGTCCAGGATGGCCTAGAAGGGAAATAAAGCCAGAAAAGTTTTACATAATAATAGACTAAAAAGAGTTCAAGTGATTGGAGGTCAGAGATGAGAGTAAGAGCAAGTCTGGCTGAGTGAAAGAGTTGAAAATATAACAAAGTGATTGGCTAAAGGGTAATTTCAGAAGTCAGGAATATGATTCATTAAGGTGTATGTATATTCAACCCACTAAACGTATTAAGAAGGAAAAAGGGCTTCCCTGGTGGCGCAGTGGTTGAGAATCTGCCTGCTAATGCAGGGGACACGGGTTCGAGCCCTGGTCTGGGAAGATCCCACATGCCACGGAGCAGCTGAGCCCGTGAGCCACAACTACTGAGCCTGCGCGTCTGGAGCCTGTGCCCCGCAACGGGAAGGGGCCGCGATGGTGAAAGGCCCGCGCACCGCGATGAAGAGCGGTCCCCGCACCGCGATGAAGAGTGGCCCCCGCTTGCCGCAACTGGAGAAAGCCCTCGCGCGAACTTGAAGACCCAACGCAGCCAAAAATAAATAAATAAATAAATAAAGTAGCTATAAAAAAAAAAAAAGAAGGAAAAAGCATATGCACACATAATAATGAGAAAAATAGAACATCCTAACCTTCGTAACAATTGCATATGGAGAACATAAACTTGATTTATCATTCATTTTATTTTCACTGTAGTAAAATGTTAAGCTAAAAAGCTGTAAATCAACATCCTGAGTAGAATCGTTAGTGGCCATGCAATTAATTAAACTTAATTCAAATGTAATTTATAAAATAATATTTATAATTTATATTTAAAATTACAATTATAATTTATAAAAATTATCAGGGGTTAAAACTCATATTTAAACCTGGGTATTGAACAATGCATAGCTTATGGTCATATATAAATCCTTCTGCGTTCTAAATGTAGACAGAACCATAAGTATGCCAGTCATATGCATGCTGACATGTTTAAAATCTTAAGTCTTACAAAGTGTTACCCTTTGATTCCTTGAATTCTGCTAAGGAGTGTAAAGAATGTTACAAAGAACACATACTAAATCTGAGAAAAAAATCAGCTAAACATTTTCTAACCTTAAGATAACTGAATTATTACTTATTAAAGGTAAAAAATATATAGTAATAATTGTTCCTGGAAGCTCCAATTGAAAAATAAAGGAAGTCACAGAAAATAAAGCTCTTCAAAAACTTCATCAAATATCCTACTAAGCTCCTTAAAAAATGTGTAGCATCTTTATCTGTGATTACAGTTGCGGTTATGCCTTAATATGTATGAAATTCTATTTAGTTATTCATATTAATTTAAGTCCCTTCAATCAGTTATTCTTTTTTTTTAAAAAAATAGCTTCTTTAGCTTTAAATAATACGCAGCAGACACTTATTTACTTTTTTTTTTTAATCATTTACTTTTGGATGATGATAATGATGAGTTGTAACAATTAAAAATAAAACCTTTCCAATTATAATTATATATTACTATGGATATATGTAAAACTTAGGCATTGTAAACATTAGTGTATTACAGCATACATTGTGTTTTAAACTACATTTTTAAGGACTTGCTTGCACTTTGATGTTTTTGTGCATTGGAGTTCTTATCTTTGAAATCACCAATAAAATCTGAAATAGTGATAATACTATAAGGTACAATCGGAAGCTATTGGCAGAACTATCTTCATATAGTTCTATAGAGTCAAAGTTTTTCCACATGAATGATAGTTTCATAAACTAACCTCAGTCTAAATATGGACTTTAATTAATTGTCTTGTATTTTCAGATTCTAGATTAATTTGCAAATATGCTAATCACGTTGACTGACAAGATTATAATTTATAACTTTTTTCCGAATGAAACCCATTAGTTCTTTTTTATGCAAGCATGTTGTGATGTTAATGATATTTGAGATTAAATAATTGATGTTGCTAGCTTTAGGAGGGGGAGATGCTATTTATACTATTCTCATTGTTTAAACAAGAATGGTTGCTTCTCTGTCACAATGTATGTCACCGAACTCAAGACATTTGGTTCAAGACCAACATTTTCAGAGAGGGAGAAAGAATATTAAAATAGAACATGAAAGGACTTCGAAGGATATAACAAAGAGACAAATCAAAGGGCTGTAAAATAATTCATATGTGGGGTGAGGTTATTTCCTGGTGTTTTATTTAAACTGTTCAAGTTGCATCATTAGTTAAGAATTCCACAGAACTTTTCCCTAATTTTAAAAGTGAAGTATTGCCTTATAAGAAATATTTGTCTCAAAAGACTTTTAATTTAAGCAAATTTGAACAGGAAGTTCCATAAAAGACTTGTGAGAGTTGTGCTTCCACTATTCAGGAACCAGTCTTGGAGAACAGGTTTCAAGGTAGCAGCCATCAGCGAAAAATGTGTTTAGGAATATAGCATGTGTTATTTATAGATCTGTTAGATCTAGGAACTTAGTCATTTGAATAACTAAATAAAGCTGTAAACAGATTATTTAAACCTTGAAAATGATAGATGTGGAAGAAACCAATGGATACAGGGAAGATCTTTAGGGGACCATTGAAGTTTTGGAATTTGTAGATTCAATTCGGTGGCTTAATATTGTGTGTCTAAGAATTTCTGGTCCAGAAAATAAGGTCAATGATAAAGTAATTGGTCATTTAAAAATGACTGCCTTTTAATATGTATATAAAATGTATGAAACACTCAAGTAGAAATTGTATTGTTTCTATCAGGAATTAAAACTCGTTTCCTAGTAGCATTCACAACAGTAAACTCTCAGCTGACTGGAACCACAATTTCCAGAAGCTACATTTCATGAGATTTCTCAGCACCCAGCTTTAGGATAGTTATACAGATCAAAAGAAATTACGATTAGTTCAAAAACTGTTTCGTGTTTAACTGTTTCAGACACATGTAACCCTCTGAGCAAATCTACATGAACATTGGTATATAATGAAAGCAACTGCTCAAAATTAACACTCTCCCTTTTTCCTCACTTAAAGAGAAAATTGAAACATATTATACATGTCATAAAGACGACATGAAAAACAAAAATGCATAATCTCAAATATTTATGCACTTACTGTATGCAATACAGTGTGTTAAATATTCTGAGGAGTCCAAAACTGGACAAAACACAGGTGTTTTTCTCAAGAAACTTAGAGATGAAAGAGGCAGGGGGAAAAAAAGAAAATATGTTAATAATTATAACTTAAGGTCAAAATCAATAGGTGCTATAAATGGTAAAGATAAACTAGTATCAAATTTCTGACATATAAAATGTTGTTTATAAAGTGGAAGAGAGGTTTCATATACCAACTTTCATTTGCCATGACCTTCAAATAAGTATTATTTGAATGTATGCTGATATATGGTGATCAGAAAAAATTATCCTGGGAAGCGTGAATAGTGAGAGAAAAGACATAAAAAAAATGTGGAGCACTATATGGACATACATTACAATTGGTTAAATTAATGCTTTGTTGAGTTGGACAGATCAGGATTCAACTATCCCTTCTCACATTTACTAGCTGTGTAATCTTGCATCATTTATTTAACCTCCTCATCTGCAAAATGGAAATAACAATAGCATTTTTATTAAGGCTTGTTTTGAAGAAAATGAGAAAATGAGAAAATGCATATAAAGTTCCTGGGACATACTATTATTGTTATTATTTTAATCTTTTTTATTATGGGGTCAGGAAAATGTTATAGTTTTACTCATGTTGAAGTAATTATCTTGATGAAATGTGAAATAATTAGTGCTGATTTTATTTTAAAATTTCAATTGGTATACTCCTGTCTAATATGGAAGTTAGAAAAGTAACTTTGATATTATCAAAGTTTTTATATTTAAATTTCAACATGTATACTTAGTGATAACTAATACTTATGGGTGACACTGTATATCACAATGTATTTTACATGTATTGGGTGAATAAATTTTTACTATAACCCTATCAGGTTTGTACCAATATATTCTCATTTTACAAATGAGAATAGGAAAGTGAGTTTATGGTACTGGATCCACTGATGAAAATAATAAATAATCCTAAGAACAAGGAACATAAAATGTATTGGGTTGGCCAAAAGGTTCGTTTGTTTTTTTTTTCATAAAATGGCTCTAGTAGCACTTGGTTGTCTTTAACTTCATTTGAAACAATTTGTTAGATTGTATAGTGACAGCTGTCATATCAGCATGCATTTAAAAAAAAAACATCAAAATTGGTGAATTTTTGTGTAGCCATTTTAATATTGAAGATGGGAGAAAAAAGAAACATTTCCGGCATATTATGCTTTATTATTTCAAGAAAGGTAAAAAGGCAACCGAAATGCAAAAAAAGATTTGTGCAGTGTATGGAGAAAGTGTTGTGACTGATCGAACATGTCAAAAGTGGTTTGCAAAGTTTCGTGTTAGAGATTTCTTGCTGAACGATTCTCCATGGTCGGGTAAACCAAATGAAGTTGATAGCAATCAAATCGAGACTAATTGAGAAATCAATGTTCTATCACATGGGAGATAGCTGACATATTCAAAATATTCAAATCAGTTGTTGAAAATCATTTGCACCAGCTTGGTTATGTTCATCACTTTGATGTTTGGGTTCCACATAAGTTAAGCAAAAAAAATCCCTTCTTGACCGTATTTCTGCATGTGATTCTCTACTGAAACGTAATGAAAATGTTCCATTTTTAAAACAAATTGTGATGGGCGATGAAAAGTGGATACTATACAATAATGTTGAATGGAAGAGATCATGGGGCAAGCGAAATGAACCACCACCAACCACACCAAAACCCAGCCTTCATCCAAAGTAGGTGATGTTGTGTATATGGTGGGATTGGAAGGGAGTCTTCTATTATGAGCTCCTTCTGGAAAACCAAATGATTAATTCCAACAAGCACTGCTCCCAGTTAGACCAACTGAAAGCAGCACTCAATGAAAAGCAACTGGAATTAGTCAACAGAAAACGTAAAATCTTCCATCAGGATAATGCAAGACCGCATGTTTCTTTGATGACCAGGCAAAATTGTTACAGCTTGGCTGGGAAGTTCTGATTTATCCACCATATTCACCAGACATTGTAACTTTGATTTCCATTTATTTTGGGCTTTACAAAATTCTCTTATTGGAAACAAATTCAATTCCCTTGAAGACTGTAAAAGGCACCTGGAATAGTTCTTTGCTCAAAAAGATAAAAAGTTTGGGGAAGACAGAATTATGAAGTTGCCTGAAAAATGGCAGAAGGTAGTGGAAACAAAGGGTGAATACGTTATTCAATAAAGTTCTTGGTGAAAATGAAAAATGTGTCTTTTATTTTTACTTAAAAACCGAAGAAACTTTTTGGCCAACCCAATACCTAGATTTACTACACAAAAGGAAATTTTTAGGAAGATGCAGAATTAGTAGATGTCATGTATTCAAAGAAAACAAAAATACGAATTCAAAAAGATACATGCACCCCAGTGTTGTTCATAGCAGTGTTATTTACAATAGCCAACATATGGAAGCAACCTAAGTGTCCTTCAACAGATGAATGAATAATGAAGATGTTATATATATACATATATATATATGAGTACTAAGGAATGTTACTCAGCCATAAAAAAGAATGAAATTTTGTCATTTGCAACAACTTGGAAGGAACTAAAGACTATTATGCTAAGTGAAATAAGTCATACAGAGAAAGACAATTACTCTATGTTATCACTATAGGTGGAATCTAAAAAATAAAACAAATGAATGCATATAACAAAACAGAAACTGACTTGCAGATATAGAAAACAAACTAGTGGTTACCAGTAGGTAGAAGAAAAGGGGAGGGGTTGATAGGAGTATGAGATTAAGAGACACAAACTACTATGTATAAAATAAATAAGCAACAAGGTTATATTTTACAGCACAGGGAAATATAATCATTATTTTTAAACAACTTTAAATGGGGTATAATCTATTAAAATATTTAATCACTATTTTGTACACCTGAAACTAATATAATATTGTAAGTCTATACTTCAAAAAAGGATACACAACATGAAAAAAATTAATCAAATATAAATATGCTACAGCTTGAATTACTTCTGAAAATTTATGCTGAGTGAAAGACTGCATATTGCATGATTTCATCCAAATGAAATGTTAGAATTGGCAAATCTGTAGAAACAGAATGTACATTAATTGTTGCCTAATTCTTTGGGCAGGGAGCATGGAGACTGACTATTAATGAGTATAAGATTTCTTTTTAGAATGATGAAAATATTCTAACATTTTCTACCACTTAGATTGTGGTAACGGTTGCACAGTTTTCTGAGTATACTAAAAATAACATTGACTAATACATGAATTTTATGATGCATATGTTATATCTCAATAAAACTTTAAGAGAATAGATCCATGTGAGAAAGCATATTTTAAAAATAAAAGACAAATCAATCTCCAGTCATTAAACAATGTGTTGTTTTCCTAAACAACAGAGTAATAGAGATGAAATAGCTAAATTACAATGAGGAATATAAATATATTAAAATAAAAGCTTATATGTTATAGTGTCCCATAAGAGCAAAAAAGAAGTAAGGATAATATGAATTCTGCTTAGTGTTAATCATGGAAGACTGAAGGAAGAAGGATCATATCTGAGTTAAACCTTAGATAACTGGGAGAAGAACGTCTTAATTAAAGGGACCAGAATTATCTAAAGTGTGGAATATTAATGAAATGGTTACTATAGAAAAATGTAAGGATAGACATGCCCATCATTGTAAACAGAGGGATCTTGGAGGCTTTTGGAAACCTTGACAAATCTGAGATTATCCTACAGGCAATCATGATAGAATAAAAAGATAACTGTGACACAACTAAATATAAATGTTCTTTATATTGTATAGTGGTAACTGTCATGGAGTTACAAATGACTGAAAAAAAGAAGATTGTGAGAAACATTTCCGACACTATTTCACAAATCAAGAAGAGAAATTATGAGGAACTGGTCCTGGAAATTGCTTTGGGAATGAAAAGGATGTGATGAAGTCAACAGAATTTGATGCTTCAACTAAGTTTAGGGAGTGATGGAGCATTAGACTCTACAGTGACACTGAAAATATTAAAACCTTGTAACTAGGAGGAAAATGGTCAAACAAGAAACATAGGAGGTGTGAGTTGTATGAGGATAATAATGACAGGGTAATGTCATTTATTTTATTAAATATATATATGTCTATAAAGTATACTCATGCATTTTTATCTGTATAAAATGGAAAAGGTGAATGCAAGCAATTGTGAATAAACCAGATCATCTTGAAAAAAACAGGAATTAAACTAAGATCAAGGAAGACTGATAGGCATTAGCGAACACATGAAAACCAGATAAGATGAGTGCCAACACCATTCTGATGAGTGATGAATAAGCCAGAAGTTTCAACTGAACCCTATTTACTGAGAGATAAAATTTCTATCTATTATGAGATGCTGAGACAAGTAAAATAATTAGTAAACTGGTGTGAGACATTTAGTAATAAGGACTTAATGGAAAATGGAGGGTACTGGCTGAGGAGTTATAGGCCAGAGACTCTGTTTTGTTTAAATTAGACTCCCAAGATTATTTTTGAGTCTAAGATAGACTGCACCTGGTGATGAACTCTCTTGGAAGATAAGGACACTCAAGGTGGAGTAAAATAAAAGCAGTTCCTGACTCTTATTTCCAGTTATTGCTAAGAAGATGGCTGGCTGCATATGAGGAGACTAGAAAATAATTAATCCAGAATTAATTAATCATGAATAATGTTAATCATATGCTAATGACAGGTACCTGGCACAGTTCTCTGTGCATCAAAGACATCATATCATGTATTCATTATGAAAACCTTAGGAGGTAATAAATCAGTGTACAGTTGTGTAATTGTAGTCATCACATCCTCAGCCAGTATTGGAGGACCTTAAATTCAAAAAATAAAAACTAAGGTTAAAGTTTGATGCTTTGTAATTATTGCCAGAGAGCTTATAGATGAAATCATGATGTTAAACGAAGAAATAATAGTGAGGAAAAATCAGGTGCAGAGGCAGAGCCTTGAGGAGTTTGTAATTTTTCTGAAGCTTTTAGGAAACACTGTAGACAACAATTAGGTTTTTACTCTTAAATGTAAATAGCCTGTTGTGATGACAAGTTTAGAGTTGTTCATCCACTACTGATGAAAACTTGGCTTATATAAACATTAACTTAGCCTTCTGAAGTTCTTGAGCAGATGTTATGCCAACTTCAGTAAATTTCTTGACAACTTCCTGGTTGACACTAAGGTTGGTTAAATGTTGTGGTCACAGGAAGTGGAAGCAAGAGACTAAAGAACTTCCAGAGAGGTTTGAGGAGGCTAGGAGAGGACCAGCATCCCAAAGTTGATAACCAGTTTCAAATATTACAAAGAAGTCAAGAAGACTGAGGATTAAGAAAAGATTTTTAGACCTTTCAAGAGAACATCTTCTGTGGAGTGGTGGAGAATGAAGCCAAGCAACAACAGATGTAAGAGTGAATGATCTAGAGGATCATCAGGAATTACAGACAATGTGTGATTACCTATGGCATTTTTTTTTTTTTGACAAGTTTTTGAGAGGACTGATTCTTATTGATACTTCGACAGGAAGAGTGGAGATGTTGCTCACAGATTTAGAGTTTCTTCGGTCAAGACCAAAAAGAATAAAAGAGAGAGAGCAAGAAAACTAACAGTCTTATCCACATCTAACACCAAATCCATGATACCTGGCTCAAAACAAGAGTTGTCAGCATTCTCTTTGACTAGGAAGAAAAGTGAGGGGAACATTTACTAAAGAGCTCTCCATCCCTTTACATCCCTCACGTATCTTCCCTACTATCCTTTATCAGACTAAAAGGGAATGCTTATCTGTATACTTTACATTTCTATTTAGTTTATGGGTGGTAATGAAGGAAGAGGAGGTTAAAAACAATAAAAATACAAAACTGTAACACTCCACAAAATAAATAAAAGAATACTTAAAAGGAGTAGGAAGAATTTTCTAAGTTCAGGAAATGTTATGAAATTCTATAGTTGTAACAAGGTAGGTATGCATTAACATCCCCACCGTTATCATATAATTAAATACAAGATGACTAGAGTACAGAATTCTGAAGTGAGCAGGCATATATTCCGCTCGGCTCTTTTCCAGCTGAGCAAATGTTTCTCTTGGATTGAACACAGACCTTCATCTATTTTCATTGTGAATCATTTTCCTGGAAGTCACTGTTGTGTAAATGGTGCTTCCCTGACTCCTGATTAACCCAGACAGCCAGAATCAGTAAGTGTGCAAATGAGCTCATAAGCAAGTTTCTTTTCCAAGAAATTTCTTTGTCTATTTTCTCATTCTGGACTGTGTGATGGTCTTTCTGTGAGGATCCCCAGACAGTAGCCATTGTATTAAGCCTGATAATCCTTCAGTACTCTGTTCACTGCTCACATAACTGTATTCTAGACCTCCCTAGAATCTGGAGGGAATTCCTCATTCACCCTGAGATCTGACGGCTGGTGTTTTCCTTCTGCTCTTCCCACCCAATGGCAGAACCTGGAGAGATGCCAAAGAACTTCTAGAAATATGCAGAAAACAATTTAAAAATCACTACAAAACCTTGGGGACCAGATGCAGCTACTTATATAACCAAAAAAAAAAAAAAAAGATTTTGTTATGAAAATATCTTGTAAAATATTAGGCTGGCCAAAAAATTCTTTAGGGTTTTCATAACATCTTACAGAAAAACCCAAACGAATTTTTTAGCCAACCCAATATCACTTCCTGTAAGATTATGGGAGAAAACCGAACAAACAAAAAATGCTAAAATGTTGATTACTTATCTCTGGAATATATCATTAAAGGTAACTGTTATTTTTCCTTTTTGTAAGCATTGGTAGTGTCTAAAATTTCCACAGTGATCAATAATTTGACTATAACTTTTAAAAACCATTTTAAAAATCAACTTTACATAGGAAGTATAAACATGTGAACTACTGATTCATTGGATCAAGGAACAGTAGGTCTGAAAGGAGCTTCAGAGATCATGTCTTAATCTTATTATTTTATAGATGAAGGAAATGAGTTCCAAGGCTGGGTGAAATGATTTGTCCACTGTCAGATACTCACATTACTTGAGGTAATTACATATCTCTTACCTTAAAGATAACCTCAAGCTTAGAAATATCTCTATTCTGATTGAGTTCAAAGCTCAGTTCCACTGTAAGAGTGAAATACTGACCTGGAAAGTCCACTAGTCGGAGAATCACTTAAATATTTACCAGAGTGTCTGACACATAATTGGTGCCTCATGCCTAGGATAAGTTAATGATAAATGGATGAATGATAATAAAAGTTGTTCAAAGGGAACACTAGGGATCATTGTCACACAATGTATTTGTCCAAGACAGGGATCCTTATATTACAACAAAATAGGGGGGAGGGGCATCACTTTGGAAACTGAGGACTCATGCCTTTTTTTTTAACCTGCTGCCTGGGATAAATGATGTTACCTCAAAATGGAAAAAAAAATAGAAAAAAAATTGAAGAAAGAAAAAAATCACCAGTCATAAATAAAGGAGACTGCTACCAAATTAGTAATTATGTCAAGCAAATAAAGCTGTCCAGTATTATGCTTCAGCCACATTTGACCCATTTAGAAAAACAAAAGAGGAAACAATAAGAACAGAATGAAGTAATATATTACCCTACAGAGACATTTCTAGTTCTGAATATACATCTAATTCTGTTTTTACAAAGTTTCCAACATAAACTGCCTCTTTCAGCATATTGGAGGGTAAAGCCACATGCTAATACCAATAAATTGGATTTGTGTTTGGGAAATTTATGTGTGCATACATAAAAAAATTTTCATGCAGTCCCAGATGGAGGAGCCTTAGTTGCTAAGATAACAGTGTATACATTACACTGGAAGATGCAATTTATGTGTAAAACTATTCAACCACTGATTATGAGAGTGACACATTCTGGAATGATATGCCTTTAAATCTGGCATTAAACTTGAATATGGGGTGCCTACGTTTGACCAGCACAATCTTCCACCTGTCTGGTTTATTTTCACATACAGCTTCTTAAGGCACTCAGTGTGTATTTTATTTACTGATTGTTCATCAAATTTAAAAGAATAAAAACCACACAAGATATTTATAGAGTATTATTTTTTTTCACAATTAAAAAAACTTTATTTTGGAAATGTTCAAGCATAAGGAAGTAGAGAGACTAGTACAATGAACTTCCATGGGCCCATAAAGCAGCTTTAATAGTTATCAACATATGGCCAATCTTCTTCATTCCTACACTCTCGCACATCCTTCCCTACCCTCCCTACCCTGCTCACTGGCGGATTATTTATTTTATTTTTTTGTGTTGCTTTGTTTCTTTGTTTTGTTTCTTTTAACATCTTTATTGGAGTATAATTGCTTTACAATGTTGTGTTAGTTTCTGCTGTATAACAAAGTGAATCAGATGTATGTATACATACATCCCCATATCCCTTCCCTCTTGCACCTCCCTCCCACCCTCCCTATCCCACCCCCCTAGGTGGTCACAAAGCAGAGAGGTGATCTCCCTGTGCTATGCAGCTGTTTTCCACTAGCTATCTATTTTACCAAATGGTAGTATATATATGTAAATGCTACTCTCTCACTTCATCCCAGCTTATGCATCACCCTCCCCATGTCCTCAAGTCCATTCTCTACGTCTGCATTTTTATTCCTGTCCTGCTCCTGGGTTCATCAGAATCATGTTTTTTGAATCCATATATATGTGTTAGCATACAGTATTTGTTTTTCTCTTTCTGACTTACTTCACTCTGTATGACAGACTCTAGGTCCATCCACCTCACGACAAATAACTCAATTTCATTTCTTTTTATGGCTGAGTAATATTCCATTGTATATATGTGCCACATCTTCTTTATCCATTCATCTGTCGATGGACACTTAGGTTGCTTCCATGTCCTCGCTATTGTAAATAGTGCTGCAATGAACATTCTGGTACATGTCTCTTTTTGAATTATGGTTTTCTCAGGGTGTATGCCTAATAGTGGGATTGCTTGGTCATATGGTAGTTCTATTTTTAGTTTTTTAAGGAACCGCCATACTGTTCTCCATAGTGGCCGTATCAATTTACATTCCCATGAACAGTGCAAGAGGGTTCCCTTTTCTCCACACCCTCTCCAGCATTTATTGTTTGTAGATTTTTTGATGATTGCTATTCTGACCAGTGTGAGGTGATACCTCATTGTAGTTTTGATTTGCATTTCTTTAATGATTAGCATCCTTTCATGTGTTTGTTGGCAATCTGTATATCTTCTTTGGAGAAATGCCTGTTTAGGTCTTCTGCCCGTTTGTGGATTGGGTTGTTTGTTTTTTTTTGTTATTGAGCTGCATGAGCTGCTTGTATATTTTGGAGATTAACCCTTTGTCAATTGCTTCATTTGCAAATATTTTCTCCTATTCTGAGGGCTGTCTTTTTATGTTGTTTATGGTTTCCTTTGTTGTGAAAAAGCTTTTAAGTTTCATTAGGTCCCATTTGCTTATTTTTGTTTTTATTTCCATTTCTCTAGGAGGTGGGTCAAAAAGGATCTTGGTGTGATTTATGTCTTAGAGTGTTCTGCCTGTGTTTTCCTCTAAGAGTTTTTTAGTGTCTGGCCTTAGATTTAGGTCTTTAATCTATTTTGAGTTTATTTTTATATATGGTGTTAGGAAGTGTTCTAATTTCATTCTTTTACATGCAGCTGTCCAGTTTTCACAGCACCACTTATTGAAGAGGCTGTCTTTTCTCCATTGCATATTCTTGCCTCCTTTATCAAAGATAAGGTGACCATATGTGCATGGGGTTATCTCTGGGCTTTCTATCCTTTTCCTTTGATCTGTATTTCTGTTTTTGTGCCAGTATCATACTGTCTTGATTACTGTAGCTTTGTAGTATAGTCTGAAGTCTGGGAACCTGATTCCTCGAGCTACGTTTTTCTTTCTCAAGATTGCTTTAGCTATTTGGGGTCTTTTGTGTTGCCATACAAATTGTGAAATTTTTTGTTCTAGTTCTGTGAAGAATGCCATTGGTAGTTTGATAGGGATTGTATTTAATCTGTACATTGTTTTGGGTAGTATAGTCATATTCACAATGTTGATTCTTCCAATCCAAGAACATGGTATATCTCTCCATCTGTTCATATCATCTTTAATTTCTTTCATCAGTGTCTTTTAGTTTTCTGCCTACAGGTCTTTTGTCTCCTTAGGTAAGTTAACTCCTAGGTATTTTACTCTTTTTTGCAGTGGTAAATAGGAGTGTTTCCTTAATTTCTCTTTCAGATTTTTTGTCATTAGTGCATAGGAATGCAAGAGATTTCTGTGCATTAATTTTGTATCCTGCTACTTTACCAAATTCATTGATTAGCTGTAGTAGTTTTGTGGTAGCATCTTTGGGATTCTCTATGTATAGTATCAAGTCGTCTCCAAACAGTGACAGTTTTACTTCTTCTTTTCTGATTTGGATTCCTTTTATTTCTTTTTCTTCTCTGATTTCCATGGCTAAGACTTCCAAAACTAGGTTGAATAAGTGTGGTGAGAATGGGCAACCTTGTCTTGTTCCTGATCTTAGAGGAAATGGTTTCGGTTTTTCACCATTGAGAACAATGTTGGCTGTGCGTTTGTCACATATATCCTTTATTATGTTGAGGTAGGTTCCCTCTATGCCTACTTTCTTGAGAGTTTTTATAATAAATGTGTTTTAAGTGCCTTATGGACTGTGCTACATTAAAAAAAAAATGGCAAAAGCAGAATGCAAAATTGTTAAGAACCAACAGGCAAAGTAAAGGTTCTAGGTATGTGCTAGGTTCTAATAATGCAACCTTAGCAATTTACTTATTTCATGGTAGTTACATCAGTTTCATAATTTGTACAGTAGACATGATATTACTACTTATTTCATTATCTGTGAGGATCTAATCAGATAATTTATATAAAGAACTCAATATAGATTTAGCAAATGGTAAGCTCTGAATAATCATTATTTTTGATCTTTTTCTAAAAAACTGACATTTTAAGATCAAAGGTCTCTCTGAAACTGTGCTTACATATTCAGAATATTGTATTAAGCATTCCTTTAATAGTGAATGCCACTAGCAATTAAAATAGGAGAGATGGTGTGGATAGTTTGAAATGAAGCTGACTGTTCAGAAGGCTGAATGTTACTAATGACAGAAATAGTAAGTATGAACTTTGTGTAGGAGGAACACAGATAAAAATCAATTTGAAGGAGAGATTTAGACTTTGCAGAAATATTTCTCAAGGAAAGATCCTGGGGAGAAGATTTGGGCCCAGTTTTAAAACCATAGGGTCAGAAAATGACTTTTTTGTTGCTTGTTTGTTTTCTTCCCTGAATATAGCCTGGGTCTTTCATTTAACGTTGTCACTGGCCCAGCTCCCACTCATTTAATTGCATTTTTGGCTTTAGTAGAATGAAGACCAGAGGTCAAAAAGGAAGTCACCATGCTATATAAAACTCCTTAAGACTCTTAGGCACAAACAGCACTGCTTCTGTACCTCCTTTATAGAACCAATCAGAAAAGGGAGAAAGACATAGATCTGTCCTTTTGCCATTGACTCTGTGCACCCCTGGCATTTGAAAGGCATCCACATATCAGTGGTCTGACCACTCCCCAAGCAGGTGGCAGGGAGACTGTGGTGCTTGGTGGGCAAGGGTAGATGGAAATAGGAGAGGCAGTGGCAGTACCCAGAAGGAGTGCTAAGAATGTCAAGCACATAGTAAGCCCTCAAGAAATATTTGTTTAATGGCTTCATGTTTTCTGTACTGAGCTGAACTGTGTTCAGAAAGGTATGTTTAAATCCTAAGCCCTGGTAACTATGAATGTAATCTTATTTGGAAATAGAGTCTTTGCCAAGGTCATGAAATTAAAGTAAGGTCATACTGGATTAGGATGCACCCTAATCCAATTATTGATATCTTTATAAGAAGGAAATCTGGACAGAAATGTATACAAAAGGAGAATGCCACAAGACTATAGAAGCAGAGATTAGACTGAAGCACCTACAAGCGAAGGGGTGCCAAAGATTGCCAGCTACTGACAAAAGCTAGGGACACACATGGAAGGATTCTCCTTAGGGCATTCAGAGAGAGCACAACCCTACTAATACCTTCATTTCAGACTACTGGCCTACAGAACAGGAAGAGAATAATTTTTGTTTTTTAAGGCACTTAGTTTATGTCAGCCTTAGGAAAATAACACAGTCCCCAAAGAAAATGTATTTTACCAAGACCTAGCAAAGTCAATGGTGCTTAGTGGGGAGCTAAAACACCTACTAGAAGGATCTACATTGCCTGGTAAAATGGCAATAGTAGAACAGAGCTTAGCAGAATCTACAAAAAAATCTCTGTTGTTGGCAGGTGAAGGTTGCTCACACTACTTAAAATGCACTTGCAGAGATGACCATCAAGGGACTGTCAATAGAACTTGAATAAAAAAGGCAAGAGGGAAAGAACTGTAGGGAGCTGGTGTTTATGGGCAGGTAAAGGCAAAATCCATTTCCCAATGGACTCATTTTTAGCTCCACACTTGGGAGGCCTGAGGAAACATAAGCTATAATATAGAACAGTTTCCTTTTGATTATATGAAGAATTGCATTAGATGTCTTTTCCTATACGTAGATATCTTTCAGTTTTAAATGTTGGGTCACTTATTACCCAGAAATGTGTTTTTCACTAGAATGATTATGCCAACTGTTCCACTTAAAAGGCTCTTGATCACTGAACACAGTGAAAAGTAATTTAGAAATGCTGACTCTGGAGAAATGTTTTGATAACAAAATTTGTGAAGGCAAGCCAGAATGAAAGCATTTCTTAACGTCAGATTGAAAATATTTAAAAGAACCATAGTGAGGGGGAAGCTTCAAGATGGAAGAAGAGTAAGACATGGAGATCACCTTCCTCCCCACAAATACATCAGAAATACATCTACATGTGGAACAACTCCTACAGAACACCTACTGAACGCTGGCAGAAGACCTCAGACTTCCCAAAAGGCAGGAAACTACCCACGTGACTGGATAAGGCAAAAGAAAAAAGAAAAACCAGAGACAAAAGAATAGGGACGGGACCTACACCAGTGGGGAGGAGCTGTGAAGGAGGAAAGGTTTCCACACACTAGGAAGGCCCTTCGTGGGTGGAGACTGCAGGTGGCAGAGGGGGGAAACTTCAGAGCCACGGAGGAGAGCGCAGCAACAAGGGTGCAGAGGGCAAAGTGGAGAGATTCTCACACAGAGGATCGGTGCCAACCAGCACTCAACAGCCCAAGAGGCTTGTCTGCTCACACGCCGGGATGGGTGGGGGCTGGGAGCTGAGGCTCTGGCTTCGGATGTCAGACCCCAGGGAGAGGACTGGGGTTGGCTGCGTGAACACAGACTAAAGGGGGCTAGTGCACCACAGGTAGCTGGGTGGGAGTCCGGGAAAATGTTTGGAGCTGCCGAAGAGACAAGAGATTTTTTCTTGCCTCTTTGTTTCCTGGTGCGTGAGGAGAGAGGATTAAGAGCGTGGCTTAAAGGAGCTCCAGAGATGGGCGTTAGCTGCGGCTATCAGCACAGACACCAGAGACGGGCATGAAACTCTAACGCTGCTGCTGCAGCCACCAAGAACCCTGTGTGCAAGCACAGGTCACTATCCACACCTCCCTTCCTGGGTGCCTGTGCAGCCCGCCACTGCCAGGGTCCCGTGATGCAGGGACAACTTCCCCGGGAGAACACACTGCATGCCTCAGGCTGGTGCAACATCAAGCTGGCCTCTGCCACCACAGGCTTGCCCTGCATTCCATACCCTTCCCTCCTCCAAGCCTGAGTGAGCCAGAGCCCCCAAATCAGCTGCTCCTTTTACCCAGTCCTGTCTGAGTGAAGAACAGACACCTTCAGGCAACCTACACGCAGAGGCAGGTCCAAATCCAAAGCTGAACCCCAGGAGCTGTGCGAACAAATAAGAGAAAGGGAAATTTCTCCCAGTAGCCTCAGGAGCAGCAGATTAAATCTCCACAATCAACTTGATGTACCCTGCAACTGTAGAGTACCTGAATAAAAAATGAATCATCGCAAATTGAAGAGGTGGACTTTTGGAGCAATGATATATTCATTTTTTCCCCTTTTTTCTCCTTTTGTGAGTGTGTATGGGTATGCATCTGTGTGTGATTTTGTCTGTATAGCTTTCCTATTACCATTTGTCCTAGGGTTCTGTCTGTCCGTCTTTTTAATTTCTTTTTTTTTTTAGTATAGTTTTTAGCACGTGTTAACATCTGTGGATTTGTTCTTTGGTTTGGTTGCTCTCTTCTTTCTTTCTTTCTTTTTTTTATTACTTAAATTTTTTTTTAATAATTATCTTTTATTTTTTATTTTATTAACTATTTTATTTTACTTTATTTTATTTTATCTTCTTTCTTTCTTTCTTTTCTCCCTTTTATTCTGAGCCATGTAGATGACAGGCTCTTGATGCTCCAGCCAGGCACCAAGGCTATGCCTCTGTCCCAGCTCCATGGGATATCAAATGGCAAAAATCACCCAGAGATCTCCATCTCAATGCCAAGACCCAGGCCCACTCAACGACCAGCAAGCTACAGTGCTGGACACCCTATGCCAAACAACTAGCAAGAAAGGAATACGAAACCATCCATTAGAAGAGAGGCTGCCTAAAATCATAATAAGGGCACAGACACCCCAAAACACACCACCAGACGTGCACATGCCCACCAGAAAGACAAGATCCAGTCTCATCCACCAGAACACAGACACCAGTCCCCTCCACCAGGAAGCCTACACAACCCACTGAAGCAACCTTAACCACTGGGGACAGATACCAAAAACAATGGGAACAACGAACCTACAACCTGAGAAAAGGAGAGCTCAAACACAGTAAGTTAAGCAAAATGAGAAGACAGAGAAACACATAGCAGATGAAGGAGCAAGGCAAAAACCCAGTAGGCCTAAAAAATGAAGAGGAAATAGGCAGTCTACCTGAAAAAGAATTCAGAATAATGATAGTAAAGATGATCCACAATCTTGGAAATAGAATGGAGAAAATACAAGAAACGTTTAACAATTACCTAGAAGAACTAAAGAGCAAACAAACAGTGATAAACAACACACTAAGTGAAATTAAAAATTCTCTAGAAGGAATCAATAGCAGAATAACTGACGTAGAAGAACAGATAAGTGACTTGGAAGACAAAATAGTGGAAATAACTACTGGAGAGCAGAATAAAGAAAAAAGAATTGAAGAGAGTCTGAGAGACCTCTGGGACAACATTAAATGCAAAACATTCAAATTATAGAGGTCCCAGAAGAGGAAGAGAAAAAGAAAGGGACTGAGAAAATATTTGAACAGATTATAGTTGAAAACTTCCCTAATATGGGAAAGGAAAGAGTTAATCAATTGCAGGAAGCACAGAGAGTCCCACACAGGATATATCCAAGGGGAACCATGCCAAGACACATATTAATCAAACTATCAAAAATTAAATACAAAGAAAAGATATTAAAGGCAGCAAGGGAAAAACAACAAATAACACACAAGGGAATCCCCATAAGGTTAACAGCTGATCTTTCAGCAGAAACTCTGCAAGCCAGAAGGGAGTGGCAGGACATATTTAAAGTGATGAAGGAGAAACCTACAACCAAGATTACTCTACCCAGCAAGGATCTCATTCAGGTTTGATGGAGAAATTAAAACCTTTACAGACAAGCAAAAGCTAGGACAATTCAGCACCACCAAACTAGCTTTACAACAAATGCTAAAGGAACTTCTCTATGCAAGAAACACAAGAGAAGGAAAACACCTACAATAACAAACCCAAAACATTTAAGAAAATGGGAATAGGAAAATACATATCAATAATGATCTTAAATGTAAATGGCTTAAATGCTCCAACCAAAAGACATAGACTGGCTGAATGGATACAAACACAAGACCCATATATATGCTATCTACAAAAGACTCACTTCAGACCTAGGGACACATACAGACTGAAAATGAGGGCATGGAAAAAGATAATCCATGCAAATGGAAATCAAAAGAAATCTGGAGTAGCAATTCTCATATCAGACAAAATAGACTTTAAAACAAACACTGTTACAAGAGACAGAGAAGGACACTACATGATGATCACGGGATCAATCCAGAAGAAGATATAATGATTGTAAATATTTATGCACCCAACATAGGAGCACCTCAATACATAAGGCAAATACTTACAGCCATAGAAGGGGAAATTGACAGTAACACAATCATATTAGGGGACTTTAACACCCCACTTTCACCAATGGACACATCATCCAAAATGAAAATAAATAAGGAAACACAAGCTTTAACTGATACATTAAACAAGATGGACTTAATTGATATTTATAGGACATTCCATCCAAAAACAACACAATACACATTCTTCTCAAGTGCTCATGGAACATTCTCCAGGATAGATCATATCTTGGGTCACAAATCAAGCCTTGGTAAATTTAAGAAAATTGAAATTGTGGCAAGTATCTTTTCCGAACACAACGCTATGACATTAGATATCAATTACAGGAAAAAACTGTAAAAAATACAAACACATGGAGGCTAAACAATACATTACTAAATAACCAAGAGATCACTGAAGAAATCAAAGAGGAAATCTAAAAATACCTAGAAACAAATGACAATGAAAACACAATGACCCAAAACCTATAGGATGCAGCAAAAGCAGTTCTAAGAGAGAAGTATATAGCAATACAATCCTACCTTAAGAAACAAGAAACATCTCAAATAAACAACCTATCCTTACACCTAAAGCAATTAGAGAAAGAAGAACAAAAAAACCCCAAAGTTAGCAGAAGGAAAGAAATCATAGAGATCAGATCAGATATAAATGAAAAAGAAATGAAGGAAACAAGAGCAAAGATCAAGAAAACTAAAAGCTGGTTCTTTGAGAGGATAAGCAAAATTGATAAACCATTAGCCAGACTCATCAAGAAAAAAATGGTGAAGACTCAAATCAATAGAATTTGAAATGAAAAAGGAGAAGTAACAACTGAAACTGCAGAAATACAAAGGATCGTGAGAGATTACTACAAGCGACTATATGCCAATAATATGGACAACTGGGAAGAAATTGGCAAATTCTTAGAAATGCACAACCTTCTGAAACTCAACAAGAAAGACAGAAAATATGAACAGACCAATCACAAGCACTGAAATTGAAACTATGATTAAAAATCTTCCAACAAACAAAGGCTTGGGACCAGATGGCTTAACAGGCGAATTCTATCAAATATTTAGAGAAGATCTAACTCATATCCTTCTCAAACTCTTTCAAAATATAGCAGAGGGAGGAACACTCAAAACTTATTCTATGAGGTCACCATCACCCTGATACCAAAACCAGACAAAGATGTCACAAAGAAAGAAAACTACAGGCCAATATCACTGATGAACATAGATGCAAAAATCCTCAACAAGATACTAGCAAACAGAATCCAACACATTAAAAGGATCATACACCATGATCAAGTGGGATTTATCCCAGGAATGCAAGGATTCTTCAATATACGCAAATCAATCAATGTGATACACCATATTAACAATTGAAGGAGAAAAACCATATGATCATCTCAGTAGATGCAGAAAAAGCTTTTGACAAAATTCAACACCCATTTATGATAAAAACCCTCCAGAAAGTAGGCATAGAGGGAACTTTCCTCAACATAATAAAGGCCACATATGACAAAGCCACAGCCAACATCATCCTCGATGGTGGAAAACTGAAATCATTTCCACTAAGATGAGGAACAAGACATGGTTGCACACTCTCACCACTATTATTCAACATAGTTTTGGAAGTTTAGCCACAACCATCAGAGAAGTAAAAGAAATAAAAGGAATCTAAATCGGGAAAGAAGAAGTAAAGCTGTCACTGTTTGCAGATGACATGATACTATAGAGAGAGAATCCTAAATATGCTACCAGGAAACTATTAGAGCTAATCAATGAATTTGTTAAGTAACAAGATAAAAAAATAATGCACAGAAATCTCTTGCATTCCTACACACTAATGATGAAAAATCTGAAAGTGAAATTAAGAAAACAATCCTATTTACCATTGCAGCAAAAAGAATAAAATATCTTGGAATAAAACTACCTAAGGAGAAAAAAGACCTGTATGCAGAAAATTATAAGACACTGATGAATGAAATTAGATGGTACAAATAGATGGAGAGATATACTATGTTCTTGGATTTGAAGAATCAACATTGTGAAAATGACTATACTAGCCAAAGCAATCTATGGATTCAATGCAATCCCTGTCAAACTACCAATGGCATTTTTCACAGAACTGGAATAAAAAATTTCACAATTTGTATGGAAACACAAAAAACCCTGAATAGCCAAAGCAATCTTGAGAAAGAAAAACGTAGCTCGAGGAATCAGGTTCCCTGACTTCAGACTATACTACAAAGCTACAGTAATCAACACAGTATGGTACTGTCACAAAACAGAAATACAGATCAATGGGACAGGATAGAAATCCCAGAGATAAACCCACACACATATGGTCACCATACCTCTGATAAAGGAGGCAAGAATATGCAATGGAGAAAAGACAGCCTCTTCAATAAGTGGTGCTGGGAAAACTGGACAGCTGCATGTAAAAGAATGAAATTAGAACACTCCCTAACACTATACACAAAATAAACTCAAAGTGGATTAAATACCTAAATCTAAGGCCAGACACTATCAAACTCTTAGAGGAAAACATAGGCAGAACACTCTATGACATACATCACAGCAAGATCCTTTTTGACCCACCTCCTAGAGAAATGGCAATAAAAACAAAAATAAGCAAATGGGACCTAATGAAACTTAAAAGCTTTTGCACAGCAAAGGAAACCATAAACAAGATGAAAAGACAACCCTCAGAATGGGAGAAAATATTTGCAAATGAAGCAACTGACAGAGGATTAAACTCCAAAATTTACAAGCAGCACATACAGCCCAATATCAAAAAAAACAAACAACCCAATCCACAAATGGGCAGAAGACCTAAATAGACCTTTCTCCAAAGAAGATATACAGATTGCCAACAAACACATGAAAGAATGCTCAACATCATTAATCATTAGAGAAATGCAAATCAAAACTACAGTGAGATATCATCTCACACTGGTCAGAATGGCCATCATCAAAAAATCTACAAACAAAAAATGCTGGAGAGGATGTGGAGAAAAGGGAACACTCTTGCACCATTGGTGGGAATGTAAATTGATACAGCTACTATGGAGAACAGTATGGAGTTTCCTTAAAAAACTAAAAATAGAACTACCATACGACCCAGCAATCCCACTACTGGGCATATACCCTGAGAAAACTGTAATTCAAAAAGAGTCACGTACCAAAATGTTCATTGCAGCTCTAGTTACAATAGCCGGGACATGGAAGCAACCTAAGTGTCCATCAACAGATGAATGGATAAAGAAGATGTGGCACATATATACAATGGAATATTACTCAGCCATAAAAAGAAACGAAATTTAGTTATTTGTCGTGAGGTGGATGGACCTAGAGTCTGTCATACAGAGTGAAGTAAGTCAGAAAGAGAATAACAAATACCGTATGCTAACACATATATATGGAATCTAAAAAAAAAAAAAAAAAAGCTCATGAAGAACCTAGGGGCAAAATGGGAATAAAGACACAGACCTACTAGAGAATGGACTTGAGGACATGGGGAGGGGCAAGCATCAGCTGGGACGAAGTGAGAGAGTGGCATGGACATATATACACTACCAAACGTAAAATAGATAACTAGTGGGAAGCAGCTGTATAGCACAGGGAAATCAGCTCGGTGATTTGTGACCACCTAGAGGGGTAGGATAAGGAGAGTGGGAGGGAGGGAGACACAAGAGGGAAGAGATATGGGGACATATGTATATGTATAACTGAATCACTTTGTTATAAATCAGAAACTAACAAACCATTGTAAAGCAATTATACTCCAATAAAGATGTTAAAAAAAAAAAAAAAAGATCCTAAAAAAAAAAAGAACCATAGTGAAAAACAGTAATAATGAACCTTCAAAGCTGATGATAAACATATATTAACAGTTATAATTAAATGAATTTTGTCTAAACAAGATCCATAAAGCAACTAGTACAAGGTCTGAGTCCATTATAAGCATGGTTGACAGCCATAAGAGTATGATAAATATAAAATGATAAGTTGTATATATATTTTTTGTTCTTAAAATTGTCTATGATAAGTGATTGTAATAAATACTTAGTCAGCTAAGACCAAAATCATTACAAAAATGTGAAGGCAGCCTTTGTAGGGTCGTTAGAAAAGTTGCATGTTAAGGGTATGACTCCTAAATAATCGCTGTACACACTGTATTGATTCCAGCAGTTTCTAGTTAGACCCACGTATATTGTTTAGGAAGAAAGCTTGTGGGTACAACAATACCATAGAGTATACTAAAACTAACATTATTATTTTAGTTCTTCCATGAACAAGGGCCAGGTCTATATCTTTTAAATATATTGACTTACCAAGTTTATGTACCATAAAACCCACTGGCACACAGAGTTTAGTAACGTGGGGCTGCGAGTTCAAGCTGCGTACTGTAGTTCTAGAGATCTGCTTTTAATCGGTACCTGTATCAGGGTGGAAACAGATCAAGTGTCAGAGAAAGCAGGTAGTTTGTGTCATGGAGTCCTTCAAATGATGAAAATTAGAGGTCTTTGATGGCTTATGGAATATGTGGCATAAAGTATGTAAGTATATAATATGTAGAGAGAAAAGTAGGCACATATTCATTTTCAAAACTGTTTGGAAGAACGTGGTCTCTACTTATCTAAATGTTCAGAAAACTGTTTCTGGTCCTGGAGAAGACTGAGAAAATGAAGGAGGATCTTGATATTTTTGGTGTCTTAATCAGTTTGCGCTACTTAATGGAATACCATAGACTGGGTGCCTTAAACAATATAAACTTGCTTCTCACAGTTCTGGAGGCTGGACAGTCCAAGATCAAAGTGCCAGCTGATTCAGTTCCTGGTGAGAGCTCTCTTCTTTATCTCATCTATATATATATGAGAGAGACAGAGAGAGAGAGAGAGAGAGATTTATTTTAAAGTACTGGCTTATGCAGTTATGAAGGCTGGCAAGTCCAAAATCCAGGGAAGAGTTCATGCTGTAGATGGGGTCCAAAGGTAGTCTTCAGAAATAACTCTTTTCCATGGGGCGAACTCAGTCTGTTTTCTCTAAAGGCCTTCAACTGATTAGATGAGGCCAACCCACACTATGGAGAATAATCTGCTTTACTCAAAGTTGACTGATTTAAATATTAATCTCATCTAAAAATATCTTCATACCAATATCCAAAGTGTTGTTTGACCAAATATCTGGGAACTATGGGTTAGCCAAGTTGACACACAAAATTAAACATTGCACCCACCTATCCTAAAGCTCCATGAGGGTAGAGACTGCATTGTTCATTGGTCTATCTCTGTCTTCTACACACTGTCTAGTATAGTGCCAGGAATATAAAAGCCCCAGTATTTCTTGAAAGATGCTTTAGAAGATTGAAGCTAAATGGTCCACAACCCAGAATATCACATAATACTAAACAGCAGTTGTGGCAGACAAAGACACAAGAAGAGGCTTTGTCAGAGGGCAGGCACTATTTGTCTGACGTCACTTGGAGGAGATATTGTGTGTACAAATAAGTCATTAATGAGAAAAGACAGCTGGAGGCCTACAGGTCACCTCTATTCCTGATCAGTATAATGGCCAAATTGCTGGTACACTTGGATATTCTTAGAATTACAGTAAATAAAACTAGGTTAACAATTTACTTCTGTTATATGAAAAAAAATCAGAAGCCTGTGTGAGCTTGAGTCATACTATCTCTCATGCTGGGGAATATACTGATCTGTAGACGTAGTGTGATGGATTTTCAAGGTCAAGTGTACATGTAAGTATTTGAGCTGAGATTTAAATACTTCACATCTCTGTTTTGTCATTGCTATATATACAAATGAAAATATTTTCTTGGAAAACAAGTCAGAATTTCATGTTAACCTTTATTTAGATGCAATTAATATTAAGCATTGCTAACACAAATGCAATTTTTCTCTCTTTGTCCTGATTTCTAACTCTCTTTTGTCCTGGGATCCATGACCTTTCTAAAAATCATGGTAGTGAAATCATCTCTATCTCTTTTGAGAAAATAGAGTTCTGGTGCACTCTGTATTCTGACTCACAACTTGAGGTTATGTGGAAATAGGCTTTTGAGTCATTAATTCTCATCCCTTCTGCTTCTGCATCATTTGGGAAAGCTTTTCACAATGCACTTCTTTAACGCTAAGTTTTGCTTTGTTTGGTTTCTTTTGCTACATAGTGCTAGAAACTGCATGAGCTACTGGACGGTCAAGTAGGCTTAAGCAGGGTTAAGGAGAATTTGTTTCCAATTTTGGATCATGTCTTCTTTCCTCTATCTTTTTCTTTTGGACTACCACCAATCTTGTGTTGTTGTTTTCACCAGAAAAATACCTTTATTCTTGTTTCTAAATATAAAAATTATATCCATCTAGTAAGGAAAAAAACTACACTGAAAAGTATAATGAAAGTAAAATTCATTTCAAATCTCACTTTACCATAGTTAATAACCATAGTTATTAATACTTTGATAAATATAATGAGGACAGGCAGATATCTCCCTTTCTCTTGTTTTTGTATGTGTGTGCATGTGTGTGCACACATGTGTATACACACACTATGTTGGATATCCTCTTTGTGTTTCTCCGTATCCTTACTTTACCCCGAAAGGCTACTCTCAATAGGCTTCCTTAGCTCTGGCTTCTAATTCGATTGAGCCAATCAGAAGCTCCAGAAAGAAGTCAGAAATAGGGATGAGAATGAGGGGTGAAGACTTATTTATCTAGTCACCTCCCTTTTGGCTTACTTGAAGCAGGCTTTGTTCTTCTATGAGTCCTCTCTCAAGACAGACACCTCTATAAGTCTCTTAATTTCTAGATTCTGGTAGCTCCTTCCTGCTGCCTCTCAGGAAGTTTAGGGGTTGTAAGTGTTCCACTGAAACTAGCCCCAGAGCAATTACTATTCCTTGTGCCCCTGTACCGTGCTCACTGCTTTAAAACGATCTATTATCAAACAGTCCTCAAATTATCCTAATTTGAATGTGCCACCTGTTTCCTGACAACTCCCTTATACAACACAACACACCTTATATTACTGAAATAGGATGGATGGTGATTGCTACTCAAACTTTTTTTTATTATGTACCATAATTTGTTTTTCTAGTCTCATCTTGGTGGATATTTAGAGTATTCCATTTTTTCATACTGTTAGCACTGAAGCCATTAACAACCCCATTTACATATTTTGCTAAATTTTTGCAAGGTGATTTTATAGTAAACTCCTAACAATAGAGTTTCTTAGTCAAAGGGTATGTGTCTTTTCAAATTTGATAGAAATCATTTTTCTTTCTTCTAGATAGTTGCACCAATTTGGATCAGAATGAACATTTCTGTCTCCTCTACACACTCATCAGTATTGTATTTTAACAAATGTTTTAATTTTTGCCAATGTGAAATACAAGAAATGTCACTAGCATTTTAATTTTTATTTCTTTAATTATGAGCAATATTCATCTTTTCATGTATTTATTTAACCATTTACATTTCTTTTTCTGGGAACTTCCTATTCACACCCTTTGCCCATATCAATTATAATACTTATTTTAAAGACAAAGAGTGTGGTCTACAGTGGAAAAAATATGTAACCTTAGAGCCTTCCAATTTCATCCTAAAAGATGTTTTAACGTCCATATTATTCCATTGTATTTTTTTCTTTAGGTTTCTAACTTATGTTTTTGTAAATTTAATGTGATAAGATTTCCAAGATGGGGAGTCATATTTTATAGGTCCTCTGAATAGTGGGGGCTGCCTTGCTGCTTCTCAGATTGTGTGATGACCTCAACTTTAAATACTAGCCATAGTTTTATTTGTGTGCTCCTCCTCACATTGAGCTTCGGACATTTGTCTTACATTTCTTAACTTCTATTTTGCATTTTTGAAGTGAAATTTAACGGATAAAGTTTGTCACCATCTTTTATTGTCCCTATCTGTTCATTTTAGTGGTGTATCTATACAGTACAAGTAAGAAGTGGCATAGAATACACATCTAAGCATGTGAACAGTGAGGTCTCTATTCAGAAATATGTAGGAATATTTGCAAAAAGAAAAAAATGCTTTAATCAATCTGAGTAGGTTTGAATTGTATCCAGATTTTCATTTGAAGTAACATATGGACTGGAGCACAGGGAATAAGATTATGCCTTTACCGATGTTTAGAGCTTGATTGGAAAGAAAAGTCAAATTCATGGAAGCATGTTAGGGAGGATTTAGGAAATCCTGTTTGGCAGTTGATTTATTAGACTATGATTAAAAGATAATTAAATGTTAAATATACACATACACATTTGGTATATTATGGTTTCTCTATTTTATCCAGAGAATTTCAACTTAGAGTTACTAATTGTTCTACTTCATGGTCACATTAGAAAGTGTGTTGTTTCTCCTAGAAGACTAGATTTGCCCATGCTGGTGGTGGTGGCTGCCTAGTGGGAAAGAAAGTACAGGAAGTGAAGTTAGTTGGATACCTGTGAAGCACTGGTGAGTCACTCTGTTATTTGTTGTCAAGGAATTCCATTTAATATTCTCACTACCCTCTGGAATAAAAATTTCCATCTCCATTTTTTGAAGTCAAGCAACATCCTCAAGATCACATGAAATAAGGAATATGGTGTGGGATTTGAAATTAGGCCTTTCTGATTCCAGACTCCATGTTGCTGCTGCTATACCAGTGTTTCTGAAACTATCTGTGATACAGAGTGTTTTGTTTTATTTTGTTCTGTTTTGTTTTGTTTTCTGTCATAGATCTATACATGGTCCAACTATGAATGACTAGTATGAAGCTTCTGTTCTATGGAACTCATTTACAAGTTCAACAACATCCAAATTGCTCTAGACTCTTTTCAATGAGAAGAGTCCACTGACCACAGGCTTAGATGTCATGATAATGTCAATTGCTAGAAAAGTTTTTAAAACTTGTAATCTTTGTACTTACTACATTCTGGTAACAAATATCTTGCAGAACAGCCCTGTCTGCAGACCCTACTCTGTGTTGCACATCTCTAGAAAATACTGCTAATGCCTAATTTATCATCTGCTTTTTAAAGATCACACATTATTATTGAAATAAAAGTATGGAATTTAGAATTCTGTTTTTATGGTGAAGTAAATCTAATACAAAATTGAAATTCAAAGCTTTAATAAGAATAAATTATTCCCTGAGGAATGTACTTGATAAGTTACAAACATGGAAAGCCATTGTTTGTTCTCCATTAGGCAGAGGGAAATTAATTTCACAGTTTGTTGTAGCTGAATGTTTGGCATTTGTTATCTTTATTCATATTCTATGTTGTGGATATTTAATCTTTCCCTTGGAAAATTACTTTTTGTTTAATGAGATATTTTGCTCAGTCTTTTTGTAAATAAAGCAACCATATTCAAATAATTCTGATTCCTGTGGTTCTCATTTTATATCTGATTTCCTTCTTAGCTGATCTGCCTGTCTACATGGCTTGATTATTTTCCTAAATGATCTTGCCAGGAGTACTCCACAAAGTCTTTCCTATGGAAACTATATTAAACTTTTAATAACTCGGCAATTTTGTCACTATCACTCCTTCTCCAAAGTACACTTATCTGGAAGACATTCTTTCATGAAGAGCATAAAGAAAATCACTCTAGTATCAGCATAAGTGGTATAGGAGTGATAACTGGGTATTTAAAGAAATGCCTTTAACTAATTAGGAGGATGTTTTAATATTTGTTTCCAAATTGTTTCTCTTCAATGTGTTTTGACCTAAACAACATACATGTATATAAATGTGTTCTTGCTTTAAAAATTAATCTATTTTTTAAAGATAACAATTCACATTTCCCTTCTTTTGTGTGTTTTTTTTCTGTTGGTTGTAAAGAACAATAAAGAGAGTTTGTTATAACAGCATCTCTTTATTAAGATAATGTCTAACTTTTGTAAATAGTGTAATTAATAATTGCTCTTTTTTGGTGATCACCAGAGCCATTAATTTTTAATCCATTGTGAAAGTTCTCAATTTGGAGGGTCAGGATGCAGTTAGCCTTTTTTTTTTTTTTTGAGAAAATAGTAATAAAGTATTTGAATTTGCTTAAATCATCATTTGGACTAATGAGAGACTAAAAATGTAATAAAGAAAAATGTCTGAAAACATCTTCTATTTGGTGAAATAATAGGATAAAAACTAAAACATAAATAAAGGGAAAATATTCAAGACTAACCCAATTCCTCACACTCTTCGTAAGAGAAGTGTTGTGATCTCTGTCCTTTGTGGGATATATGTCATGTTTGCAGTTGTCACCCTAGAGTTGGTGGCCTTTAGGTGGTTGGGAACCACATCTCTTTGAGTGATTCGACATAGCCAATCAGAGTTCTGAAAGCTATTCCCCCACTGATTTCTACTCTTTGTATCTAACTTTTAAGTCTGTATTTGTTTCCTAGGGCTGCCATAACAAAGTGCCAACAGACATTTTAAAAAATAACAGACATTTATTCTTTCACAGTTTCGGAAGCTAGAAGTCCAAAATCAAGGTATCAACAGGTCCATGCTCCCTCTGTAACCTGTAAGGAGAATTCTTCCTTGCGTCTTTCTAGCTTCTGCTTCCCAGAAATCTCTGGTATTCTTTGGCTTGTAGCTGGATCACTGCCAATTTCTGCGGTTATTGCCACATGGTATTCTATGATCATCTTCTACTAAAGACATAACTCATACTGGATTAGGGGCTCACCCTACCCCAGTATGACCTCATCTTAACTAATTACATCTGCAATGACCCTATTTTTAAATAAGGTCACCTTCTGAAGTAATGAGGGTTAGAACTTAAACATATCTTTTTGAGGGGACATAATTCAATCCATAACAAGGCCTGAATGATAATTTTGTAATTTCAAATAAATATTCTGACTAAAGCAATGTTTTCTCCTGTCAAGCAAGTATTTGGTAAAGCCTATAGAATTTCCTGAATGCCAGATGCTGTAACACTACCTCCCTCACCATACACACACACACACAACACACACGCACACACACACACACACTCTCATTAGAGCATTACCACCCTAGTTATTCTTAATTTTTCTATTTGGAAATCATAAAGGTCACAACATTTTTAATCAACTATACTCCAATATAAAATAAAGTTTAAAAAATTTTTTTTAAAAAGTTAAAAAAATGAAATCATAAATGTTCTTGATAAAGTTTGAGTGATTTTCCCAAGGTAGAATTTTGGGCTGGGGATTAGGATAGAGCTTCCATCACACATTTCTAGGTTCTGAGCACTGTGCTGACCACATTCATTATCCTATGTTTTTTCTCACAAAAATACTAGAAAGTAGTATAATAATCAAATTCTGTAAACAAGGAAAACATGACCCAGAGATAATAAATTAACTTGTCCTAGAAAGGCATATGAATAAGCCAGTATTCAGACTATAACACACAATGTTCTAAATTCTCTGGGACCAGAGAAAAATTGTTGACAGTAGTTGAAGGAATTATACATGACATGATAGGTAGTTTTTCTCAGCAAAGTCTATAACCACCAAAGCAAGTAACTTCATAGGTTTCTTAATATTGCCCAGGGCATGGTAACTGTCACATTTTCTTGATTTATCTTTGGAACATTTGGTAACTTTTATTTGCATAGTAATAAATTGCCTTAATTTAACCTCTAATATAGAATTGAATAAGGTTAACTGAGGTCCCAGAGCACATATAAAAATTTGGAGACTTAAACACAAAAAACCTTTACCCCACCCAAAACAATGAACATATAACAGAACCAATGATAAGGTAATGATCGTTGTATTATAACAACTGTATACTAGTAATTATTTCAATGCCTTATTGACCATCTAATCAGAAACTATCAATATGTCAAAAGTTGGTTATACTGTATAGCCTTCACAGTAGGCTAGCTGCTACTACAATCTTTATAACTATTGTTGTGGTTGTAGTAAAGGATCAACACAGCCCTTGATCTCGAAACACTTTGTCTTTCACCTAGCCTCACTGCGTATTGCATGCACATATTACATGCTACAACATACTCTGGGTTATTCCTATTTCTCCACAGCAAAAGAGTTAACTGTGCATTTCTCAACTATATGAACAACCCAATTTCAGAATCCCATTTAAGGATACATTTGTTGGGGGCAACAATAACACCATTTATTGTATTTTGTCATTATTGTAGTGGGAAGCAGCTTACTCAAAGTTGGCAATTTGAAAAAGTTATTTGCAAAGCTATGGACAGGGTGTAGGGAAACCACAAGGTAGAATACAATACCCTAGGACTAGAGCATCATGACCACGCCTAGGCTTGAAATAACAAAAGAAAAGAGCAGTTAACAAAACATAGAAAGTAAAAGAACTGTGTAGAAGGCCATGTAACCGATCTTTAGGGGAATTTTAGTTAAAGAATATAGTAGTGCACACAGAACCCAACGGGAGAGCAACAGGGAAAGTAAATATTGTGTCCTCATTCTCCTCTTCCCCTCCAATCTCCTGTTGACCAAACCCAACCTGAAGCTGGAGGACAAAGGATGCAGTTTACATAAGTCAGCCACCCAGGGCAAAGAACAGGGTAGAGAAAGATGGAAAATAGATCTACAGGTGCAAAAGGAAGATACGTAGTGCACACCTTCCAACAAGGCAAAGCATTTCCATTGGTATCAGTGGAAGTCAAGGACACAGACTCTGTAAAGAAACATTTTCTGTCACCATGTCAGATTTCCCCCAAATTTAGACCTTATATCTCAGAGCCCAGAAGTAAGAGTTTATGTATATATTTCTTCATCTTAGTTTATGCTTCCAGACCCTTATTTATTTCTCTCCCTCCTCCTCAAAAATGCTTCTTAGAAGCAACTACCACCAAGTATTCCTCACTAATAGTATCAGTCATCCCTCATTAATGCAGATTTATACTAACCTTTGTGTCACCCTTATTGAAGATTTTAGTACGAGCCTTGCTATACTTCTGTCTACACTACTGCTGCTATTATTTTTGCCTTAAATATTTAACACTTTGTCCTCTCACTTTCTTAACCTCCTTAGTCCCAATCATCTTTTTGCTGCTGTTATAACTAGTCTTTCATCACTGATCACTACATAATTTCCAATATATAAATCATGCCAATTTCAAGTGTCTTGCTCCTCAACTGAGCCTTTCTATATGTCCAGCTCATCTTCTCTAATACTTCAGTTCCTGCAATTCTTCAACCTCACTAGGACTTTCAACCCACTTATCTACTATGTGAGCTCCCTTGTATTTTGCATCCTGTATCTTATCACCATAATACTTCCTTGCACACACTCTCACTACCTTGACACTCTATCCTCACATTGTACTTGTGTAAAATAATCATCACCTTGATTGCACATAATTCTCTATATTCACACTATATCTCTATCCAAACATCTAAATATGACTAGAATAGAACATACAGCATGCTGAAAAATATCACTTTAGATTTATGACCTCAATTCTCAAGTAGACTCTCAGCACTGCTTAGCAATCCTATCATACTATCTTAGTGAAATTACTTTCCTACTCTGTAAGACTATTACTTCATACCTTTTACTCTCTTTTCAATCTCCAACACCCTCTGTTTCTTTCTGAACATCAGCTGATGGCTTTGGATCTTTTTAAATAAAATATTGAAACAATAGGAAAAGAATCTCCTATGATTTCCCCTCTAAATCAACATCCAAACTTCATCTGCACTCATATATTCTGTCTTCCATCTTATAATTGCTGAAGTGTCCCTGCAACTACCTAAATCCAACTCCTTCTTCTGTGCATTGAATTCCATCTCCTCGTGCCTACTCAAAAACATTTTTTCCATAATCATCTCTCTTCTTCTTCATTTTAAATGTTTCCTTTTTTATGGAATATAAAGGAAATAAATACCTTCTGTGGTTTCTGACCTCCTCTAACTACTGCTCCTTCTTATAATAGAATAACTCAGAAGGAGTTGCCTAGATTGACTGTCTCCATTCCCTTACCTCGCTTTTCCTCTTGAATCATGCTAGCCAAGCAGTCTCCCATATCTCTCCACTTAAACTTTCCTTGTCAACATCAGCAGCACTCTCTACAATGCTAAATTCAATGATCCTTTCATAATTTCCATCATACACATCCTCTCACTGGCATCTGATCTTTCTTGAAATTGTTTCATCACTTACCTTCTGGGACAACAGAATCTCCTGGATTTCCTCTGACTGCAGGAGCTACTTCTCAGGATCTTCTTCCTTGACCTTTTAATGTTGCATTTCCACTAGAACTCATCCTCAGACCCCCTTTTTATTGATCCAAGTTTATTCTTTAGATTATTTCATCCATTCCTGTGGCTTTAAACACCATATATTCACTAATGATTCTTAGGTGTGTACATCACCAACCTGAATCTCTAGCCTGGATGTCCAAAACAAAACTGTTGATACCTTCCTTTCTCATCCTCTAAACTGCTCTCCACCAATCTACCCAATCTTTGAAAACATCACCACCATGCATCTAGTTGCCATGCCAAATCCTTCTCTTCTCCCAGAACCCACATTTAAACTATTAGCAAGCTTTTAGGTGTAGCTTAAAAATTTTCCAGGTGTGACCATTTATTGACACCTATATGGCCTTCAAGTACTATAATTTACCAGCTTCCCTCACCTGGGTTATTGAAGTTGATAGTTTACTGGTTTTCTTACATTTATTCCTCATTCCCTATATTCTACTCTCTACCCAGTAGCTGGAATATTCTTCTTAAAACATCTCTCAGATCTTGTCACTTTCACATTCAAACTCTCCAAGTGTTTCCAATCATATTTATGGTAAAATATAAATGCCTTACCTAACAGGCAATCTTACCTTCAACATCTCTCCCTTAGCTCACTGTGCTTTTTGGAATTTTTGCTGCTCTTGTACATCCCAAGTTCTTCCCTGCCTTACAGACTTTAACTTAGCATTCCCTTTCTTGGGACTATTGTTTCTTAGATATTCACTTGACGTATTTTCTTCCCATATTCAGAACACTGCTCCAGTATTCCTCTTAAGAGAGAACTTCCCAAACCACTCTACTAATATAGAGCCATCTTCTCAACTTATAAAAATTAGAATCAAGCGTCTTTTGTTGTTGTTATGTTCTTGACCTAAAGTAATAATGGTGCTCAATTCTGACTATCCAAGAAAGGGTTTATCTTAATAAACCCAAGTAAATCACAAGGATTATGACATTGAAGTAGAATAATGTCTTATTCTGAGAAATTTCATGTCAATTTCATATCTAATTGTCATACTTCACAACATCACATGAAGGACTGAGGGACATGCATTACAATTATCAATGTAATCATATTAAACATAATAATTATAAAAAAGATTATGCTATAAATTCTGTGGAATCAAATTTTTTATATGAGGTAAAATATGATTATCACACTTCAATTGTTGTGACTTTTAAGCTATGCTTCCATTGATTTGCATTTTGCTGTTATAGGCCTGAGCCATGTTTCAAAGAATATTTCTCCTTGAGTATTAGTTTTACTTCCAAAGGCAATCAAAGTACTGGAGCATTTATGAATGGATTTGAAGTATCAAGCATCAGTCATTGTCAGAATCTTATCAACTAGAAAACTAATTCCCCAAAAACATATTTTTGTTGAAATACTATTAGAATTGAGTCTTAAATCAAAATAGCAGACATGAAAAATATGTCCACTTTTGAAACTGTAGGAACACAAGCAATGTATCTTACTCTGCAATTGCACTAAACATTGATTCAACTGCTGGATGAGAGGTTCACTTAATCTGGGGATGCTTAGTGCAAAAATAATGAGGCTATTACTTTTTTAGCTTTGCCTCCAATCTGAATAAAGAGAATATTATTTTCCACTGTCAGGTGTCTCATTATTAGATCACCAACATTTTCAAAAACATTTCTGCATAAAGATGAGGTTAAAGCAATTCATACATAGCCACAAAACTTTCCAGTTATAATATATGAGAGACAATAATGAGTTTATCAGAAGCATTTTCTTCCCCCATTTTGATGCCAGTTTTCTCACTTCATGACTCCATATAATCAGAGTTATTGTAATAGAAATAAACCTGCTCTTTAAAGGGAGAAATAAAAATATACACAACCTGTATCAGAGGTTCCTGAGTAGAAAATAAGAAAAACAGATTTTGGAAAAGTAAGGTTTACATAGCTCCAGGTTAGGGAAAGGAAGAATAGTCTAGCAGGTAAGAATGTATATTTAAATCATTTTGTACTTCAGAAAATGTCACCTAACACAAATCTATGGGACAGAACTTTGCTAAATCTATTCTTTTAACTTTTTTCAATCACAGATTTGGGACTAGAGCACTTTTCTAACAGATCTGAGTCTATGAATGATCACTGTAATAAATGACGGTCTGTGCTGTGGGCTCTTATTCTGTCCTTTACTTCAGCCAGAACATGCCGAGCATATGATGTGCACTGAACAACAACTTGTCAATCACCTTATATTTTTTCACCCAAAATACATTTCAACAACAAAAGGTGATTGAGTAGGTCATTGTTTCTCTAGGTGCAATTCACAAAGCACTAGTGACACATTAGGAAATTTTATATAGTATGCTGACCAGCTATTTTTGTTTCATTTTAGAAATTCTCATGTTTTTAAATGTATTAAAATACTTATTAATCCTCTTATTTCATGGACATTAAATTGATGTATATTTATTAAATATCAAAAGAGAGTCATGGAAAAAGATTAAAGTTTATTAAAGATTATATTAGTATGCATTAATGGCACAAACATAAAACATCCTCTCTCTCTTTACTGCCCCAGTGTTGGTCAGTGTTGAATTATATTCAAATCAAGTCATTTACTAGTCATTTTGTGAGTTCTTAATACTTGTAAGTTATTGTGCTAAATGCAAAGCTGTACTTGCACTTGTACTTAAGGAGCTGAGAGTCTAAGACAGAAAAAAAGGTAAGTACATATTTGAGTATATCAAGAGTTCTAATGTGAGCAAACACAATTCAGTGGTAGTTCAGAAGAACTATAAATCACATTCAATTGGAGGACCTTAAAGAAAGGTTTTATTGGGTAGGTAGATGTGAAGGGAAACTTGAAACATAAATTCTCACCGTTTGGGATAAGATGAGGAAGTTGTATTCCTGGCAGCAAACGGCATAAACAAAGCATTTGGAGTCATTCTCAAAGCGGGGAAATTCATCTTTAAATACTACATAGGGTCAAGAAGGCTTGAATGTAGTTATATTTCTAGAGAGGGCCAAAAAATGGCACTTCACTTATTAGAACAGAATTTTTCTTAACTGAGATTTTGCACTGACGTTATTTTACTTATTTGGCATCTCATTTGACTACAGAGACTTTTTTTTTTTAATGAGTGACTCATTTGAAATCTATACTTGGAAATGTCATATTTCCTAAGACTCAACAGGGATTACTACATTTTTAAAAATGAATTTTTAGGAGAAAGTGTTTTTATATATAAAATTTAATCCCTTGACATACTACACAAAGATAAAATTCCTTTAGTATCCATGATGCTTATTTGTACATTTGACATTTTTATCTTTTAAGGTGGCTTCCTTAATCAGAGTACAGTAAATGGCCTCAGTTAATCACCAAGTAATTTTTAATTACAGGTGTGTTAAGAAAACTCTTCTAACATTCAGCTGCAGAGTTTATGCCAAAGATCTTTGACAATGAACTGCCAATTGATGGATTTATCTTTTACCTTGATGTCATTTTTCTATAACAGTGTCCTAAGTAGGTAGGGAGATTATGCAGATCCTAAAGTAAATTGCAATCCATTAAAAATAGATTTAATCTGTTTGTAATCATCTCTTATCAATGTGATACATTAGATATATTGAGAGCATGGATTTTTCCAAGAAAATGTATTGATAAACTGAAATTCTCCCGGGAGTTTTTTCTACTTAGATACCGCATCAGCAACTGTCAACAGGGAATGATGCTGGGAATTGTTTTACAAAGCTTGAAATATTGAGCAGTATTGAGGGTCTCAAATTAATCCCTTTTACTGCTGGTTTTCCTGAAACTACACATTCTTACCCAAATTGTGTTTTGAGGAGCACTGGTTCTTAACAATGTTAATCAGAATTTTAAATAATTTGGGGTAAATATTGCACGTGATATTTTTCTTTTACAAATTCCAAATATAAATTAACTTATTTAAGGAGCTGAGAATTTCTAAAGTTTATTATATCATTACTTCTTTCATATATACAGAGGAAGGTACATATTAAAATCCTCATTCTATATTCCCCCAATAAAGTTTTGTATTAGTATTATTAATATTTAATATGTGTCCTCAACCCCTTAAACCAATTTGCAAAGAACACTACTAACCTATTTAACTAACTGTAGTTTTTCATTCATCTTAAGATTTAGAAATCAGTCAACAGGAATAACCAGCAAATCAAAACCTAAGTGTAAAGTAACTGTTTGTTTTGAGAATTCATATCTCTTAAATAATTTTTAAGCTCTATTAAAGACAGAACAAAATTAAGATAAAATATGAGTTGAAAATTCAAGATTACTGGATAATAGTAATTCAAATAAAGTGAACATAGTAATAACTATTGAGAGTAGTTTTAAATGATATTGCATAATTTTCTACTTTTGTGTAAGAAAGGGAGGAATATGAGTATATATTTGATTTCCCTCATATTTTCACAAAGAAAAACTGACAATATACACATATAAGTAGTAAAATTGTTACCTATAGGGAGCCAGGTGTAGGACAGAGGAAAGGGACAAGGGTTGAAACAAAACTTCTCAAAGTACAGATTTTATAGTATTTTGATATTTAAATTACATGAATGTTTCAAATTAAACTTAATTTTTCAAAAAAAAAGCACTGTTGCATTTTTAAATGGAAACAGAGAGTTTTTAGTTAATGAGAGAGTTCAAAGTTGTAATATATAATGGTACATAAGTGTTCAGAATTTCTTTTCTTCATAGCTAAGAGAGCAATATGTTAAAAGAGGGAAAGAAAAGAGGAGAAACTGGTACAGTGTTTGTGGAATAAACATTACTGAGTTGGGGGGACTGATAATACAAATTTCTGTTGACTCTATGAGAGTTTGCAGTGGTTCACTGTGAATGGACAGTCACACACAGGCATAGCAAATAATACAATGAATAAAGAGGACAAACTGATGGAAACTATTCCCTTTTTTCAAACATTTAGGCATTTAAAATTTTGAAATGATATATCCTTTAAAGAATCTGATATAAAAGATAAATGTTCTTCCCACAGTGGAAAGTGCACTTAAACACATACACAAAATTGTGCATGTAATTTAGAAGTTAACACTGAAGTCCATGGATCTCAGGAGATAAGCCTCCATATTTTAATAGGTAAAAGTAGACACTCTAAGCCAAAGAGAACTTGGATTAATTCTCACCTTTGCCACTGATGGTTAAGTGACCTTGGAAAAATTACTTAATCTCTGTGAACCTGTCTCCTCATCTTCAAAATGGAGTTGCTGAGTCTGTTACTACAGGCAAATAGGAAAAATTCAACAATTATTAAATGTTATTATTGTTACTATAATATGATGGCTGTCAAAATAGAATTAGGAATTCCACAGCTGTATGAAAAGATAGTTTGCCAGATCACATCAGACTAGGTGACATGTCCTATTTCAACAACTTGGTAAAAAACCAAGATTTCTTTTGATATTCAGATGTGAGTACTCTGTCATAGAATGTCTTTTTGTTTCCCCACCCAGGTATCTTTCTTCTCAAATACTTTCAAGGAAACTAGACAGCATCCTTAATCTATTGATGTCAGTCCTGGCTTCACTTGTTTCAAGGAGAGGAAGCTGTACAGTTCATTCAATGAGGAAAGGCATTCCATGTTCTGGGCTTTGTTTCTATTGAAGTTTTATGGAGCACTTGATGGTCTTACAATCTAATTGGATTCTTGAGGCCCATTCCACCTTTGAGAATTAGGAAGTAGTTTCTAAGTGTGCAAAGAACAGTTTAGGTTGAGAACATTTGTTGAGGCAGTGGTATTTTGAGTAATATAAATCATATAATTATGATTATATGAAATCATGATTTCTGTGTCACAGGTAGCTTCAAGATATAAGGTGTACTACCAAAAGACAGTGTGCTAAGGTGTTCCATATTTGAAATAAAGAGAGGGAAAAATCATGTCCCTTTGGAATAATGAAAAGATTAATCAAAAAGCTGTCACTTTTCCTGAATGTTTTAAATTATCAGGGTATGTTTTTCACTTTATCATTAAGATAATATCCATTTTAACAAACAAAGATTTAGAAAAGCCTACTAAGCATTAATCTATCAATACCTTTGCAGTCTTTCACCCACTTTGTATAATTATACAAAGAGAAACTAAAAATAAGTTGATAAATCAAGCTCAGCATAAGCCTGAGCATTTGCTTCCTGATTGTCATCCTCTTAGGAATTTTATTCTAGTTGTTCTTTCGATCACATCCTACTTCCTTGGTGGTTTTCAAAGATGAGATAAAATGATTAAACTTAATATTTAATGGCTTCAATTGTGAGGATTCTTGAAAAGACGTGAGTAATTAGCATACTTTCATTCATTTTCTGTTCTACCATACTATTCGTCATCAAAAAAAAAAAAAAAAAGTTTGAGATTTAAATGACAAGTAACAAATTGATGACACGTACTCCTGACTAATTAGGTGAAGCCCTCATTCTATATGCTTTTGACCTTTGATAGCTGTAATAATATCAGCATCGTATCAATAACCTGCTATTATGCATTCAAAGTGTCCACTTCACTGCCATTGAATATAACAATTAAGAGGAAAGAACCTAATGATAAGAATGTTTCAGTGACATAAACCTTTCAAATCTATTCATCATCACCTCTCTCCTTCCTGAGAATGGCCTTTTTAGGTATCAATTCACTCTTTTAAAAGCTTAGTGGCCTTCAAACTTACTTTATTCAGTTAGTTCTGTATAACAATAATCATATCCAGTGTTATTTTTAGGATACAGTTCCAAGATTTGCTTTCTCACCCTTAAGCTGCTATCTCAATGTAATGGCCATCACATAAAAGTTACTAGGTGAGAAGGCTATACTCCGAGTCTGATCTTTTAGCCTTTAGCCCATTTTTAATAATTTGAGGCCTCGAAACATTTTTAAAAATATTTTAGGCTCTTGAATTTATAGAATGACTATGGACTTTCATTTCTGCATGCATCCCTGCCAACTCTCTCCTAGGTCATCTCTTTCATATAACACTTTGCTGAATCCTTCCAGTAGCAACTAGTCCATGTTACTAAGGTTTAGTTTTTAACCTCTTCCCTGGTGCTATAGCATGAGGAAGAGCACAATCTGCCTTCCAAACTACTTCAAGCAAAAGTTTTATCAAATGTTTTGCTACTATATGATATGAAACTTCATCTTTTCAGTCTCCAATGTTAGTTATTTTTCACTAGGCCAACGTTGTATATTTTAGATTTTATTACTGTAGCATTCTACTTCCAGAACCAATTTCTCTTCTTGTAGGGTTAGGTTAGGCTATGCTGAGATAACTGAAAATTCAGTAATTAAATGCATTAGAATTGTTCCATGCTACCCTATGTCCCAACAGGTTGGTGCAGGGCTCTGCTACACAAAGTTACTTGGTCATCCAGGGTAAACAAGTTCTGCCCTGTCACAGTTGTGCACCATGTGAAACAGCTTCTTTGGGATTCTCACCAGAAGAACCAAGAACATAGGAAACTGACACTGATTTTCTGTGACTCAGCCCATAAATGACACATTCACTTCTGCTCATGGACCATTGGTTGGGACTAGTCTCTTGATCCTGTGTAAATAAAAGAAGACTGAACTATGTAGGACTATTCATTGAGCAGTAAAGCCTACTGACCAATTACTAGGTAACTATTTCATATGTTTCTTTTGACCTCCTAGTTTTCATTAGGTGATTGTAGTTCCTTTGATATTTCATTAAAATTCTATCTGAATTTTCAAACTTCCTTATAAGCCTCTTATATCCATAGATATTTTACTACTTTCATTGATTAAAGTCTAAACCTCATCACTCTGATCATTTTAGAAATGGTTTAATATCTATAGTTATATAAGAAAATATCTGATAAAAGACAAAATGCTAGATACATGTAAGTAAATATATATATATATAAATGAAACAATAGTTTCTAAGCCCTGAAGCTCTGAGATGACAACAGCTGGAATATGTCATACTTTTAAAAATATGAGCAAAAAAAAAATGAATAAAGAGAACGGTTACTGATGTTTCATGCTAACAATAGATTACAATATCTTTTTTAAAGTTTTAAACTTTTTCCTGTCAACTAAAAACATTGAAGTAAAATACTAAGGATATAGCCACCTCTACAATCTATACATAATTAATAATTATGACATTTATTACAGTCATGCACATGCTATAGATGAATACAGATGGGATTCATTTTTCAATCTGAACATATGAAAGAAATCTTACCAGAAAGAGAAAGATGGTCATAATACTGCCCAAAGCTGGAAGATGACTGAATTTGTTGCCCAAGTCCAATATCTCAAAGACTGACATAGAAGGAGCATAATAATAGCCTTAATATTCAGCAGCTATGAAGAATAAGAAGCTCAGAATAATCAACTGTTTTGGTTAATATGTTCACCACGGTATTATGTGTAGAATGTCAGTTTTTAAAGAATTAGGTTAAGATAGAACCTAACTTTTATTTAAGTAACGTAAAATAATTTAATATTTCTTTGATGGTTCAGAAAACACTTGAGGATCCCACAGAATCCACACAATAAATATTGGTCATTATTCTGAGGATTTAGATAAATGCTGGTTGACAGACTAACTCTAGTTAATAAAAGGTATTGTTTTGGAAGTAATGCAGGCCACAGTACTCACGCCAATCCTGTCTTTTACTCACCCTATATCCTTAAGCAATGTATTCTCTCTGAGGAACTTTTCTTGTCATTACAATTAATTACAATTTTGTAAAATTATCTGGAATACTGTTTGATAGAGCGAATTCCATGCTTATATTAGAGTAATGCTTAGATTGTTCATCTTTTAATACTAATTTATTCTGTGTTATTCTATTTAATCTACTCTGGGTATTTTCTTATACCAGGAA
The DNA here is from genome assembly GCF_009873245.2 of Balaenoptera musculus. Taxonomy (NCBI): domain Eukaryota; kingdom Metazoa; phylum Chordata; class Mammalia; order Artiodactyla; family Balaenopteridae; genus Balaenoptera; species Balaenoptera musculus. Next base: position 29,478,905 of record NC_045804.1, read on the forward strand.
GTGAATAGCCAGATTTAGCAGATCGAGTTCAGAGTCATAACATTTAAGATCAGTTGTATTCTGACTTACATCTCTACTCCTTAGAACTCATCTAGACTCCCCACTTGAAGAAATGAGATCGATTTTTACTCTTAACATGTTCCATGCTTCCTCAAATTCATATCTTTGTTTCTCAAAGTACTTCCTTTCAACTGGATTTCTTCCTTTCCTAACCCAGTCTTCCTCACCTCATTAAGTTCTATGCATATTTCAAGGTCAATTTCTAACATCAGGTCTTCCATGATCCTGCTCTCATTAGACTGTTGAGTGCATGCAGTGTTCCAGGTACAGTATCAAGGTGTGAAATAGCAAGGTGAATAAGACAAGGTTCTTTCCTTAGGGAAACCTATCGTATGGTGGAGGAGACTCACACAGAGATGATTTCCACATAAGAGAGTAAGTCCTGTGGTAAAAGTGTGCAAACATGTTATCCATTACTTATTTGAAGTCCCAAAGCAGGTTGCTGGTGTATTTCTTATGGCCTTACTCTTATTCAGTAGCAAAGTAAGGTGGAAAGAGAAACTTAATTAAACTGAATTTTAATCCCCCAATTTTTACTTATTGAGACAAATGTTTAAATAGTTAAATTAGTATTTTTTGTATTTCTAATTGTGGTAAATGCACATAACATAAAATTTACCATTTTAAAATACTTGAACTGTACAGTCAGGCGTGTTAAGTATATTCATATTATTATTCAACTAAATAAATCTCCAGCGCTCTTTTCATTTGGCAACTTTAGCATTTTTAATGAAGGAAATAATAACAGTTACAGATTTGTCCAAGAATTGAATAAGATAGCATACATGCAATACCTGGTTCAGAACCTGGCACATAGATAATGTGTAAAGGACAGTTGTTTTGGTTTTTTTTTCTCTTTTTCTGTACTTGCTCTATAAATAGACAATATGTTTTCTGAGTAGACCTATTTCAGATATAGAAATAATCTAATCTAAGTACTTTGTCTGATGTATTTGTGCCTTATGGATAATCTAATAGATGAGTGGATAGATGATTGTGTAGGTAACAGACTGAATGGATAAGTAAAGGTATGGATTTGAAGAATATTCAAAAAGAAGTTCCAAACCAGTAGTTTTGCTAATAAAAAAGATCAGTGAGAAATACATTAGAAAACAGGCTTACTGCACAGATTTTGAAACTGAAGTGTGATGAATTAAAGTAAACTTTGAAACCAGGTCTTATTTTACTATTATACCTCCCTCAAAACAAACACACACTCACACAAATCATTAAATCACAGATAGCCGAGGAGTTAATTAAAAAAGGTCACACAATACTATCAATATTGAAACACAGCTTTGCTTATTTCTAGAACTATCTCATAACTTTGCCTCTTCCTATGAAACATTAAATTTTGTATTATTCATAAAAGTCACAATCTTGACTTCTTTTTACATATTACTATTAAAGTAATCTAAAAGGAATGCTACTAATCACTGTCATTTCCTCTCTACAGAATTTTATTAAATATAAAGGAAACAGCAAACACAAGTAATTAATTCTTCCTCTTCCTTTCTTCATATTACCATTGAGAGTAAAGCAAAGAGAAATGCTTTTAGGAAATCCCTTGACTTAAAATGCTTCACAGAACTCCAAGTAAGACTTACACATGGGGACGATTCAACTTCTGCCCAAATTATTTAATTGTATCTCAGTGCCTTGGTGTATTAAAAAATGTAACAAGGAGGTGAAGATGTATCATAAAATCTGTATTTTAAAGAAATCTCTAACTCAGAGTAAAAGAGGGGAACTGCAAATCAATTACACTTGGGTATGTAATTTGAATAAATGAAAATGCCAGAATGATTGAAGCTTATATATTCAGGATGGTGGAATGAGTGTGATAGTGGGTGACTGCATCTTAATAGTATGAATACAGGAAGAAAACAACAGCAACATAAAAGAATATATAGAAAGATGGAGAGGATAAAAGTTACTCATGCCATAAATATTTTGAAATGAAAAATTAGAGTGCAATTATACAAAAGATGTTATGAATGAAAAAGCTGGGATCACCTATAAAGGAGAATAGAAAGTCCACTTGAATTTGCTGGGCTAGCACAGAAACAATCTAAAAATGAAAACCATGGCACATTTTAAGACACTTTTTTAAGGAGATATGTTTATACATTAGAATCATGAACAGTAGCTTAATTGAAGGTGGGCAATAATGTATTATCAAATTAATAGGCCAGTTCATAAAAAATTAAAAAGTAATTATCCCCTATATATTTATTTTTATTTACATCTCTGCAAACTTACAAAAAGGCATCATTGACAGTTACTCACATACACACACATGCACTCTAACATGCCTATGTACTCACATGCACATATACATGCACATGTAGTTTGACTTATATGTGTTTATCAATACTTATGCATATATGTTCTTATTGGTAAAAAAGAGCTTTCTTAAATGTTTCTTCAGAGAACTAAATGATATCATACATGTAATGGGCTGAGAGAATACATGTGAATTGGCAAGACATTTGTAAGCAGAAAGTTAAAGAGGGAATTTGAACAATATACAGGAGGACATTTTTGAGTTATATCAAATGTAGTACTCTTATTGTATTTGAGATAAACTTACTTCTGGGATTCCTGAGGACCAAGGCCAGAGGAAAATTATGAGGAATAAACTTGCTTCCATGTGCTAATCAAGAGGAGCTTAGCAAACATTTTCTATTATAAGCTGTATAAAAATGTATTATTTTTATTATACAAAGGGGTTTAAACAAGATAATATCATCCATAGTACACTTATAAAAATACACTTGAAACACATATAGTTGGATATAAAAGTTAAGGAGAAAAAAATAGCAAAATGGTTATTGGATCATTTTGCCCAGAGCTAGGGTAGGCTGAGGAGATGGAAATAATGTGATACTGCACCTAAATCTTATGGTAACTGAAGTGTTTTGGGGAATAATGAAAATAGAGTCCTTGATATTCTTTGCATATTGAAGGTAGCCTTTGTATTTTTACTTACTTGTTAACTTTAGAATAAATTCTATAGAAGTAGACAAAAGAATCTGCAATATTGTGATTTATAATAAAAATACATATTTGGTCATTCAAATGACCAAAATACATTTCCCGTGTATATTTGGTCTTCCACCATGGTTCCTTACTCACAGCTCCCCAAATTCTTGGAGTTTCCTAAATTTGGAGAGTGATAAAAAATATCTTTTGTTATGTTAATGAGGTGGTCTTTGGACCTCACCTAAGGATGGGAGCTGTTTGCCGGTGGAGCCAACTGTGTTATCAGAGGGTTGGAATTTTCCGCTCCACCCTTTGACCTCCAGGGAGGGGAAAGGGACTAGAGATTGAGTTCAAACATCAGTGGTCAGTGATTTAATCAACCATACTTATGTAATGAAGTCTCCATAAAAACCCAAAGAAAACAGGGTTTGGAGAGCTTCCAGGCTGGTAAACAAGTTGAGATCTGGAAAGATCGGAGTGCTTGGAGACAGCATGAAAGCTTGGCACCTTTTCCCCATACCTTGCTCTATGCATCTCTTCCATCTGGCTGTTCCTAAGTTATGACCTTTTATAGAAAACTGGTAATCTAGCAAGTAAATGGGTTTCTTGAGTTCTGCGAGTTAACTGAACCCAAGGACTGTGTCGTGGGAACCTCTGATGTATAGCACAGAAGCACAGGTGACAACATGGGCTTGTGGTTAGCATCTGATGTGGGATGGAGGCAATCTTGTAAGATTGAGTCATTAACATGTAGGTTCTGAGGCTACCCCTGGGTAAATAGTGGCAGAATTGAATTCAATTGTAGGATATCCAGCTTGGGGTGTTGTGGACAGGGGGGGGACCTCCCCACACATGTTGGAAATTTGGGTCCTCGAGCACCCTAAGAGAAGTATTCCTAAGAGAATGCTAAAGTTTGCAGAGCACAAAGAATATAGCAGCCATAGAACAAAGCAGGGGGGTTCTGCCATGAAATATTCGGAAGGTTTTCTGCTAAGAAACCAGAGTACTTGGGCAATATGCTGTCATTTATAAGGGATTACAGTGGATAATTCATTAGGGATCAACATGGCAGCTCCTAGGATAAGAAGTCTATCTGTCCTTTTCCTCTCCAATGTCCATGTGTTTTATGAAGATGTGCAGATAGAATAATAATGGTACTCTATGATTTAGCCTTGATGTATAATCTGCAGATGCAGAGATCATTACGTGTTTTTTCAATTAATTAAATTACCACCTTTAAACTTAACATGCTCATAAAATGGCGGGAGGAAGGGCAAGGAAGGGTAAGCCAAAGTTTTACTATAGTAGATATTTTTAAGAGTGTTAGAGCTATTCTAATACAGTATCACGGTGACAATAAATAAAATGAAAATTACACGTGAAGATATTCTTTGTATTGCTTCTACCATTTATTGCTAGAATACGCTCAGTGTATTCATAATTATTTTATTCACCCAATAAATATTCATTGATTATCACTCTATGTCCACCATTTTTGTAGAAATTAGGGATATAAATGGGAGTAAAACAACCTCAAAATCCTATTCTCACGAGTCTTTCATTCTAAAAGGGGAGAGAGACAATAAACAAGGCAAACTTGCAAAATACATTAAATGGTAAATGTGAATAAACACAGGAAAGATGGAGAATAAGAAGTATTAGAGTATTTAGAAAAAGCTTATTAAAAAATGGTGTCATTTAGGTTAAAACTTGATGAAAGGGAGAGAACAAGCCATGTTGATACTCGGGAGAAAAACATTCCAAGGAGAGGAACTAGCAAATTCAAAGTTCTGCTCACCTTACTATATAAACAGCCCCATGAGAGTTTGGAATAGTGTGATATTTTATCCACTCCCTTCTATCACCAATGCCTAGCATTATATCTGGCACATATTAGGTGTTTAATATGTATTTGTTTAAATAAAAATGGATTGATATTGAATAAACCTTTTCATCTTGCTAACTCCTAATTTTATCTCCATTCAAATATTACACACTTACAGAGCCTTCACCAGTCTCCCTTATTGTGTTATGTCTTTTGTCATATACACTTATAGCAGTGCATGTACTTCCTTCAAGCATATGTATCACAATTAGAATTAATTTGATCTAATGTGTGTTTATCAAACTTTACCAGAGATCTGGTTTTACACATCATGATATCTCCAGTGACTAATTCTTGATATATAGTAGGTGCCCAATAAATGTTTACTGAATAAATGCATGTTAACAATGTTCTAATGCTTTCCTAAATATTTACATCTCCTATTCTGAATTATTAGTAAATAAACTTGCATCCAAATTTACATAGAAAATAGAAAACATATGATTGGAACTCTTCATCTGCATAGTACCTACACCCGCACCCATCCTCATTCTTTCATCTTGCAAAAGCAAGCTTCTATTCACAGATATTTTCCTTAATGTAATACTTACAATGGTGATGGCACTATTGATAAAAACACTTTTTTGTCACTCACAATGTACCAGACTTTTCTCACTGTTTTTAGGAGAATTACATGATCTCTCATGTAATTATACACACTCCCACAGCTCAGTTAGTTTTTAAATGTTCTCATTTACCTCTCATTAAAAATAAAATAAAATCCTCATTTAAATCCATATACCTTTCAGATATTGCTTTATTTATTTTCATCCACAGCTAAATATCTCAAAAGAATTTAAGGATTAATCTTTTACTTCTCCAACTTCAATCCTTTCCAACACGGCTATCATCAGAAAATTCAGTTTAAGTCACCAATGGCTTTTATGGCATTGAAATAAATGTATATTTTTTCCTATCTGCATCTTGCTTACTTTTTTGCTGAATTATGTTCTCACCAAGAATGATGAAACTTTCTCTTCCTTTGTCTTCTATCAATATAACACAAAACTCTCTTGGTTTTCCTTTATCACTCAAGCCCCTCCCTCCCTGACTGTTTTGCACCAATTCAACCTGGCAATTAAAGTTGCAATGTTTCAGGAAAGATCCAGTTCATGGAAATATTTCTTCTTTATATTCTCTTCCAAATAAATTTTACCTATGTTCATTTTAGGTAATATTTATATATGAAAGGAAACAAAATTCTATCCATCGTCCAGACATCTCTTTTGAGAACTCTTTCAAACTCATATTTCAAATTTCTACTTAATATCTCTACACAGATGACTTAATGTCACCTTAAAATTAGCATGTCCAAAATCCAACTCATATTTTTACACCAAAACTTGGTTTATTCACATATTTCTTGTATCATTGAATAGCAATATTATCCATCTAGTCATTCCAGACAGAAGCTAGAAATAACTAGTAAGATCTTAATTTTTCTTACTATGGCTTCTCAATACAACTTTCAAAATTTGTCTTATATTTATCTATTTCTATCTACACCAAGGTAACTGTGCCTCTTGCCTGAAATGCTGAAATAGTCTATAAGCCAGAATATCTCTTTTCACTTTCCTCCAATATGTTTTATAAATCACAGAAAAAGTGATATTTATTATCAATAATTTTATCATTATTTCCCTGTTTAAAACACATTAATGATTTCCCAGTGCTCTTACCATAAAGACAAAGTTCCTTAATATGATTAACAACCTTGCAAAGTGTGCATCCTACCTTGTATTCTAGCTCCACTCCATAACCCACACTGTCTCTGAATTTCACCTTTAACAATTTTGGCCTTCTTTCATGTTCTTTGATCTTTACTATCTCTGAACACTCGTACATACATGTCTAAGTGCGTGAAACATTATTTTACCTTCTTCACTGTGATAGATTCTTACCTGGTGGTCACACATAAACCAGAGAGCTAAAATTCATATCCTTTTGTAACCCATTCCCACGCTGACTCTAGATGAGTCATGCAGTTTACTTTGACCAATGAGACATTAGCAAGCTAAGGTCTAATCAGTTCTTGCACATTAGAGCTTGTCCTCATAGAACACTCTCTGAGAAAGATAGCCACCATGCTGTAAAGAAGCTTGGGCTAAGTTATTGAATAGACAGAGGTTACATGATGGAACACCACTGCACCTAACTTGTGAGTGAAGGCTTCTTAGAGCATTTATCCCAATCTAGGTGCCAACTAAATGCCATCAGTTGATTGTCTCCAGTAAATATCATGCACAACAAGTAATCTCCATAGTTATAATTCTTGACCTATAGAATCACAAAAAATAATAACTTATTATTGCTTTAACCCACTATATTTTATTTTAATTAGGGGTCAGGAGAAGCTACATGGTTCTTATAAAGCAATAATAACTGATATTTACCAAGTTAACTCTTATTTCTCTTTCAGAGCTAAACCTAATCAGTGAAGCTTTCCCTGAGTTACTAGACAGTTAAATAATAATGTTAATAATAATAATAATACTCAGCACTAATTCAGTATCTACAATATACATGGCACAATTCTAAGTACTCTTCAGGTATTCCCTCATTTAATCTTGAAATGGTGGCAGGAATAATGATAGGGTTAGGGCTCTGGTCCAAGATGAAAATGTAGGAAGACCCGGAACTTAACTCTTCCCACAAACACACTCTATTTACACCTACATGTAAAGTAATTCCTCCTGAAGAAGAACTGAGGGCTGATTAAACAGCTTCAGCACAACAAACTATAGAGGCACCACATGGAGACAGGTAGGAGAGACAAAAACATGATATCAGTGGGAACCCCACCTCTGGTGACCTACATTAGGGAGGGATATCACTGAGGGGCTCATGTGAAGACCTACTCCCACTGGGGCACAGCAAGAAACAGTGGTTTAAAGGGTACCTAGACAATACATGAGGAAAATCCATATACTAACCTTAGAACATCTACCAGATGGGTGGGAAACTGCTGGAACTCTCTCTGAGGTCAGAGACACCAGAGAGCGTCATTTTTTGCATTCTCCCTCCACCTTGATAATGCAGGCAGGATCATAATCCAGGTGCTCTGGTCAGCCTGCCACAGCCAACCCAGCAAACCTCAGGCCCCTGGCCCACATCAGCTCCAGCCACTCCCCCAAGGAGGGCCACCCAGCCTCACCTGACTCTGCTACAGCATTCCCACCAAGGCACCCTGGTGTGGTAACACCAGGACCTCTGGCTTTGGCCTGTGCCCACTCTAATTCTAGCCATCCCACTAGGGCAACCCTGACACAGCACACCATGGGACCCTCCCAGCCCATACCTGCTCCAGCTCCAGCTGTCCAGGTAAGTAGCCTGGATACAGTGCACCCCAGGATGTCCCTGGTCTATACCTAATCCAGCTCCAGCTGGCTTGCTAAGCCCCCTGGTACACACAGTCAAAACAGGGGTTGCCTACACAAGGCCACACCTTCAAGACGAGGAGAGATAGAAATAAACACATATACATAGAAATAAGCACAGAAAGTCAAACAAAATGACAAGACAGAGGACTGTATTCCAAATAAAATAATAAGATAAAACTTTAAGAAAAGCCCTAATTAAAGAGAGGTAAGCAAAGACAAGGCTTTAACCAGATAAGGAGGTCAAAATTGATCATAAAAGTGCTTACCAAACTTAGGAGAAGAATGGAGAAACACAATGAGAAGTTCAACAAAGAACTAGAAAATATTAGAAAGAACCATTCAGCACTGAAGAATACAATTACTGAAGTGAAAAATAAACTAGAGGGAATCAACAGCAGATTAGATGATACAGAGCAACAGATCAGTGATTTGGAAGACAGAATACTGGAAATCACCCAATCGGAATGACAAAAAGGAAAAAAAAAATTAAATGAGGATAATTTAAGGGATCTCTGAGACAATATCAAGCATACTAACATTTGCATACAGAGAGCCCAGAAGGAGAGCAAGTAAGGAGCAGAAAACTTATTTGAAGAATTGTGGCTGAAAACTTTTCTAAACTGGAGAAGAAAACAGATATCCAGGTCTAGGAATCACAGAGAGTCCCAAACAAGCTGAACCCAAAGAGATACATACCAAGACATATCACAATTAAAATGGCAAAAGTTAAGATAAAGATAAAAAAAGATAAAGATAAAGATCTTTATCTTTAATAAAGATAAAGTAATGATAATTTCAAGGCAGCAAGAGGAAAACAACTAGTCACATACAAGAGAACCTTCATAAAACTATTAGATGATTTTTCATCAGAAACTTTGCAGTCCAGAAGGGAGTGGCATGATATATTTAAAGTGCTGAAGGAAACAAAAACAAAAAACAAAAAAAAAACCCAACACACCAGAATACTCTACCTAGCAAGGTTATCATTCAGAATTAAAAAGAGAGATAGTTTCCCAGACAAGGAAAAATTAAAGGAGTCCATTAAGATTAAACTAGCCTTAGAATAAATGTTAAAGGGAAGAAAGCCATCAATAAAAATAAGAAAATATATGAAAAAAAACTCACTAGTAGAGGCAAATATATAGTAATATAGTCGATCAGCCACTTAAAAAGCTAGTATGAAGGTTAAAAGACAAAATTTTTAAAAAATCAGCTGTAACTACAATAAGTAGTTAAGGGATATATAAAATAAAAAATATGTAAAATATGTCAAAAACAAAACATGGAATGTGGGGAGTAAAAATGCAGTGCTTTTAGAATGTGTTCAAACTTAAGCAACTACCAGATTAAAATACATACACACACACACACACACACACACACACACACACGCATACATACTACATGGTAACCACAAACCAAAAACCTATAAGAGATACACAAAAATAAACAGAAAGAAACCAAACATAACACTAAAGAAAAACATCAAACCACAAGGGAAGATACCAAGAGAGGAAGAAAATAGCAGAGGAGAACTACAGAACCAGCCAGAAAACAATTAACAAAATGGCAATACATACATACTTATAAATAACCACTTTAAATGTAAATGAAATAAGTGCTCCAATCAAAAGACATAGGGTTGTTGAATGGATTAAAAAAACAAGATCCATCTATATGCTGACTATAAGAGAAGCACTTCAGATATAGAGACACACAGAGACTGAAAGTAAAAGGATGGAAAAATGGAAATGAAAACAAAAAGAAATCTAGGGTAGCAATACTCATATCAGACAAAATAGACTTTAAACAAAGATTGTAACAAAAGACAAAGAACATTACCTAATGATAAAGGAGTCAACCCAAGAAGGAGATATAACGTTTGTAAAGATTTATGGACCTAACATAGAAGTACCTAAATATTAAAAGCTATTATTAACAAAAATAAAGAAAAAAATTAACAGTAATATTATTAGGGGTCTTTAACATACCACTTACATCAATTGGACAGATCATCCAGACCAAAAGTCAATAAGGAAACATTGGCCTTAAAGGAAACATTAGACCAGGTAGACTTAATAGATATATAAAGAACATTCTACCCCTAAATAGCAGAATATGCATTCTTGTCAAGTGTAAATGGAACATTCTCCAGGACAGATCATATGTGAGGCCACAAAATAAGTCTCAATAAATTTAAGAGACTGAAATCATACCAAACATTTATTTCCTGACAACAATAATTTGAAACTAGAAATCAATCACAAGAAAATTGGAAAAAACACTAGCACATGGAAACTAAGACACACTACTAAATAACCAATGAGTCAAAAAGAAATCAAAGAGTAATTCAAAAAATACTTTGAGACAAATGAAAATGGAAACACAACTTTCCCAAACCTATAGAATGCAGCAAAAATATTCTAAGAGGGAAGTTCATAGTGATACAGGCTTACCTGAAGAAGCAAGGAAAATCTCAAACAATCTAACTTTAAACTAAAGGAACTAGAAAAAGAAAAGCAAAGCCCAAAATTAGTATAAAGAAGGAAATAATAAAGATGATAGCAGAAATAATTAATATAGAAACTGAAAATTAAAAGGAAAGATCAATGAAACTAAGAATTGGTTTTTGAAAAGATAAACAAAATCAAAAATCCTTTAGCAAGATTCAGCAAGAAAAAAAGAGTAAGAACTCAAAGTCAGAAATGAAAGAGAAGTTACAATTGATACCACAGAAAAACAAAGAATCATAATAAACTACTATGAATAATAATTCTCCAACAAATTGTACAACCTAGAAGAAATGGATAAATTATTAGAAATATACAATCTTCCAAGACCAAATCAGGAAAAAATAGAAAACACAAATAAACTGATTACTAGTAATAAAATTGAATTGTAATCCAAAAACTCCCAACAAACAAAAAAGTCCAGGACCACACAGCTTTACAGGTGAATTCTACCAGACATTTAAAGAAAAGTTAATGCCTATCCTTCTCAAACTGTTTTAAAAAAATTGAAGAGGAAGGGAAGCTTCCAAATTCATACCACCAGGCCAGAATTATCCTGATACCAACACCAAAGACACTACAAAAAAAAAGAAATAGAAATAAGCTAATATCCCTGATGAACATAGATGCAGAAATCCTCAATAAAATATTAGAAAACAAAATTCAATAGTACATTTATAGGATGATGTGCCATGATAAAGGATGATTTATTCATGGGATGCAAGGATGGTTCAATATCTGCATATCAATCAGTGAGATAAAACACATTATCAAAAATGAGGGATAAAAATCGTATGATCACCTCAATAGATTCATAAAAAGTATTTCACAAAATTCAACATCCATTGAACATTTGACAAAATATTCAACATTCATGATAAATACTCGGAGAATTTAAGAAAGCAATTCCACTTACAATTGCATCAATAAATAAATAAATAAAATGCCTAGGAATAAATTTAACCAAGGTGATAAAAGATCTGTATTCTGAAAACATTGATGTATTCATAAAACATTGATGAAAGAAATTGAAGATGACACAAATAAATTGAAAAATATTCCATGATCATGGATTGGAAGAATTAATACTGTTAAAATGTCCACACTACCCAAAACAATCTACTAATTCAATGCAATCCCTATCAAAGTACCCCATAACATTTTATAGGACTAGAAAAAAATAATCTAAAATTTGTATGGTACCACAAAAGACCTAGAATAGCCACAGCAATCTTGAGAAAGAATAAAGCTGGATGTATCACAGTCTTTGATTTCAAACTATGCTACAAAGCCATAGTAAAAAATCGTATGGTACTGTCACAAAAACAGAGACACATAACAATGGGTTAGAAAAGAGAGCCCCAAAATAAATCCACACCTATATGGTCAATTAATTTAGGACAAAGGAGGCAAGATTAAACAATGCGGAAAAGACAGTCTCTTCAATAAATGGTATTGGAAAAATTGGACACCTGCATGCAGAAGAATGAAACTAGACCACGTTCTTAGACCATATACAAAAATAAAGTCAAAATGGATTAAAGTCTTAAATGTAAGAACTGAAACCATAAAACTCCTAGAATAAAACATAGACACTATGCTCTTTGACACCAGTTTTTTGGATATGTCTCTTCAGGCATGGGCAACAAAAAGTAAAAACAAACAAATGGACTACATCAAACTAAAAAGCTTTTTCAGCAAAGGAAACCATCAACAAAACAAAAAGGTAGCTTACTGAATAGGAAAAAAATTGTTGTAAATGAGATGTCCAATAAGTGGTTAATTGGACATTTTGGGTTAATACCCAAAATATATGAAGAACTCATACAACTCAATATCAAAAAAAAAATCCTAACAATCCAATTAAAAATGGGCAGAGGACCTAAACAGACATTTTTCCTAATAAGACTTACAGATGGCCATCAGACACATGAAGAAATGCTCAACATCACTAATCCTCATGGAAATGAAAATCAAAACCACAATGAGATACAACCTCACATCTGTCAGAGTAGCTATCATCAAGAAGACAACAAATAATATGTGTTGAAGAGGATGGGGAGAAAAATGAACACTTGTGCACTATTGGGATTATAAATTTGTGTAGCCACTATGGAAAACTATATGGAGGTTCCTTAAAAAATGAAAAATAGAATTTCCATATATATGATCCACCAATTTCACTTCTGGATATTTACCTGAAGAGAACAAAAACACTAATTCTAATTCAAAAAGATACATGCACCACTATATTCATTACAGCATTATTTACAGCAGCAACATATGGAAACAACCTGTGTCCATTGATAAATGGAGAAATTGTGGTGTATATGTATATGTGTATATATATATATATATATGAATATACAATGGAATATTACTCAGCCATACAAAGAATAATATCTTGCCTTTTTGACAACATGGATGGATCTAGAAGGTATTATGTTAAGTGAATTAAGTCAGACTGACAAACTCATATACTGGATTATTTCAGTTATATGTGGAATATTAAAAACAAAACAAACATAAAACAAACTCATAGATACAGAAAACACACTGGTGGTTGCCAGAGAGATGGGTTCTGGGAGGATAGGCAAAATAGATGAAGGGGATTAAGCAGTACAAACTCCCAGTTACAAAATAAATAAGTCAAGAATATGTAATGTACAGAAGGTGTCCCCAACCCCTGGACTGGGGACTGGTACCTATCTGCTGCTTGTTAGGAACCAGGCCGCACACCAGGAGACGAGTGGAAGGTGAGCAAGTGAAGCTTCATCTGTCACTCCCCATCACTCCCCATCACTCGCATTACTGCCTGAACCATCCCCCCATTGCTGCTATTAATGCCTGAACCACCACTCACATTATTGCCTGAACCATCCCACGCCACCCCCCATTCGTGGAAAAATTGTCATCCATTAAACTGGTCCCTGGCGCCAAACAGGTTTGGGACTGCTGATGTACAGCATAGGAAATATAGTCAATAGCATTGTAATAACTTTGTATGCTGACAGATGGTAATTAGACTTATTGGGGTGATCACTTTGTAATGTATAAAAATTGAATTTTTGAATTGAAAAATTCAATTTTTGGAAACTTGAAACAGTATGTTTTACACCTGTAACTAATATAATATTGTAAGTCAATCTTACTTCAATTAAATAAAAAAGTGATAGGAATCAACATCAGCTCCATTTTACAGATAAGATAAAATGAAAAAGCTAAGTCTTCCCAGATAGTGGTGCTTTTTTTGGTATTTCCTAACATCTACTTGAACCCTAAAATGTCCTAAAACATTATATAATTTATGTGAAAATATAAATTATCATTATGACAATATAGAGAATTAAAAACTTCCTGAAACACCTCCTGTTGCAAAGTATCTAGAATTACCAGTTGAACTATAACAAATATCTTTTTAATTACACACTCAGGCTAAAATAAAGAAAGAAAAGATAAAATAAAAATAGAAAAAAAGGAAGATAAAAGAAATTTTTAAAAAATATCCAGAGAAAAGTTGATGGAGATACTTTAGCTTCCCTGGGAGCATTTCACCATCTTAAAAACAAAAGCAAACAAACAAAAAAACCAACAACAAAAAAAACAGCTTTATTGAGATATGATTGATATTCACAGAAGTCTACATATTTCATGTGTACAATTTGATGAGTTTGGACATACACAAATACCCATGATAGATACATCACTATAATCAAGATAATAGACATATTCCACTCTATCAACAGATAAATCGATAACGAAAGTTAGTATATACACACAGTGGAATATTATTCAGCATTTGATTATCTTGACAAACAAAATGCTTGGTTATAGATGTTACAAGAGTGTCAAGAAATAAATCCATAGACCTGCACAAGGTGTGGAATGGTCCAACATTTATGAAGAGAGAACTCATGTAGTTTTGTGAAGTTATATATTAGAAATATCTATCTGACAGTAGAAAGACACATGGAAATTTGACTGTCTCAAGCCTGGCTATCAGTTAGACTGTCACTCAGAATAAAATATCTCCCTTGGAAATCTGAATTCACATGCCTCCTCTTACCTGTGCTTTGTGTTTTGATTTACAATCTCTGAAAGATATGGGAAGTTCCATTCTAATAAAGAGCCATATAATAGTGGTAGTATTACAGTAGGAAAAACAACTATCCTCTAGAAGGACATATTTCCAGTGAAGACAAAATAATAGTCCCACAAATGAAGTCCCTCTAAATGTGAGTTTACAATAACACATTTTAAAAATACATACTGATTCATCAGAACCATTAAACAACAGAATTAGATAGAATGATACAATAAAATTTTGCAATAATTAAAAACATAAAAAAGGCACAAAAACTCAATAAAAGTGAAGCACTATATAAAAGTGGTAGATCTAGTGCAACAAAGGATATGACAAATTCTTTCTCTATTAGAAAGTATTCTACTAGGGAGGAAACAAGATGGTGGAGTAGAAGGACGTGCTCTCACTCCCTCTTGCGAGAACACCAGAATCACAACTAGCTGCTGGACAATCATCTACAGGAAGACACTGGAACTCACCAAAAAAATACCCCACATGCAAAGACAAAGGAGAAGCCACAATGAGCTGGTAGGAGGGGCAGAATCACAGTAAAATCAAATCTCATAACTGCTGGGTGGGTGACTGACAGACTGGAGGACACTTATTCCACAGAAGTCCAACCACTGAAGTGAAGGATCTGAGCCCCACACCAGGCTTCTCAACCTGGGGGCGGGCAATGGGAGGAGGAATTCCTAGAGAATCAAACTTTGAAGCCTAGTGGGAATTGATCGGAGGGCTTCGACAGGACTGGGAGAAACAGAGACTCCACACTTGGAGGGCACACACAAAGTAGTGTGCGTATCCGGACACAGGGGAAGGAGCAGTGACCCCACAGGAAGCTGAGCCAGACCTACCTGCTAGTGTTGGAGGGTCTCCTGCAGAGGTAGGGGGTGGCTCTGTCACACCGTGGGGCCAAGGACACTGGCAGCAGAAGTTCTGGGAAGTACTCCTTGGCATGAGACCTCCCAGAGTCTGTCATTAGCCCCACCAAAGAGCCCAGGTAGGCTCCAGTGTTGCATTGCCTCAGGCTAAACAACCAACAAGGAGAGAACCCAGCCCCACCCAGCAACAGTCAAGTGGATTAAACTTTTACTGAGCTCTGACCACCACCACAACAGTCAGCTCTACCCACCACCAGTCCCTCTCATCAGGAAACTTCCAGAAGCCTCTTAGATAGCTTCATCCCCCAGAGGGTAGACAGCAGAAGCAAGAAGAACTACAATCCTGCAGCCTGTGGAACAAAAACCACATTCACAGAAAGATGGACAAGATGAAAATGCAGACGGCTATGTACCAGATGAAGGAACAAGATAAAACCCGAGAAAAACAACAAAATGAATTGGAGATAGGCAACCTTCCAGAAAAAGAATTCAGAATAATGATAGTGAAGATGATCCAGGACCTCGGAAAAAGAATGGAGGCAAAGATTGAGAAGATGCAAGAAATATTTAACAACGACCTAGAAGAATTAAAGAACAAGGAAACAGAGATAAACAATATAGTAACTGAAATGAAAACTACACTAGAAGGAATCAATAGCAGAATAACAGAGGCAGAAGAACAGATAAGTGACCTGGAAGACAGAATGGTGGAATTCACTGCTGCAGAACAGAATAAAGAAAAAAGAATGAAAAGAAATGAAGACAGCCTAAGAGACCTCTGGGGCAACATTAAACGCAACAACATTCGCATTATAGGGGTCCCAGAAGGAGAAGAGAGAGAGAAAGGACCAGAGAAAATATTTGAAGAGATTATAGTTGAAAACTGCCCTAACATGGGAGAGGAAATAGCCACCCAAGCCCAGGAAGCACAGCGAGTCTCATACAGGATAAACCCAAGGAGAAACACACCGAGACACATAGTAATCAAATTGGCAAAAATTAAACACAAAGAAAAATTATTGAAAGAAGCAAGGGAAAAACGAAAAATAACATAGAAGGGAACTCCCATAAGGTTAACAGCTGATTTCTCAGCAGAAACTCTACAACGCTGAAGGGAGTGGCATGATATACTTAAAGTGGTGAAAGGGAAGGACCTACAACCAAGATTACTCTAGCCAGCGAAGATCTCATTCAGATTCGATGGAGAAATCAAAAGCTTTCCAGAGAAGCAAAAGCTAAGAGAATTCATCACCAACAAACCAGCTCTACAACAAATGCTAAAGGAACTTCTCTAAATGGGAAACACAGGAGAAGAAAAGGGCTTACAAAAACAAACCCAAAACAATTAACAAAATGGTCATAGGAGCATACATATTGATAATTACCTTAAACGTGAATGAACTAAATGCTCCAACCAAAAGACACAGGCTTGCTGAATGGATACAAAAACAAGACGCATATATATTCTGTCTACAAGACACCCACTTCAGACCTAGGTACACATACAGACTGAAAGTGAGGGGATTGAAAAAGATACTCCATGCAAATGGAGAGCAAAAGAAAGCTGGAGTAGCTATACTCATATCAGATAAAATAGACTTTAAAATAAAGAATGTTACAAGAGACAAGGAAGGACACTACATAATGATCCAGGGATCAATCCACAAAGAAGATATAACAATTATAAATATATATGCACCCAACATAGGAGTACCTCAATACATAAAGCAACTGCTAACTGGTATAAAAGAGGAAATCAACAGTAACACAATAATAGTGGGAAAATTTAACACCTCACTTACACCAATGGACAGATCATCCAAAATGAAAATAAATAAGGAAACAGAAGCTTTAAATGACACAATAGAGCAGATAGATTTAAGTAATATTTATAGGACATTCCATCCAAAAACAGTACATTACACTTTCTTCTCAAGTGCGCACGGAACATTCTACAGGATAGATCACATCTTGGGTCACAAATCAAGTCTCAGTAAATTTAAGAAAATAGAAATCATATCAAGCATCTTTTCTGACCCCAACGCTATGAGATTAGAAATGAATTACAGGGAAAACAACATAAAAAAACACAAACACATGGAGGTTAAACAACATGTTACTAAATAACCAAGAGATAACTGAAGAAATCAAAGAGGAAATCAAAAAATACCTAGAGACAAATGACAATGAAAAAACGATGATCCAAAACCTATGGGATGCAGCAAAAGCAGTTCTAAGAGGGAAGTTTACAGCTATACAAGCCTACCTCAAGAAACAAGAAAAATCTCAAATAAACAATCTAACCTTACACCTAAGGAACTAGAGAAAGAAGAACAAACAAAATCCAAAGTTAGCAGAAGGAAAGAAATCATAAAGATCAGAGCAGAAATAAATGAAATAGAAACATAAAAAACAATAGCAAAGATCAATAAAACTAAAAGCTCGTTCTTTGAGAAGATAAACAAAATTGACAAACCACTAGCCAGATTCATCAAGAAAAACAGGAAGAGGACTCAAATCAATAAAATTAGAAATCAAAAAGGAGAAGTTACAACAGACACCACAGAAATACAAAGCATCCTAAGAGACTACTGCAAGCAATTCTATGCCAATAAAATGGACAACCTGGAAGAAATGGACAAATTCTTAGAAAGGTATAACCTTCCAAGACTGAACCAGGAAGAAATAGAAAATATGAACAGACCAATCACAAGTAATGAAATTGAAACTGTGATTAAAAATCTTCCAACAAACCAAAGTCCAGGACCAGATGACTTCACAGGTGAATTCTATCAAACATGTAGAGAAGAGCTAACATCCATCCTTCTCAAACTCTTCCAAAAAATTGCGGAGGAAGGACCACTCCCAAACTCATTCTATGAGGCCATCATCACCCTGATACCAAAACCAAACAAAGATACTACAAAAAAAGAAAATCACAGACCAGTATCACTGATGAATATAGATGTAAAAATCCTCAACAAAATACTAGCCAACAGAATCCAACAACACATTAAAAGGATCATACACCATGATCAAGTGGGATTTATCCCAGGGATGCAAGGATTCTTCAATATACACAAATCAATCAATGTGATACACCAGATTTAACAAATTGAAGAAGAGTACTGAGCTCTGACCGCCACAGCAACAGTCAGATCTACCCACCACCAGAGCCTCCCATCAAGCCTCTTAGATAGCCTCAACCACCAGAGGGAAGACAGCAGAAGCAAGAAAAACTACAATCCTGCAGCCTGTGGACCAAAAACCACAGTTACAGAAAGATAGACAAGATGAAAAGGCAGAGGGCTATGTACCAGATGAAGGAACAAGAAAAAAACCCAGAAAAACAACTAAATGAAGTGGAGATAGGCAACCTTGCAGAAAAAGAATTCAGAATAATGATAGTGAAGATGATCCAGGACCTCGGAATAAGAATGGAGGCAAAGATTGAGAAGATGCAAGAAATGATTAACAAAGACCTAGAAGAATTAAAGAACAAGGAAACAGAGATGACCAACACAATAACTGAAATAAAAACTACACTAGAAGGAATCAATAGCAGAATAACTGAGGCAGAAGAACGGATAAGTGACCTGGAAGACAGAATGGTGGAATTCACTGCTGCGGAACAGACTAAAGGAAAAAGAATGAAAAGAAATGAAGGCAGCCTAAGAGACCTTTGGGACAACATTAAACGCAACAACATTCGCATTATAGGGGTCCCAGAAGGAGAAGAGAGAAAGAAAGGACCAGAGAAAATATTTGAAGAGATTATAGTCGAAAACTTCCCTAACATGGGAAAAGAAATAGCCACCCAAGTCCAGGAAGCTCAGAGAGTCCCATACAGAATAAACCCAAGGAGAAACTCACGCCGAGACACATAGTAATCAAAATGGCAAAAATTAAAGACAAAGAAAAATTATTGAAAGCAGCAAGGGAAAAACGACAAATAACATACAAGGGAACTCCCATAAGGTTAACAGCTGATTTCTCAGCAGAAACTCTACAAGCCAGAAGGGAGTGGCATGATATACTTAAAGTGATGAAAGGGAAGAACCTACAACCAAGATTACTCTACCCGGCAAGGATCTCATTTAGATTTGATGGAGAAATCAAAAGCTTTACAGACAAGCAAAAGCTAAGAGAATTCAGCACCACCAAACCAGCTCTACAACAAATGCTAAAGGAACTTCTCTAAGTGGGAATCACAAGAGAAGTAAAGGACCTACAAAAACAAACCCAAAACAATTAAGAAAATGGTCATAGGAACATACATATCGATAATTACCTTAAATGTGAATGGATTAAATGCCCCAACCAAAAGACATAGACTGGCTGACTGGATACAAAAACAAGACCCATATATATGCTGTCTACAAGAGACCCACTTTAGACCTAGGGACATATACAGACTGAAAGTGAGGGGATGGAAAAAGATATTCCATGCAAATGGAAATCAAAAGAAAGCTGGAGTAGCTATACTCATATCAGATAAAATAGACTTTAAAATAAAGAATGTTACAAGAGACAAGGAAGGACACTACATAATGATCCAGGGATCAATCCAAGAAGAAGATATAACAATTATAAATATATATGCACCCAACATAGGAGCACCTCAATACATAAGGCAACTGCTAACAGCTATAAAAGAGGAAATCAACAGTAACACAATAATAGTGGGGGACTTTAACACCTCACTTACACCAATGGACAGATCATCCAAAATGAAAATAAATAAGGAAACAGAAGCTTTCAATGACACAATAGACCAGATAGATTTAATTGATATATATAGGGCATTCCATCCAAAAACAGCAGATTACACGTTCTTCTCAAGTGCGCACGGAACATTCTCCAGTATAGATCACATCTTGGGTCACAAATCAAGCCTCAGTAAATTTAAGAAAATTGAAATTATATCAAGCATCTTTTCTGACCACAACGCTATGAGACTAGAAATGAATTACAGGGAAAAAAACGTAAAAAAGACAAACACATGGAGGCTAAACAATACGTTACTAAATAACCAAGACATCACTGAAGAAATCAAAGAGGAAATAAAAAAATACCTAGAGACAAATGACAATGAAAACACGACGACCCAAAACCTATGGGATACAGCAAAAGCAGTTCTAAGAGGGAAGTTTATAGCTATACAAGCCTACCTAAAGAAACAAGAAAAATCTCAAGTAAACAATCTAACCTTACACCTAAAGAAACTAGAGAAAGAAGAACAAACAAAACCCAAAGGTAGCAGAAGGAAAGAAATCATAAAGATCAGAGCAGAAATAAATGAAATAGAAACAAAGAAAACAATAGCAAAGATCAATAAAACTAAAAGTTGGTTCTTTGAGAAGATAAACAAAATTGATAAGCCATTAGCCAGACTCATCAAGAAAAAGAGGGAGAGGACTCAAATCAATAAAATCAGAAATGAAAAAGGAGAAGTTACAACAGACACCGCAGAAATACAAAGCATCCTAAGAGACTACTACAAGCAACTTTATGCCAATAAAATGGACAACCTGGAAGAAATGGACAAATTCTTAGAAAGGTATAACCTTCCAAGACTGAACCAGGAAGAAACAGAAAATATGAACAGACCAATCACAAGTAATGAAATTGAAACTGTGATTAAAAATATTCCAACAAACAAAAGTCCAGGACCAGACGGCTTCACAGGCGAATTCTATCAAACATTTAGAGAAGAGCTAACACCCATCCTTCTCAACTCTTCCAAAAAATTGCAGAGGAAGGACCACTCCCAAACTCATTCTATGAGGCCACCATCACCCTGATACCAAAACCAGACAAAGACACTACAAAAAAAGAAAATTACAGACCAATATCACTGATGAATATAGATGCAAAAATCCTCAACAAAATACTAGCAAACAGAATGCAACAACACATTAAAAGGATCATACACCACGATCAAGTGGGATTTATCCCAGGGATGCAAGGATTCTTCAATATACGCAAATCAATCAATGTGATACACCATATTAACAAATTGAAGAATAAAAACCATATGATCATCTCAATAGATGCAGAAAAAGCTTTTGACAAAATTCAACACCCATTTATGATAAAAACTCTCCAGAAAGTGGGCATAGAGGGAACCTACCTCCACATAATAAAGGCCATATATGACAAACCCACAGCAAACATCATTCTCAATGGTGAAAAACTGAAAGCATTTCCTCTAAGATCAGGAACGAGACAAGGATGTCCACTCTCACCACTATTATTCAACATAGTTCTGGAAGTCCTAGCCACGGCAATCAGAGAAGAAAAAGAAATAAAAGGAATACAAATTGGAAAAGAAGAAGTAAAACTGTCACTGTTTGCGGATGACATGATACTATACATAGAGAATCCTAAAACTGCCACCAGAAAACTGCTAGAGCTAATTAATGAATATGGTAACGTTGCAGGATACAAAATTAATGCACAGAAATCTCTTGCATTCCTATACACTAATGATGAAAAATCTGAAAGAGAAATTATGGAAACACTCCCATTTACCATTGCAACAAAAAGAATAAAATACCTAGGAATAAACCTACCTAGGGAGACAAAAGACCTGTATGCAGAAAACTATAAGACACTTATGAAAGAAATTAAAGATGATACCAACAGATGGAGAGATATACCATGTTCTTGGATTGGAAGAATCAACATTGTGAAAATGACTATACTACCCAAAGCAATCTACAGATTCAATGCAATCCCTATCAAATTACCAATGGCATTTTTTACAGAGCTAGAACAAATCATCTTAAAATTTGTATGGAGACACAAAAGACCCCGAATAGCCAAAGCAGTCTTGAGGCAAAAAAATGGAGCTGGAGGAATCAGACTCCCTGACTTCAGACTAGACTACAAAGCTACAGTAATCAAGACAATATGGTACTGGCACAAAAACAGAAACATAGATCAATGGAACAAGATAGAAAGCCCAGAGATTAACCCACGCACCTATGGTCAACTAATCTATGACAAAGGAGGCAAAGATATACAATGGAGAAAAGACAGTCTCTTCAATAAGTGGTGCTGGGAGAACTGGACAGCTACATGTAAAAGAATGAAATTAGAATACTCCCTAACACCATACACAAAAATAAACTCAAAATGGATTAGAGACCTAAATATAAGACTGGACACTATAAAACTCTTAGAGGAAAACATAGGAAGAACACTCTTTGACATAAATCACAGCAAGATCTTTTTTGATCCACCTCCTAGAGTAATGGAAATAAAAACAAAAATAAACAAATGGGACCTAATGAAACTTCAAAGCTTTTGCACAGCAAAGGAAACCATAAACAAGATGAAAAGACAACCCTCAGAGTGGGAGAAAATATTTGCAAACGAATCAACGGACAAAGGATTAATCTCCAAAATATATAAACAGCTCATTCAGCTCAATATCAAAGAAACAAACACCCCAATCCAAAAATGGGCAGAAGACCTAAATAGACATTTCTCCAAAGAAGACATACAGACGGCCACGAAGCACATGAAAAGATGCTCAACATCACTAATTATTAGAGAAATGCAAATCAAAACTACAATGAGGTATCACCTCACTCCTGTTAGAATGGGCATCATCAGAAAATCTACAAACAACAAATGCTGGAGAGGGTGTGGAGAAAAGGGAAACCTCTTGCACTGTTGGTGGGAATGTAAATTGATACAGCCACTATGGAGAACAATATGGAGGTTCCTTAAAAAACTAAAAATAGAATTACCATATGACCCAGCAATCCCACTACTGGGCATATACCCAGAGAAAACCATAATTCAAAAAGACATATGCACCCGAATGTTCATTGCAGCACTATTTACAATAGCCAGGTCATGGAACCAACCTAAATGCCCATCAACAGATGGATGGATAAAGAAGACGTGGTACATGTATACAATGGAATATTACTCAGCCATAAAAAGGAACGAAATTGAGTCATTTGTTGAGACGTGGATGGATCTAGAGACTGTCATACAGAGTGAAGTAAGTCAGAAAGAGAAAAACAAATATCGTATATTAATGCATGTATGTGGAACCTAGGAAAATGGTACAGATGAGCCAGTTTGCAGGGCAGAAGTTGAGACACAGATGTAGAGAATGGACATATGGACACCAAGGGGGGAAAACTGCGGTGAGGTGGGGATGGTGGTGTGCTGAATTGGGCTATTGGGATTGACATGTATACACTGATGTGTATAAAATTGATGCCTAATAAGAACCTGCAGTATAAAAAAACAAACAAAACAAAAAAAAAAATTGAAGAAGAAAAACCATATGATCATCTCAATAGATGCAGAAAAAGCTTTTGACAAAATTCAACAACGATTTATGAAAAAAACTGTCCAGAAAGTGGGCATAGAGGGAACCTACCTCAACATAATAAAGGCCATATACGACAAATGCACAGCACACATCATTCTCAATGGTGAAAAACTGAAAACATTTCCTCTAAGATCAGGAACAAGACAAGGATGTCCACTCTCACCACTGTTATTCAACATAGTTTTGGAGTCCTAGACACGGCAATCAGAGAAGAAAAAGAAATAAAAGGAATACAAATTGGAAAAGAAGTAAAGCTGTCACTGTTTGCAGATGACATGATACTATACATAGAGAATCATAAAAATGCCACCAGAAAACTACTAGAGCTAATCAATGAATTTGGTAAAGTTGCAGGATACAAAATTAATGCACAGAAATCTCTTGCATTCCTATAAACTAATGACGTAAAATCTGAAAGACAAATTAAGGAAACACTCCCATTTACCATTGCATCAAAAAGGATAAAATACCTAGGAATAAACCTACCTAGGGAGACAAAAGACCTGTATGCAGAAAACTATAAGACACTGATGAAAGAAATTAAAGATGATACCAACAAATGGAGGCATATACCATGTTCTTGGATTGGAAGAATCAATATTGTGAAAATGACTATACTACTCAAAGCAATCTACAGATTCAATGCAATCCCTATCAAATTACCAATGGCATTTTTTACACAACTAGAACAAAAAATCTTAAAATTTGTATGGAGGCACAAAAGACCCCAAATAGCCAAAGCAGTCTTGAGGGAAAAAATCAGAGCTGGAGGAATCAGGCTCCCTGACTTCAGACTATATTACAAAGCTACAGTAATGAAGAGAATATGGTACTGGCACCAAAACAGAAACATAGATCAATGAAACAAGATAGAAAGCCCAGAAATAAATCCACACACCTATGGTCAACTAATCTATGACAAAGGAGGCAAAGATATACAATGGAGAAAAGACAGTCTCTTCAATAAGTGGTGCTTGGAAAACTGGACAGCCACATGTAAAAGAATGAAATTAGAACACTCCCTAACACCATACACAAAAATAAACTGAAAAAGGACTCGAGACCTAAATGTAAGACCTGACACTACAAAACTCTTAGAGGAAAACATAGGAAGAACACTCTTTGACATAAATCACTGCAAGAACTTTTTTGATCCACCTCCTAGAGTAATAGAAATAAAAATAAAAATAAACAAATGGGACCTAATGAAACTTAAAAGCTTTTGCACAACAAAGGAAACCATAAACAAGATGAAAAGTCAGCCCTCAGAATGGGAGAAAATATTTGCAAATGATTCAATGGACAAAGAATTAATCTCCAAAATATATAAACAGCTCATGCAGCTCAATATTAAAAAAACAAACAACCCAATTTAAAAATTGGCAGAAGACATAAATAGACATTTCTCCATAGAAGACATACAGATGGCCAAGAAGCACATGAAAAGATGCTCAACATCACTAATTATTAGAGAAATGTAAATCAAAACTACAATAAGTTATCACCTCACACCAGTCAGAATGGCCATCATCAAAGATCTACAAACAATAAATGCTGGAGACGATGTAGAGAAAAGGGAGGCCTCCTACACTGTTGGTGAGAATGTAAATTGGTGCAGCCACTATGCAGAACAGCATGGAAGTTCCCTAAAAAACTAAAAATAGAGCTACCATATGATCCAGCAATCCCACTCCTAGGCATATATCCAGAGAAAAATCTGGCTCGAAAGGATACATGCATCCCAATGTTCACTGCAGCAGTATTTACAATAGCCAAGACATGGAAGCAACCTAAATGTCCATCAATAGATGACTGGATAAAGAAGATATGGTACATATATACAATGGAATATTACTCAGCCATTAAAAAGAATGAGATAATGCCATTTGCAGCAACATGGATGGACCTGGAGATTATCATACTAAGTGAAGTAAGTCAGACAAAGACAATATCATATGATATCACTTGTATGTGGAATCTAAAAAAAAAGAAATGATACAAGTGAACTTATTTACAGAACAGAAAGAGACTCACAGACTTAGAGAATGAACTTATGGTTACTGGGGGAAAGGCTGGGGGGAGGGATAGACTGGGAGTTTGGGGTTGATATGTACACACTCCTATATTTAAAAGTGATAACCAAGAAGAACCTACTGTATAGCAGAGGGAACTCTGCTCAATATTCTGTAATAACCTAAATGAGAAAAGAATTTGAAAAATAATAGATACATGTATATGTATAAATGAATCACTTTGCTGTGCACCTGAAATTAACACATTGTTAATCAACTATGCTCTAATATAGAATAAAATTTTTTTTTAAAAGAGATAAAATATTTCAAGTTCCTTCAATTATGCTGATAATGAACAAATTTTAATTGTGCATGTTAGATTCTGAGGAGTTACTCTGAAAGAAGAGAAATAAGTGTATATTCTTTACATACTTTGGTGGGAAAAATAATTTTAAAAACACTATTTTTAAAAGCAGAAAAAAGTAAAATAAAAAATATATAGAAAAATATCAGGATTAATGAAGCATAGAATGTGAAAACAATCTAAATGTATTAGTAAATGATTTATTTAAACAAGTTCAGCTTTCTGGCTAAGAACCAGGAGTGATCATATTGATTAAAAATATATCCAACACCACACATTTTGCAAGAGTATTTTAAAAAACACAGACATAGAAAATGTTTAGAAATAGACCCCCCAAAGTGTGAGCAGAATTTAATGACTTAAAAGAGTATCTTTCTATGTTTTGAAGTAACCCTAGCAGTAGACATAAATTACTTCACATCAGGGTGACCTTGATTACTCCTTGTACTATATATGTATTTGAAATCTCATCTTTAAAAGTATATATTTTATTTTTGTGTGTATTTGTTTTCACATAAAGTATAGTGTTTCCCCAAATTCTTTCCTATTTCATTTTTTTCCCATTTGAGATATTAGTTGCTTTATTTATTTGTTTACTATCTATCTCACTCCAGTACAATGGAAGCTCTAAGAGGTCAGAAGTTTCTGTCTGGTTAATTTATTGCTACATCTCTGGGGCCCAGAAGAATGCCTGGCAGAAATTAGATATTCAACAAATTTACATTAATATGATTATTGGCTAATCTATAAACCTGGTTACCAGTAATAAATCATTTCTAGGTGTTGTTACTTATTACACAAATTTATGTATATTCAATCTTTGAAGCACAACTAAATTTCTGCATTATGGCATTTAAATAGATATTCATAAAGGAATGATGGAAGGTTATGAGTGCAATCTGCCTTTAGTTTGTATATTCCCCTTTTATTCTGTGCTAATTATCTGTACAAATACAGTACTGAACTCTTACTTAATAAGACATTTCTAAAGAGACAGAATATCTTGATGTTACAAAAAGAGACATGAGAAATACATTTCATATTGCTGTAGCCATTGTAATGATAATTCCTCTTGATTTTAACAAGTATTACACTGCAATTTGCAGATATGACTCTGGCATTTAAAAATCTGGAAAATCTAAGATATCTTAGGCAGCTCTAATAAAACTGAAACCCAGACAATAAATATGACTCTGATAAAACCTCTCCAGAATTCTAGCTCTGTTTTAGCATTTAATGCACTTTGTTCACAGTCCTGAAGTGCTTAGTATCTCATTTATACTCTTTGTATATTCAATTCCTGTGTTAGAATAATTTATGAGGATTAAAAATCCAAATGTAATATATTTTAGGAACTATTCACAACCAGGAGCCCACACCTGCATACACTAAAGCTTAAAAACTATGGCATACATATTTTAAATAGAATCTATCTTTCCTCAACACAATTAAAACTATTAACTCAAGGAATAAATTATGTTTGATTTTGTCATTTTGACCTATAGATGAATACATACCTGTATAACCAAGTAATAATTTAGTTATGCATTTTCTTAACCATTTCCTGGTTTATTATCTTTTTCTCTTATTGGCAAAATGAAGATTACAATGTGTGTTCAATGTCTTTGGCCAACCGTTTTATTTGAACACACTGTCAAGTGAATGTATTAAAACTGTAATAGCATGAGTTCTATATCTGCTATTTGGTCCTGAATAATTTCCATTCCCTTTTACTTTGAGGAACAGCCACTTGACTTTCTGTTGTGGACCCACCAGCCTCTACTCTGGGTTTTCATAATTGAGTAGGGATGAGTACCACCCTCTGGCCACAGGGGTTGGCACAGGGCCAGGACCTGGCCAGTTAGAGAACTGGCATCCCTGATCTGTTTTTGATTCAAACGTGAACACATGATTCAAAATGAGCCAATGAAAGCCTTCTATCAACTTATGCTAGAAATATTTGAAAGTGGAAATTTTGTTTCCACTTAAATTATTAGTCAAATAGGAGATAGGCCTTTTGTTGTTGGTGGCTATGTTTGCAAAAATCTACCTGAAGATGGATGCAACACAGATGAAAACAGAACAAAGAGATAGAGAAATAATGATATATGTAGCTTTCTTCTCTCACTCTGGTCCATCTACACTGCCTTTATTTTTATTCTTCTAACATGCAAGACATGGCCCTTCTTTAGGGCCCTACACTTCCCAGTTCTCTGTCTATGATGCTATTCCATTAGATATCCATATGGCTATCCTCTCACTTCTTCCAGGTCATTACTTATATACAAATAAACAAGTGGCTGTTACTGAGGCTGTCACACACATCGCCACTTTCCCTGCCTTATTTTTCAACATAACATTTATTGTCATATAATAAATCATGGGTTTAAAAAAATGTATCTTGTTAATGGTTGGTTTCACCCAATAGAATGAAAGCTACTTGAAGTCAAAATATGTCTAATTTTTTAATTAGAGAAATAAAATGCTTTAATATGTTTAAAAGGAAACAGAGTGTACAATTTGGAAAAAAAGTAAACAGGTTATGCCTTTACTCAGAAGGATTTTGCAATTTGGGGTCATATATATAGAACACCCTGTGTAGAATATACTGAGGAAACAAAATGTGCTGGGTAAAGAGGTATGTGACTAAGAGTAAATATGAGACTATAGTATGCTCTACACAAGAGAAACTTTTATATTCT
Source organism: Balaenoptera musculus (assembly GCF_009873245.2). NCBI lineage: Eukaryota > Metazoa > Chordata > Mammalia > Artiodactyla > Balaenopteridae > Balaenoptera > Balaenoptera musculus. The sequence continues at coordinate 29,508,127 of NC_045804.1, forward strand.
GTTGAAGAGAACTTAGTGGGTAAGTGTGGTGTAAGAAGGGGGCTGACATATTGATAATATGTGTACACACACACAGAGGAAATTATGAGCCATTTGAATGACTACATGAGTGTGCCATTCCTGTGTCACTTTTAGGATTCGAGGCTGTTTTATATATAATATATATATACAATATATTATATATATTACCACTGTAAAATTATCTACTGAGCTATTCACTTGAGTAACATGACTTAAATTCATATACTATGTTAGTGATATTCAGAGCCTCATGATATTGCTGGAGGAAATTGTGCAGCACAACCTTGATTACAGTCTCAATGAAATTATATGACAAGCTGTTGAAGAATAGGGGCTAATTGAATTTCAAATTTACACTATGAGGATATTTAACACTTTTGAATGAGTCAATGAATGATTGAATAGATCAATATATGAATATATACATTTGTATACTCTCATGGTTTAATCTTACTTACATTTATAAAAACAAATTGTAAAATCTATTAAAAATAAAGCCAACATTCATGACATTTCTGAGAGTAATGGATTTTGATGTATTGGTATATTTTCAGAGGTATCAAGATTCTTTTCTGGTTATCTTTAAACTTATTTCTTTAAAATAGAAATCCTAATCATATTCTAACAAGATTTTTTTTTCTAGATAAGTCATAATTTTTCTATGATAAGAGACCAGGAACAAAATAGCATGTCTTTGTATACCAAAATATTGAACACCTTGAAAAATAGGGGACTGTAATTTCAGCTAGCCTTATTATATGCCACACAGTACTTTAAACACATATTTTTATTCTCTTGGAATAGTTTCTTGTGGTTCTAAAAACAGAATTGATAAGTTTTACAAACTAGCTCTTCTAACTCCTAAATCCACTTGGTTTTTAAAATACAATCTAAAATATAGGTAGGTAAATGCTTCCTTTCAGGAAAAATATTTTCAAAGAAAAAATAGAGAACTTAATAAAGGGAATGAATTGGCAGCCATGTGAGGTTTTGTTTGTTTCAATTTGTTTTGTTTTCTTTTTAATAATGACATATATTGAACACTATTCCAATAGGATATTTCAACAATATTCCTTCTTTAAAGGTTTCCAATTAATTTGCTTACCTTTGAGAATGGATTCTGAACCAGTTGACTAAACATAGAACCAATACACAGATATACATACACAGAGAAAGCATAGTCTAGTGCTATGCTTCTCAAATTGAATGTGCACCTGAATCACCTGGGGATCTTGTTAAATGCAGATTCTGATTTAGTAGGTCTGGTTCAGGGCCTGGATTCTGGATCCTTAACAAACAATATCCATACTGCTGCTCCACGGACCTCACTTGGCTAAGTATAAGGCCCAATATGTTTTCACCTCAAAGTTCTTTATATGATTTCTCTATTGTCCTCTTCTTTTTAATATTACAGAAGAAAAAGCTGAAAATGTTATGTTCCCCAATCTTCTTATTGTTCTTCCTGATTAATATTTTTCTTATGAAGAAAATATTAGGTTTCTTTATCTCAAAACCTTAAACTAATTCTACCTGTTAGTCAAATAGAGTTTTATCTATAGAATCAAAGCTTTCCAATTTTTCCTTAATACTTTTTGAATATTTTTTCTATTCTTTTTCAATATTCTGCAATTTCATTGGATTGTCAGGTACTGTCTTTCAGGTTGTTTGCCTTTTTTTTGTTGTTTTATTGTTAATTTTTTTTCTTGAGTTCTAGGAGAATTGAAGAAATATGACCTTTCATTGAATCTTTCACCATTCTGCATTTAGTAAATTTGTACTTTCTCCCTGCTCTCTTATTTTCTTCTTTGTAATTATCCTAGTACGGGGACTAGTGTTGGTTCGTTTTCAATAGATTAAATTTTTTTCATAAATGTGAGATTAAAACAAAAGAGCAAACACTATATATTTTATATATATTATTTATTAAATTTATTCAATCACTTGTACACATTCATTAATTATTTTATTTATGTAAACATTCATTGGATTGCACTTATTCTTCAGCAGCTTATGGTATAACTGATTCCACAGGCAGAATAACTATTGAAATCCTGGGACTCCTGGGTAGATAGCCTCATTTACTTACCTTTGCTTGTTGATGCTACTGCCCCAGAGTCTTCTGTTTGTTGCAACTACTGACTCTTAAAGAAGATATAATTTTCCAGCCTCTGATTATTAAAGCCTCCAATCAGGAGAGAACACCACTGATGGTTTTTTGTTGTTGTTGTTGTTCTTTTGACTGCTACTTTGAAGATAGTTCCACAGATGTGACCTTCATATTCATACTAAAATCATAACATAAGAAAAAACCTTACAGTGAATAGTTATGGGGAGCTGGTGAGGCTGCATTCTTACTATCCAGCTGGAGGTCTGAACAGTTCAACTCTTTAATTCTGACCTATTGCTATTATATCTCATAGACATTTCTGAACATTCTAACAAGCAGATGACACTCTCCTTGGTTTCCATTTGTACCAAAAAGAAATTGCTCTTGCATTTATGTTTCATTGGTCACAATCATGAGAATCTGGGAGCAGGGCTGGGAAGCCTGAGTGCATTTTGCCATCTTAGTATGAAGTCTGTTCTGTCCCTGTATTGTTCCATGCAAGACTGTACCAGAGTGCTATACATCCTGTGAAGATGTATTCAACTATTAAAGACATGAGTTCTGTATAAACATAGCCTGAGAACCACGGGGTATACTTCTAATGCTTCAAGGATTACAAAAATATGAATAGCAATAAATATAGAAAAAAAAAGTATTTTCAGTTGCTAGAATATCATCTCTTTGACTTTATGACCAAGCATGTGTCTTACAACAAATCAATTTCTCATCAATATATCAATTTCTGATTCATGAAGATAAGAAGTTGATAACTGAAACAAATACACAAATATGTTGTTAAAGTAAATTTTAAAAATTGTTTTTTAAATTGATAAAATAATCTCACAAAAGTATAATAGCTACTTGGATATATGAAATAACATAAAACCATTGCATAATTACTTTTTCATTAAATGTACTAAATATAAAAACAAAAACCTGTGAATACAAATAAAAACTTTTAAAGAATATAACATTTCTCAATAGCAGGAGTATAAAATACTAAGTATTTATTCATTTGTTGTCAATGACATCTGTGGTATGAATTATTTGCTTTTCTTTCTGCATTCATCTCATTTTTGTTTTTAAGAAATACATATATATATTTCTATAACTTTGCATTCTCTTTAAAATATTTCAGTCTTTTAACATTTGTTGAGACATATTTTACTTAACATATGGACTATCCTGGAGAATGTTCCATGTGCAGTTGAGAAAATTATGTATTCTGTTGTTGATGTGTGCAGTATCTTTTCCTTCTGGAAATCCCACTATTCTCTGTTGGTATGATTCGTGGTGTCCCACAGGTATCTTATCTCTGTTTGTTTTTCTTCATTCTTTGATCCTCTGCTCCTCAGACTAGATAACTTCAATTGACCTATCTTCAAGTTTGTTGGTATTTTCTTTTGCCTGCTCAAATTTGCTGTTGAAATTCTCTAATGAAATTTTATTCTATTGTACTCTTTGGCTTCAGAATTTCTGTTTGGTTCCTCTTTGTAATTTCTGCCTTTTTGTTGATATTTTCTATCTGTTTATATATTGTTCTATATTTTCTTTAGCTATTTGTACATGGTTTTCTTTAGCTTTTTGAGTGCATTTAAGACCATTAATTTTAAGTCTTTTTCTTATAAGTCCAATATCTGTGTTTCCTCAGGGACAGTTTCTGTTCATTTCTCCTGTGAATAGGCCATAGTTTCTTGTTTATTTTCATTTCATAGTTTTTGTTGTAACTTGGGCATTTTGAATATTATAATTCAGTTACTCTGGAAATCATTATCTTTTCCTTTCTCAGGGTTTATTTTTATTGCCTTCTATGTGTTGTGGTTGTTTGTTTAGTGAGTTTTCTAAACTACTTTCATAAACTTTGTATTCTTTGTTGTGTGTGGTCTGAATTCACTGTTGCTGTACCTTGTGGTCAACTAATGTTTTTACAGAGATTTCCTTGAGCAACTAAAGCCAAAAAATAGAAATAAAATAAAAAATAAAAGAGAAAAACTCTCCTAATCTTAGCAAATTTGGCCTGTGTTGAGGCATTACTTTAATACTTAGGCAGGCATTTACAACTCTGCCTATGTCTTCAGTTCCTGCTGCTCTAAGCCTAGAGATTAATTAACCTGGGGTAAAGGCTTAGGATATTTTCATGTCTTTTCTGAGCATGTGTCTGGTTCTGGCCTTGAACATGGCTTTCTAAATTCCCTCGTATAAGCAGGTGTTTTTCAATTCTCTAATTTCCCAAAGGAACTCTTTCATCAGCTTTTCCTCCCAGGCTTCTACATGTCTATTGTTTGCCTCAGCTATAACCTTCTGCATGTAGCAGTGGGTTGTTCATTTGTTTTACAATGTTTCCAAGGACTCTAGTCGTTTTACTGTGCTGAAGGAATTCAGAGTTAGGTGAAATAAAGGCAGCACCTCTGTCATGCCTTCAGGTAGCCCCTGATAGGACAAACTAGACCCCTACAATCCTTGTAGAATAATGCCTGCTTTGCTCCCTCAATAACCTAGGGTCAGAATCCCACACTCAGAATGTAGGCTGTCTCTGAACCAGGGAGGTGGGTGTGGCATGGGAAAGTAAAACTATCACAAAGATTTTCCTATCATTTTTAAATTGCAGTTTTTTGATTCAGCATTCCATTGGTTGCTGTAACCATTGAATATTTTCCAACATTCTGACAACTAGATCCATACAGTTTTTGCTTAATTTTTTGGTGTTTCTATGGAGGGACAAGTCCTTGGAACTAACTACTTTGCCATTTTTTGCTGATGTCACTCCTCACTGAGTATTTTTGTAGATAGAATATTATTGGAACAAAGCTACACTCTATTTTTTTTTTATGTACTCTGTGACTGCTTTTGAACTACAGTGGCAGAGTTGAGTATGTTCAATAGATACTTTCTGAACTGCAAAGAATAGAATATTTACTACCTGGCCCTTTATAGAAAATGTTAGGTCACCTCTGCTCTAGGCTAAGGGAGTCCAGAGATATATAACTTCTATCACAGAAGTGAGAGTGGTCTCTAGCAAAAAGGCTACAAAGTTTCGGCAACTGATAATAAAAAGAATGAACCAGAGAAATGCTGACTTTGTTTAATGTTGTATATAATATTTTCCACCTGGAAAATGGGATTACAGTAGATTAGCTTGGTGCTTTCACACTATGTAGTGTAGAATGCTATGGTTCTCCAGGTTTGCTGGGGTTGACAGCTGGTGTAAGTCTCTGTGAACCTCATTGTATTTTAACCAGAACAGTCTCACTTTATTTGTCTTGTATTATATATCAGGTTGTGCATAAAATTTCATTTGTAAAAAGGTTATTTTGCTTTAAAAAATTAAGAAAATCACTTCTTTGATTAATTTTATCCTTAATCCATAAAATTTATATCTAATTACAGAATTGTAAGCACTGAACTCATAATTGTTGTATCCTTATTTTACATTATTACTCTTCTGTGACCCCACAAATAATTTCCAAATTAGATACCAATCAATATATTGACATCTCATAGAAAAGAGTGTTTTGATCAAATATTTAAATTGCTGCTTATTTATACAATGATTTGTAAGTCTTCATATAGTAGAGTATTTCTCAGATAATTATAAATTCAATTATTGCAATTCTGTAATTTGATACATGATAAATCTCATAGATTATTCCAAAAAGGATTTTTCAGTTTATAATTGGCTATATACAGGGAGGGAAAAAACAGGCAAATATAGAGAAAGAGAGGGAGGGAAAGAGAGAGCTGTAATGGAAGAAAGTGTGACTCCTTTAAGTCAGGGTACTAAAGGGGGTTATTTTAGGAGAAAATGGTTGAACTTTCAATTTTATGGTCTTGTTATTTCAGCCTTAGTGCTTTTAAGAACTTGGACCATTATTATATATTTTTACAAATGTTGGAAAAGAATATACAAGTGATCATATTAGGAGGGAAAAAAACACATATATCTACTCTCTAAAGAATTTTGGATCTGAACCAGGTAATTATGGGTCTTAATTATGGGTCTGAACCAGGTCTTATGGGTCAAGTAATTATGGGTCTTAATTATTTAGAATTATTCACCATCAAAATGTCTACAATGTCTTGTTTGTCTTATTTGTGTGAAGACCCTTAATTTTGACAAAATTTTGTTGCTTTTCCCAAGCTTTGGTGTTCATCACCTATTAAAAAATTTTAAATCCTAATGTCTCAAAATACTGTTTTGTGAAGTCAACGCTACGTTGGTTTTTAGGAAAATGTCCTGAGAGTTTCCTCAAATTGTAGCCACACTATTTTCTTATCCTTCAATAATAAATTTACTATCTGGTGCATATAAAATGAACATAAGGTAAGAAAATAAAGCTCTCTAAAGCATGTAGATAAATGTTATCACAGCAATGGAGTGGTGATGTAAGCTCATGTAAAAGTCATTTAGAAGAACAATATGATCCCTAGTTCTTTTATCTTTGACATATGAATTGACTAATGTTCTCACTTTTTTCTGTCTTTTCACAATTGCTACATATCCTAGACTGCCTGAGATGTTTGCAAGGTTCTAAATTTAAGAACTATAGTGAGTCCCTTACATAGGAAAGAGTTCCATTCCAGGAGTATGTTCCTAAGTCCAATTTGTTTTTAAGTCCAACAAAGTTAGCCTAGGTACCCAACCAACACAACTGGCTATATAGTACTGTATTGTAATAGGTTTATACTTTTCACACAGATAATACATAAGAAAGAAACAAAAAAAATAAAGAAAACATTTTTAATCTTACAGTACAGTACCTTGAGAAGTACAGTAGTACAGTACAACAGCTGGCATACAGTGAACAGGCAAGAAGAGTTACTGACTGGAGGAGGGAGAAGAGGTGGGAGATGGTAGAGCTGAAGGATCGTCAGCAGTAGGAGATGGAGGGCAAGCTGCAATTTCACTCATGCCCAACATTGATGGCACAGGTTCTGGTTCCTTGCTGGATTCAATTCTATCTACCCTTTTGAAGAAACGATCCAGTGATATCTGGGTAGTAGCTCTATTTTTCTCTTCGTAGATGACACAGTAGCACTGGACTGCATTCTGAACAGCTGCTGCAACCTTCCTGTACTGTTCTATGCTTGGGTCCTGTGCCTCAAAAACTAACAGTGCCTCCACAAATAAAGAAAATTGGGGAGCAGAGTCAAGAAGGAAGTGTGGGAAGACGTGGAGTTTACATCTCCCCACAGCTAGGGTGTCTGCTGGCCGCAGGTGTGGAACCTCGACTCCCACGGAGATGGGAGGAACCCCCAAGCAGAATGGTAGGATGTGGGGGGATAAAGCGGGGAGGAGAAGTGGAGGTAAGACAGGGCCAGCACCCTTGAGAGGTGGCTGGGGTGGGGAGAGGTTCACACGCCTGGAGGGACCTTTGGGGGCTCAGATCATGGGGGAACGTGCTGAGTGTTTCCCCTGCCCAATTGGACAGGGAAGTGTGCCCAGCTCTCGGGCTGGGTCCTATGCCCTCAGAGGCCCCCTCTGGGCTGAATTGGTCCTAGGGGTGTAGGAAGGAAGCCAGGGGAGAACAGGAGAGGCAGGCAGGAGGGGTCCTCCAGGGCAAGAGGGGCAGGAGAAGTGAAGGATGTTTTCCCTGCCCACTCGGGTCTGGTAAGACTGCTGGGCTCCCAGGTGGGTCCCCAAAACTCTAAGACCAGAGGCACACCTAGGTCCTTTCTGTTGAGCCTAAGCCCCACAAGCCACACCCACCAGGGCATTTTCCAGCCCTGTGGGTCCTAAACATAGGCCCCACCCACTGCCCAAACCCTGCCCCTGCTTAGGCTCCGCCCTCCAGAGCCTTTTCCACTTTTTTTTCATTTTTTGCCACCCTGCATGGATTGTGGGATCTTGCTTCATAAGCCAGAGATCGGGCTAAAGCTCCCGTGGAGGGAACTTCAAGTCTGAACGACTGGACTATCAGAGAACCTCAGATCCCAGGGAATATCCATCAGAGTGTGGTCTCCCAGAGGTCCTCATCTCGGCACTAAGATCCAGCTCTACTCAACAGCCTACAGACTCCAGTGTTGGAAGACTCAGGCCAAACAATCAGTAAGACAGGAACACGATCCCATCCGTCAAAAACACAAAAACCTGAGATGGCAAAAAAATATGTCACAGATGAAGGAGCAAGGTAAAAACCTACAAGACCAAATCAATGAAGAGGAAATAGGCAATCTACCTGAAAAAAAATTCAGAGTTATGATAGTAAAGATGATCCAGAATCTCGGAAATAGAATGGCAGAACGAATTGAGAAAATACAAGAAATGTTTAACAAAGATCTAGAAGAACTAAAGAACAAACAAACAGAGATGAACAACACAATAACTGAAATGAAAAATACACTAGAAGGAATCAATAACAGAATAACTAAGGCAGAAGAACGAATATGCGAGCTGGAAGACAGAATGGTGAAAATAACTGCCAAGGAGCAGAATAAAGAAAAAAGAATGAAAAAAATTGAAAACAATCTCAGAGACCTCTGGGACAACACTGAATGCACGAACGTTGGAATTATAGTAGTCCCGAAAGAAGAGAAAAGAAAGGGTCTGAGAAAATATTTGAAGCTATTATAGTGGAAAACTTCCCTAACATGAGAAAGGAAATAGTCACCAAAGTCCAGGAAGCACAGAGTCCCATACAGTATAAACCCTAGGAGAAACACACCAAGACACATATTAATCAAACTAACACAAATTAAATTCAAATAAAAAATATTAAAAGCACAAGGGAAAACAAAAATTAACATACAATGGAATCCCCAAAAGGTTATCAGCTGAGTTTTCAGCAGAAACTCTGCAAGCCAGAAGAGAGTGGCAAGATATACTTAAACTGGTGAATGAGAAAAAACTACAACCAAGATTACTCTACCCAGCAAGGACCTCATTCAGATTTGACAGAAATCAAAAGTTTTTCAGACAAGCAAAAGCTAAGAGAATTCAGCACCACCAAACCAGCTTTACAACAAATGCTAAAGAAACTTCTCTAGGAGAGAAGCACAAGAAAAGAAAAAGACCCACAAAAGCAAACTCAAAGCAATTAAGAAAATGGTAATATGAATATACATATTGATATTAACCTTGAATGTAAATGGATTAAATGCCCCAACCAAAAGACAGAGACTGGCTGAATGGATACAAAACCAAGACCTGTAAATATGCTGTCTACGAGAGACCGACTTCAGACCTAAGGACACATACAGACTGAAAGTGAAGGGATGGAAAAATATATTTCATGCAAATGGAAATCAAAAGAAAGCTGGAGTAGCAATACTAGTATCAGATAAAATAGACTTTAAAATAAAAACTATTACAAGAGACAAAGAAGGACACTACATAATAATCAAGGGATTAATCCAAGAAGAAGATACAACAATTATAAATGTTACATCTTTAAACAATTATAAACAATTATAAATACACCCAACACAGGAGAACCTCAATACATAAGGCAAATGCTAACAACCATGAAAGGGGAAATCAACAATAACACAATAAGAGTAGGGGATTTTAACACCCCACTTACAGCAAAGGACAGATCATCCAAACAGAAAATAAATAACGAAACACAACGTTTAAATGACACATTAGATCAGATGGACTTTACTGATATTTATAGGACATTCCAACCAAACACAACAGAATACACTTACTTCTCAAGTGCACACGGAACATTCTCCAGGATAGATCATATCTTGGGTCAAATATCAAGCCTCGGAAAATTTAAGAAAATTGAAATTGTATCAGACATCTTTTCTGTCCACAACACTATGAGATTGGAATTCAATTACGGGAAAAAAACTGTAAAAAACACAAATACATGTAGGCTAAACAGTGCACTACTAAATAACGAAGAGATCACTTAAGAAATCAAAGAAGAAATAAAAAAATACATAGAAACAAATGACAATGAAAACATGACAACCAAAAACCTATGGGACTCAGCAAAAGCAGTTTTAAGAGGGAAGTTTACAGCAATTCAATCTCATCTAAAGAAACAAGAAAAATCTCAAATAAACAATCTAACCCTACACCTAAAGCAAATAGCGAAGGAAGAACAAAGAAAACCCAAAGTCAATAGAAGGAAAGAAATCATAAAGATCAGAGCATAAATAAATGAAATAGAAATGAAGAAAACTATTGCAAAGATCAATAAACTTAAAAGCTGGTTCCTTGAGAAGATAAACAGAATTGATAAACCCTTAACCAGACTCAACAAGAAAAAAAGGGAGAGGACCCAAATCAAAATTAGAAATGAAAAAGGAGAAATCACAACTGACACCAAAGAAATACAAAGGCTTACAAGAGACTACTACAAAAAACTGTATGTCAATAAAATAGACAAATTCTTGGCAAGGTGCAATTTTCCAAGACTGAACCAGGAAGAATTAGAAAGTATAAGTAGAACTATCACAGGTAATGAAATTGAAACTGTAATTAAAAATCTTCCAACAAACAAAAGTCCAGGACCAGATGGATTCACAGGCAAATTCTATCAAACCTTTAGAGAAGAGTTAAGACCAATCTTTCTCAAACTCTTCCAAAAATTGCAGAGGGAAGAACACTCCCAAATTCATTCTAAGAAGCCACCCTTACCCTGATACCAAAACCAGAGAAAGATATCACACAAAAAGAAAACTACAGGCCAATATCACTGATGAATATAGACACAAAAATCATCCTCAAAATACTAGCAAACAGAATCCAACAACATATTAAAAGTGTCATACACCATGATCAAGTGGGATTTATCCCAGGGATATGCAAATCAATCAATGTGATACACTGTATTAACTAACTAAAGAATAAAAACCATAGGATTATTTCAATAGATACAGGAAAAGCTTTTGACAAAATTCAACACCCATTTATGATAAAAAACTCTCCAGAAAATGGGCATAGAGGGAACCTACCTCAACATAATAAAGGCCATATATGACAAACCCACAGCAAACATCATATTAAATGGTGAAAAACTGAAAGCATTTCCACTAAAATCAGGAACAAGACAAGGATGTCCATTCTTACCACTCTTATTCAACATTGTTTGCAGATGACATGATACTTTACATAGAAGATCCTAAAGATGCCACCAGAAAACTACTAGAACTAATCAATGAATTTGGTAAAGTTGCAGGATACAAAATTAATACACAGAAATCTCTGGCATTCCTATATGCTAACAACAAAATATCTGAAAGAGAAATTAAGAAAACAATCCCATTTACCTTTGCAACAAAAAGAATAAAATACCTAGGAATAAACCTACCTAAGGAGGTGAAAGACTTGTTCTCAGAAAACTATAAAACACTGATGAAAGAAATCAAAGATGACATAAACAGATGGAAAAATATACCATGTTCTTGAATCGGAAGAATCAATATTGTGAAAATACCTATATTATCAAAAGCCATCTGCAGATTCAGTGCAATTCCTATCAAACCACCAATGGCATTCTTCACAGAATTAGAACAAAAAATTTTACAATTCGTGTGGAAACACAAAAGACCCCAAATAGCCAAAGCAATCTTGAGAAAGAAAAACAGAGCTGGAGAAATCAGCCTCCCTGACTTCAAACTATACTACAAAGCTACAGTAATCAAGATAGTATGGTACTGGCACAAAAACAGAAATATAGATAAATGGTACAGGATAGAAAGCCCAGAGATAAATCCACACACATATAGTCACCTAATTTAAGACAAAGGAGGTAAGAACATACAATGGAGAAACGACAGTCTGTTCAATAAGTGGTGCTAGGAAAACTGGACAGCTACACATAAAAGAATGAAATTAGAATACCAACTAACACCATACACAAAAATAAATTCCAAATGGATTAAAGACCTAAATATAAAACCAGACACTATAAATCTCTTAGAGCAAAACATAGGAAAAATACTCTTTGACATAAACCACAGCATTATCTTTTTTGACCCACCTCCTAGAGTAATGAAAATAAAAACAAAAATAAACAAATGGGACCTAATGAAACTTAAAAGCTTTTGCACAGCAATGGAAACCATAAAAAAGATGAAAAGACAACCCTCAGAATGGGAGAAAATATTTACAAATGAAACAATGGACAAAGGATTAATCTCCAAAATATACAAACAGCTCACAGAGCTCAATATCAAAAAAACAAACAACCCAATTAAAAAAATGGGTGGAAGACCTAAACAGACATCTCACCAAAGAAGACATACAGAATGCCAAGAGGCACGTGAAAAGCTGCTCAACATCACTAATTATTAGAGAAATGCAAATCAAAACTACAATGAGGTATCACCTCACACCAGTCAGAATGGCCATTATCAAAAAATCTAGAAACAATAAATGCTAGAAAGGGTATGCACTGTTGGTGGGAATGTAAATTGATACAACCACTATGGAAAACAGTATGGAGATTTCTTAAAAAACTGAAAATGGAACTACCATATGACACAGCAATCCCACTACTGGGCATATACCCTGAGAAAACCATAATTCCAAAAGAGGCATGTACCACAATGTTCATTGCAGCACTGTTTACAATAGCCAGGACATGGAAGTAACCTAAATGTCCATCAACAGATGAATAGATAAAGAAGTTGTGGTACATATATACAATGGAATATTACTGAGCCATAAAAAGAAACAAAATTAAGTTATTTGTATTGAGGTGGATGGACCTGGAGTCTATCATACAGAGTGAAGTAAGTCAGAATGAGAAAAACAAATACCATATGCTAACTTGTATATATGGAATCTAAAAACAAAAAAGTGGTACTGACGAACTTAGTAGCAGGGCAGGAATAAAATTGTAGACATAGAGAATGGACTTGAGGACACATGGAGGGAGGGGCAAGCTGAGGTGAAGTGAGAGTAGCATCGACATGTGTTCACTACCAAATGTAAAACAGATAGCTAGTGGGAAGCAGCAGCATAGCACAGGGAGATGAGCTCGATGCTTTGCCATGACCTAGAGGAGTGGGATAGGGAGGGTGGGAGGGAGGCTCAAGAGGGAGGGGATATATGTATGCATATGGCTGATTCCCTTTGTTGTACAACAGAAACAAACACAGCATTGTGAAACAATTATACTCCAATAAAGACATATTTAAAAACTGACAGCTAAAAAATAAATTTAAAAAATTTAAAAAAAAGAAAAGAAAATCCCCTTGCCATTTCCTGCATTGTTCATCTCTTCTGTCCTCAGTTACTTCTTCTTCCTCTTGTCTCTCTTCATCTAATTCATCAGGAAGCTCCTCGTGTTGCACAGCCACAGTACTGCACAGTAAAGTAACCAAAAACACAACCACTTGTAGAGGATGCATGCACATGACAATGTATTCCAGACACGTGAACTAATTTATGTGACTGGACAGGAGAACACACACTCGCATCTTTGATAACTCACAACTTGAAGGTTCATATGTAGGGAACTTACTGTAAAAGTGATCCTGACCTTCTCTAGAGTCTCATTTCCAACGGTACTCATTTGTCTTCCCTATACATTATTACACACTAACTGCGAGATCAACTTGCTTCTTCTGCAAATATTCCATAAATATTTACTAAAGACATTAATTATTTTAGGCCTTGTGGGCCATGAGATGTGTGTTGCCACTATTCAAATCTACCATTTTAGCACAAAATTAGCCACAGGCAATACATAAACAAATAAGTGTGCCTGTGTTTCAATAAAACTTTATTTATGGATAATAAAATTTGAATTTCATATAATTTTCAGGTGTCTTGTAATATTATTTATTTCAACCATTTAAAATTTAAACACTATTTTTAGCTTGTGGGCCATACAAAAAGAGATGGCAGGCTGGATTTGTTTCATGGTCCATAGTTCGGACCACTATTTAATCTTACCTGCTATGTGTATTAGATTTTTATCTCTGTTGAAGATAATCTCTTCACTAAGGAACAAAATGTGCATATCTGCAGTAGCATTATTCTGACTGTGGGAAGAAAGAATCAGAGCTGGTCAGCTAGGTTCATCCTTTGCCCAAGACACCCATATTAACAAATTCAACAAAATTACAAATTGAAAATTACAAATTATCTGTTTTTTCCTCTTAGAGTTACTCAAAAACAATCAGAAATACAAATATTACATGTAAAAATCCCTGAGGATCTATCTATTCTTTGTGAGTAATCTGAAATGAAAACAATCCCAGGCCCTCTTATTTGATCACAGATTGCAATGAAATAAGAATGGGTGTCACCTGGGGAAAGTGTGCTGACATTAGGCTAAGACAATCCCTTACACTGATTTCAAATTAGGAGTGCTCCTCTCAATATGCATAAATGCACACAGTCCATTGACTAGCATGTCTCACATTCATACATCCACTCAACCAGCATTAAGCACTTATTATGTGGCAGACTTTGTGTTATGAGCAGGGAACAATGTTTGCCTTTAACATGCTTATTTTTCAGTGAAAGACTGGTCTAAAATAGAGAAAAGAACTTTTCCCCATAAAACAAATAAAGAGAAAAATTTATTTATAAATATTGTGTAGAAACTGAGTAATGGAAAAGAAGATAATAATAAGGTTGGAGGTCCTTTAGATAACATGGTTAGATGAAGCGTTTCCAAGGAAATGACAATCAAGGTAAAATTTTGCACCTGTTCCAATTAGAGATGCTCTTTGCAGTAATGATAATAACAATTGTAATGGCTTGCAATGTGACAATCTATGTTAACCACATGGATTATTCCTTTTAATTCTCATAAAAACCTTATGACAAAAAAGATATTAGAAACCAAGGACATTAAATAATTTCCCAATATCACAGAATAGTAAGTGCTAGTCAAATCATCATTTGAACACAGGTGACTTGATTCAAAGTGGACATGCTTAAGCTAACCCACCTCACCCCATTATTCCAATAGGACAGAAATTAGTCATAGACCATTATCTAGCAATAACTTTTAGATGAACTCTGTAACTTCTTGTTTCACATGGTTGCCATTCCTGCTTTATGTCTATTCTAAACAGCACATTCCTACAATAAATATGTTATTCATTCTGTTGGTTTGAGTCTAGTCTTAGACTCAAGCAACATAGCATATAAATGCTACAACCATGGTATGTTTCTTTTAAAGTTTAAATTTTGGAGAGAAATCTTATATGCCTTATTTCCAATATTATATGAGAAGTCAATCTAATACACAGTAGTATATTTTTCCAACTTTTATTCAAATCCTGTTACTCTTTCCAAGTAGAGTTCTAAATCTATGGTTCTCATTTATTTTCTGTGCATGTTATTGTATTCATTGTTCAGAAGGTTCTTAATATAGTTGCCAATACTGCATAGTAGTCACTGTCCTCAAAGTTACTACAGATGAATCTTAATGCTACCTCAAATATTGCATTGCTTTTATTATTTGTTTATATGTTTAATTGATCCTCCCTGCAGTGGCAAAAGTTAAGGTGCTGGTTAACTCTCCCTAGGTTACTATTTGAAGTTGTAGTTTTATCTATTTTGTTACTCCCTGGTTTGAATACACATTGATTTTGAGTTCACAGCCTCTTACAATTCCTTCTAGTTTATTATACTTGATGCTTAGTATAACAATATTGATTTCCTAACCAAGCATTTTAACTTCACTATGTGAATATATTGAGCAAAAGGCTTGGGAGCATATGTTTCTATTATTTCCTTCAGATAGTGGGCAATGGAAAATCAGTACAAGCACTAGGTTCCCACTTGTAATTTATTTATGTGATGCATCTGATACTCAGTTGAAGCAAACAGCAGCATTGCACATCCTGCAACATCTCAAGCTGGGTAAAAGTCTGAACAGCAGGAAAGTAGTGTATAATTCTGGGGCATGCTAGGTTACAGTACAATCTCTTTCCAAGGCAAACTCCATCCCTTGGTACCTTGAAAGTCAGACTGCATGCAACACACGAGAATTTACTATAATCTGCTCCCTGCTAGAGCATTTTCCATAAGGCTTGCACAGAATAATTTCAGAAGTTAAAACATTACACCAGAACATAAGCTGGCAAGAAGTAGCTTTGCAGAGTTCCCTCCCACAAGGAAAGAATAAGTGGATTGAAGGTGGACTATTTTTTATTTTTTAATTGTTACAATTTCTCTTTCAGTTGTTGAAATCATGCAAAAAAAGAGTTCTCTTTGTCTCAAATTACTTACACAATACTCTTAAAATGTGATACTTTTAGCTTTCTTGCCTGCTCACAGAATTTGTTTTAAAGATCTTATGTAATATGAGTTCTTACATTTTAAATAATATGAAATATATACATTTTACAAATAATACAATAAAAAAATCTATGTTTATCCCATACCATAAGTAATGTGTACAAAATATGTGATATGTATATGGAAAGTCAGTGATCTGTGCATATATGCAGGCTGAGTTGTGTCTCCCCAAAATTTATATGTTGAAGTCCTAACCCCCAGTACCTCAGAATGTAACTTTTTTGGGAGATAGGGCCTTTACAGAATTAAGTTAAAATGAGGCCTTTAGAGTGGGACCTCATCCAATCTCATCAGGGTCCTTATAAGTAGAGGAAATTAGGGCACACAGAGAGACACCAGTAAGGACAATGGGAGGAAACAGCAAGAAGGTGGCTATCTGCAAGCCAAGGAGAGAGGCCTCAGGAGAAACCAAATCTCACCTCCAAACCTTTGAGAAAATAAGTTTCTGTTGTTTAAGCTACCCATTCTGTGGTATATTGTTACGGCAGCCTGAACATACTAATAATACATATTATCTTCCAAAACAAATTTTTTCATGAGGTCATGAAATGACCTCTACCATGAATATGATAAAGGAAGTCAATAGTCCTGGGCCCTGAGAGTTGGGGAAAGATGAGAAGGAGCAGTAAGCCAAGTATTTAGCCAGTAGTTTCTGAGCTGGTCTGCCAGTTGGCAATAAAATCAGTCCAGGTGCATATAACTAGTGAGTTTCCAAAGTACCTCCATCATCTAGGCCAAAGAGGAGCTGCCCTGTCTCTATATGCCAACCCTTATTCCAGTTTTCCCTTTCATGAGCTCTTTTGCACCCTCAAGGATTATTTGAATGATTTTTATTTTAGCAGATTATACTTGCATAACAAATATTTAACAGAAAATAGGAACATCCCCAGAGGAAGCTCCACATGCAAGCCAGGGGAAATATTAGCATTCCTTTCTGTTTCCTTTAGGAAGATAACATGTGATGATTGGACAGTTTCTTGACGTACTGCTGTCACTTTTTGCTCATTTTCATTGAGTAATTAAGTCTGTAGCAGCAAAAAGATTTGGCATTTTATAATCAGAGTCAACATTTAATGAATTCACCAGGAGAAATATAAAATACTTTATAACTACAAGTATAAGGTTCTGTCTCCTGTTATCTTAATTTTACTGAATGACCAAGACTTTTCAGAGGTATTATTTTTATGCTCTAGCTAGTGATGCTTGTTTCAATGGCTATATGGCAGTGACTTAAAAAAAGGAAAGAAAAATAGAGAGAGAGAGAGAGAAAGAAAGAAAGAAAGAAAGAAAGAAAGAAAGAAAGAAAGAAAGAAAGAAAGAAAGAAAGAAAGAAAGAAAGAAAGAGAAAGAAGGAAAGAAAGAAAGGGGAAGGGAGAGAGGAAGAAATAGGAAGAAGGGAAGGGAAAGGAAGGGAAGGAGTAAATTATAAGGTGGATTTTGAAACTATGCTGCCTACATTCCAATCCTGGCTCTGACACTTAACCAGACCTGTGGCATCTCTGACAAATAATAATCTTTCTGAGTATCTGTAAACATGGGGAAAATAATAGAAACTGCCTCTGAAGTTTATTTAATATTAACTGAGGCAATCCCTATAAAGCACTCAGTATAATGCCTGACATGTACTAAGTAATAAATATACCTGGGCTGTTAATGTAATTTTACAAAAATAACTCCTATTTTGTCTTTTAGTGTCTATTATCAAAAAGAAAAGAAATAACAAGTGTTGGCAAGGATGTGGAGAAAAGGGAACCTTTGTGCACTGTTGGTGAGAATGCAAATTGGTGCAGCCACTATGGAAAACAGTATGGAGGGTCATCAGAAAAGTAAAATAGAATTATCCAATGATCCAACAATTCCACTTCTGGGCATTTAACCAAAGGAAACAAAAACAATGACTCTAAAATATATCTGCACACCCATGTTCATTGCAGCATTATTTACAAAAAGCAAAACATGAAAAACTTGTGTCCATTGATGGATGAATTGACAAATTATAGTATATATGCAATAGAATATTATTCAACCATAAAAAAGAATGAAATTCTGACATATATGAAAAGATGGATGGACCTCAAGGGCATTATAGCATCATGTAATAAATTAGACAGAGAAAGACAAATACTGTATGATCCCTCTTATTGTGGAATCTAAAAAAAACCAAAAAAAAAAAAACCCCAAAATCAAATTCATAGATACAGAGAACTGATTGGTGGTTGCCAGGGGTGAGGGTGGTGAAAAATGGGTGAACTGTTCCATATTTTTTAGTGTAAATAAACTGAATAATAATAATAATAATGCAACATGTGTTCTATGGAAATTTTAGAAAAGTAAAAATTTATTTTAAAAAATAACAGTTAAGCACAATCAATCTAGTTATAATCATAGTTAAGACTTTCACATAGTTTCTTTTTTTTAACATCTTTATTGAAGTATAATTGCTTTACAATGGTGTATTAGTTTCTGCTTTATAACAAAGTGAATCAGTTATACATATACATATGTTCCCATATCTCTTCCCTCTTGCATCTCCCTCCCTCCCACCCTCCATATCCCACCCCTCTAGGTGGTCACAAAGCACAGAGCTGATCTCCCTGTGCTATGTGGTTGCTTCCCACTAGCTATCTATTTAACGTTTGGTAGTGTATATATGTCCATGCCACTCTCTCACTTTGTCAGATCTTACCATTCCCCCTCCCCATATAATCAAGTCCATTCTCTAGTAGGTCTGTGTCTTTATTCCCGTCTTGCCAATAGGTTCTTCACGCCCTTTTTTTTTTTTTTTCTTAGATTCCATATATATGTGTCAGCATACTGTATTTGTTTTTCTCTTTCTGACTTATTTCACTCTGTATGACAGACTCTAACTCCATCCACCTCACTACAAATAACTCAATTTCGTTTCTTTTCATGGCTGAGTAATATTCCATTGTATATATGTGCCACATCTTCTTTATCCATTCATCTATTGATGGACACTTAGGTTGCTTCCATGTCCTGGCTATTGTAAATAGAGCTGCAATGAACATTTTGGTACATGATTCTTTTTGAATTATGGTTTTCTCAGGGTATATGCCCAGTAGTCGGATTGCTGGGTCATATGGTAGTTCTATTTTTAGTTTTTTAAGGAACTTCCATACTGTTCTCCATAATGGCTGTATCAATTTATATTCCCACCAACAGTGCAAGAGGGTTCCCTTTTCTCCACACCCTTTCCAGCATTTATTGTTTCAAGATTTTTTGATGATGGCCATTCTGACCGGTGTGAGATGATATCTCATTGTAGTTTTGATTTGTATTTCTCTAATGATTAATGATGTTGAGCATTCTTTCATGTGTTTGTTGGCCATCTGTATATCCTCTTTGGAGAAATGTCTATTTAGGTCTTCTGCCCATTTTTGGCTTGGGTTGTTTGTTTTTTGTTATTGAGCTGCATGAGCTGCTTGTAAATTTTGGAGATTAATCCTTTGTCAATTACTTCATTTGCAAATATTTTCTCCTATTCTGAGGGTTGGCTTTTGGTCTTGTTTATGGTTTCCTTTTCTGTGCAAAAGCTTTTAAGTTTCATTAGGTCCCATTTGTTTATTTTTGTTTTTATTTCCATTTCTCTAGGAGCTGGGTCAAAAATGATCTTTCTGTGATTAATGTCATAGAGTGTTCTGCCTATGTTTTCCTCTAAGAGTTTGATAGTGTCTGGCCTTACATTTAGGTCTTTAATCCATTTTGAGTTTATTTTTGTGTATGGTGTTAGGGAGTGTTCCAATTTCATACTTTCACATGTACCTGTCCAGTTTTCCCAGCACCATTTATTGAAGAGGCTGTCTTTTCTCCACTGTATATGCTTGCCTCCTTTATCAAAGATAAGGTGACCATATGTGCGTGGGTTTATCTCTGGGCTTTCTATCCTGTTCCATTGATCTGTGTTTCTGTTTTTGTGCCAGTACCATACTGTCTTGATTACTGTAGCTTTGTAGTATAGTCTGAAGTCAGGGAGCCTGATTCCTCCAGCTCCATTTTTCATTCTCAAGATTGCTTTGGCTACTCGGGGGCTTTTGTGTTTCCATACAAATTGTGAAATTTTTTGTTCTAGTTTTGTGAAAAATGCCAGTGGTAGTTTGATAGGGATTGCATTGAATCTGTAGATTGCTTTTGGTAGTACAGTCATTTTCACAATGTTGATTCTTCCAATCCAAGAACATGGTATATCTCTCCATCTATTTGTATCATCTTTAATTTCTTTCATCAGTGTTTTATAATTTTCTGCATACAGGTCTTTTGTCTCCTTAGGTAGGTTTATTCCTAGATATTTTATTCTTTTTGTTGCAATGGTAAATGGAAAAGTTTTCTTAATTTCACTTCCAGATTTTTCATCATTAGTGTATAGGAATGCAAGAGATTTCTGTGCATTAATTTTGTATCCTGCTACTTTACCAAATTCATTGATTAGCTCTAGTAGTTTTCCTGTAACATCTTTAGCATTCTCTATGTATAGTATCATGCCATCTACAAACACTGACAGCTTTACTTCTTCTTTTCCGATTTGGATTCCATTTATTTCTTTGTCTTCTCTGATTGCTGTGGCTAACACTTCCAAAACTATGTTGAATAATGGTGCTGAGAGTGGGCAACCTTGTCTTGTTCCTGATCTTAATGGAAATGGTTTCAGTTTTTCACCATTAAGGATGATGTTGGCTGTGGGTTTGTCATATATGGCCTTTATTATGTTAAGGAAAGATCCCTCTATGCCTACATTCTGCAGGCTTCTATCATAAATGGGTGTTCAATTTTGTAAAAAGCTTTCTCTGCATCTATTGAGATGATCATATGGTTTTTCTCCTTCAATTTGTTAATATGGTGTATCACGGTGATTGATTTGTGTATATTGAAGAATCCTTGCATTCCTGGAATATACACCACTTGATCATGGTGTATGATACTTTTAATGTACTGTTGGATTCTGTTTGCTAGTATTTTGTTGAGGATATTTGCATCTATGTTGATCAGAGATATTGGCCTGTAGTTTTCTTTCTTTGTGACATCTTTTTTTGGTTTTGGTATCAGGGTGATGGTGGCCTCGTAGAATGAGTTGGGGAGTGTTCCTCCCTCTGCAATATTTTGGAAGAGTTTGAGAAGGATAGGTGTTAGCTCTTCTCTAAATGTTTGATAGAATTCGCCTGTGAAGCCATCTGGTCCTGGGCTTTTGTTTGTTGGAAGATATTTAATCAAAGTTTCAATTTCAGTGCTTGTGATGGGTCTGTTCATATTTTGTATTTCTTCCTGGTTCAGTCTCAGCAGGTTGTGCATTTCTAAGAACTTGTCCATTTCTTCCAGGTTGTCCATTTTATTGGCATAGAGTTGCTTGTAGTAATCTCTCATGATCGTTTGTATTTCTGCAGTGTCAGTTGTTACTTCTCCTTTTTCATTTCTAATTCTATTGATTTGAGTCTTCTCCCTTTTTTTCTTGATGAGTCTGGCTAATGGTTTATCAATTTTGTTTATCTTCTCAACGAACCAGCTTTTAGTTTTATTGATCTTTACTATTGTTTCCTTCATTTCTTTTTCATTTATTTCTGATCTGATATTTGTGATTTCTTTCCTTCTGCTAACTTTGGAAGTTTTTTGTTTTTCTTTCTCTTATTGCTTAAGGTGCAAGGTTAGGTTGTTTATTTGAGATGTTTCCTGTTTCTTGAGGTAGGCTTGTATTGCTATAAACTTCCCTCTTAGAAATGCTTTTGCTGCATCCCATAGGTTTTGGGTTGTCATGTCTCCCTTGTGTCTAGGTATTCTTTGATTTCCCCTTTGATTTCTTCAGTGATCCCTTTGTTATTAAGTAGTGTATTGTTTAGCCCCCATGTGTTTGTATTTTTTACAGATCTTTTCTTGTAATTGATATCTAGTCTCATAGCGTTGTGGTCAGAAAAGATACCTGATACGATTTCAATTTTCTTAAATTTACCAAGGCTTGATTTGTGACCCAAGATATGATCTATCCTGGAGAATGTTCCAAGAGCACTTGAGAAAAATATGTATCCTGTTGTTTTTGGGTGGAATGTCCTATAAATATCAATTAAGTCCATCTTGTTTAATGTATCATTTAAAGCTTGTTTTTCCTTATTTATTTTCATTTTGGATGATCTGTCCAATGGTGAAAGTGGGGTGTTAAAGTCCCCTACTACGATTGTGTTACTGTCAATTTCCCCTTTTATGGCTGTTAGTAGTTGCCTTATGTATTGTGGTGCTCCTATGTTGGGTGCATAAGTATTTACAATTGTTATATGTTCTTCTTGTATCGATCCCTTCATCATTATATAATGTCCTTCTTTTTCTCTTGTAATAGTCTTTATTTTAAAGTCTATTTTGTCTGATATGAGAATTGCTACTCCAGCTTTCTTTTGATTTCAATTTGCATGGAATATCTTTTGCCATGCCCTCACTTTCAGTCTGTATGTGTCCCTAGGTCTGAAGTGGATTTCTTGTTGACAGCATATATACAGATCTTGTTTTTTTATCCATTCAGCCAGTCTGTGTCTTTTGGTGGGAGCATTTAATCCATTTACATTTAAGGTAATTATCGATATGTATGTTCCTATTCCCATTTTCTTAAATGTTTTGGGTTTGTTATTGTAGGTGTTTTCTTTCTCTTGTGTTTCTTGCCTAGAGAAGTTCCTATAGCATTTGTTGTAAAGCTGGTTTGGTGGTGCTGAACTCTCTCAGCTTTTGCTTGTCTGTAAAGGTTTTAATTTCTCCATCAAATCTGAATGAGATCCTTGCTGGGTAGAGTAATCTTGGTTGTCGGTTTTTCTCCTTCATCACTTAAGTATATCCTGCCACTCCCTTCTGGCTTGCGGAGTCTCTGCTGAAAGATCAGCTGTTAACCTTATGGGGATTCCCTTGTGTGTTATTTGTTGTTTTACCCTTACTGCTTTTAATATGTTTTCTTTATATTTAATTTTTGATAGTTTGATTAATATGTGTCTTGGTGCGTTTCTCCTTGGATTTATCCTGTATGGGACTCTCTGTGCATCCAGGATTTCCTTTCCCATATTAGGGAAGTTTTCAACTATAATCTCTTCAAATATTTTCTCAGTCCCTTTCTTATTCTCTTCTTCTTCTGGGACCCCTATAATTCGAATGTTGGTGCGTTTAATGTTGTCCCAGAGGTCTCTGAGACTGTCCTCAGTTCTTTTCATTCTTCTTTCTTTATTCTGCTCTGCAGTAGTTATTTCCACCATTTTATCTTCCAGGTCACTTATCCGTTCTTCTGTCTCAGTTATTCTGCTATTGATCCCATCTAGAGTATTTTTAATTTCATTTATTGTGTTGTTCATCGTTGCTTGCTTCCTCTTTAGTTCTTCTACGTCCTTGTTAAATGTTTCTTGCATTTTGTCTATTCTATTTCCAAGATTTTGGATCATCTTTACTTTCATTATTCTGAATTCTTTTTCAGGTAGACTGCCTATTTCCTCTTCATTTGTTAGGTCTGGTGTGTTTTTACCTTGCTCCTTCATCTGCTGTGTGTTTTTCTGTCTTCTCATTTTGTTTATCTTACTGTGTTTGGGGTCTCCTTTTTGCAGGCTGCAGGTTCGTAGTTCCCGTTGTTTTTGGTATCTGTCCCCAGTGGCTAAGGTTGGTTCAGTGGGTTGTTTAGGCTTTCTGGTGGAGGGGACTAGTGCTTGTGTTCTGGTGGATGAGCCTGGATCTTGTCTTTCTATCAGGCAGGTCCACATCTGGTGGTGTGTTTTGGGGTGTCTGTGGCCTTATTATGATTTTAGGCAGCCCCTCTGCTAATGGATGGGGCTGTGTTCCTGTCTTGCTAGTTGTTTGTCGTAGGGTGTCCAGCACTGTAGCTTGCTGGTCGTTGAGTGAACCTGGGTCTTGGTGTTGAGATGGAGATCTCTGAGAGATTTTCACCATTTGGTATTACATGGAGCTGGGAGGTCTCTTGTGGACCAGTGTCCTGAATTTGGCTCTCCCACCTCAGAGGCACAGCCCTGATGCCTGGCTGGAGCACCAAGAGCCTTTCATCCACACGGCTCAGAATAAAAGGGAGAAAAAATAGAAAGAAAGAAAGAAAGAAAGAGGATAAAATAAAATAAAGTAAGATAAAATAAAGTTCTTAAAATAAAAAATAATTATTACGAAAAAAATTTTTTAATTAAAAAAAAAAACGGACTGACAGAACCTAGGACAAATAGTGAAAGCAAATCTATACAGACAAAATCTCACACAGAAGCATACATATACACACTCACAAAAAGAGGAAAAGGGGAAAAAATAATACATCTTGCTCCCAAAGTCCACCTCCTCAATTTGGGATGATTCGTTGTCTATTCTGGTATTCCACAGATGCAGGTACATCAAGTTGTTTGTGGAGCTTTAATCCGCTGCTTCTGAGGCTGCTGGGAGAAATTTCCCTTTCTCTTCTTTGTTTGCACAGCTCCCGGGATTCAGCTTTGGATATGGACCGGCCTCTGGCCTCTGCGTGTAGGTCTCCTGAGGGTGTCTGTTCTTTGCTCAGACAGGATGGGGTTAAAGGAGCAGCTGCTTTGGTGGCTCTGGCTCACTCAGGCAAGGGGGAGGGAGGGGTACAGAGTGCGGGGCGAGCCTGCGGTGGCAGAGGCCGGTGTGACTTTGCACCAGCGTGAGGCCCACCGTGTGTTCTTCCAGGGAAGTTGTCCCTGGATCACAGGACCCTGGCAGTGGTGGGCTGCACAGGCTCCCGGGAGGGGTGGTGTGGATAGTGACCTGTGTTTGCACACAGGCTTCTTGGTGATGGCAGCAGCAGACTTAGCATCTCATGCCCGTCTCTGGGGTCCGCGCTGATAACTGCGGCTCGCGCCGTCTCTGGAGCTCGTTTAGGCGGCGCTCTGAATCCCCTCTCCTCGCTCACCAGGAAACAAAGAGGCAAGAAAAAGTCTCTTGCCTTTTCGGCAGCTCCAGACCTTTTCCCAGACTCCTTCCCGGCTAGCTGTGGTGCACTAACCCCTTCAGGCTGTGTTCACGCCACCAACCCCAGTCTTCTCCCTGCAACCCGACTGAAGCCCGAGCCTCAGCTCCCAGCCCCTGCCCGCCCTGGCGGGTGAGCAGACAAGCCTCTCGGGCTGGTAAGTGCTGCTCAGCACCGATCCTCTGTGTGGGAATCTCTCCGCTTTGCCCTCCGCACCCCTGTGTCTGCGCTCTCCTCCATGGCTCCGAAGCTTTCCCCTTCTGCCACCTGCAGTCTCCGCCGCAAAGGGGCTTCCTAGTGTGTGGAAACCTTTCCTCCTTCACAGCTCCCTCCCACTGGTGCAGGTCCCGTCCCTATTCTTTTGTCTCTGATTTTTCTTTTTTCTTTTGCCCTACCCAGGTACGTGGGGAGTTTCTTGTCTTTTGGGTGGTCTGACGTCTTCTGCCAGCTTTCAGTGGGTGTTCTATAGGAGCAGTTCCACGTTAGATGTATTTCTGATACATCTGTGGGGAGGAAGGTGATCTCCGTGTCTTAGTCTTCCACCATCTTCTCCTCTCCTGCCTAGTTTCTTTTATAGTCAACTCTCCTTGCATTAACTTAAGGAACTTTTATGACATTCCTTTGTAGTAGCTACAATTATTCCTCTCATTTTGCAGAAGAGGAAATGAAACCTTAGAAAGCCTAAACAACGTCCTCAACACTCTATGTACGTGTGTTTGTGTATAATCAGTACAGTTGAAATAATAACGAATAACAACAAAAAAGTAATTGCTAGTAGGTTAGATTAAAATAACAATACTATTGTAGTTGTGTGGACTTCCATCTTTATTGAAGTAACTCCATGACATAGGAGTCTTCATATTCATGGTGGTTCTGGTGAGCCCACAGGCAGGTCTTAAGGGAGTTTTGTGAACAGGTTACTTTTGGACTCTGTCTCTGCCCATCCCTATTTGCTGTGCTCTCACCTCCATCACTGCTGCTGCTGTCCAATTTGGATTATCATGACTAGCGATGCCTAGTCATGCCTATGATGACTACCTGATGCCTTTGTTCCAAAATGACCCAGAGATTATAGCCTCTTATTATTTACTCATTTCATTTATTGTAGCTTCTTATCACCAGATTCAGACAAAGGACACATTCAAGGATGGGGTTCTCAAACCTGTGAGTTTTCTACCCCTCTGCCTCCTTAAAGATTACTGAGGATCTCAAAGAGTTTTTATGTGATTTTTTGTTCTATTGATATTTACCGTATTAGAAATTAAAACTAAAAAACAGTTTTAAATTAATTAAAAATAATGTTAAAATTACATGTTAACATATTTTAGAAAAAAAAATAATCTTTTACAGAACAAAACCTCTACTCTGTGCTGCCCTACATCCTGGGGCTTTATACATACACTCTCACAGGTAATCCCACACAAACACACACATCTTCATTCTATCAGGAAACTTAGTCCTTTCTAATAAGTTAGAATGTACTGAGAAAGTCTTCCAATTCTTTCTCCCCTTAGGCAAAGCACCTACATTGCTTTTAACACTTGTGGAAGATGTTTGAATCTGAATGGAATAAAAACCAAGCACACTGCCTCTGCACCTCTAGCCTCACAAGCCTCTCCATATAGGGTTGAGTTCTCAAGTGAAATTAAAGATTTTTCGCACTCTCCCTGGTAGCTCTCTTGCTTAATTCTTTTTTCAATTTTTTTTTGTCAGAACAATGTGCTTCTGGGGCTATTCTTTGCAATAGTAATAATTTTCTATAGTCTGATTTCTCTCCCACTAGATTTTGTCTGTTTAATTCCATGCTATTTCCTCAGTGTCTAAGATCATATCTGACATATAATAAGCACCAATAGAACTAATTGTATTAGATGAGGTATGATACTTCATTGTGAAGGAAAACTACTTTCCTTTGAATGAATTCAAGGACACCCTAGGTGAGGAAGAACACTTTCTTAATTCAGAAAGATAAGAAATATATAATAAGTAAAATGATTTTGCTAAAAATGCCAATTGTACTAGTTAAATGAGTCAAGAGAGAATTCTGCATTAATATATTCATAGCTTAACTTAGATGATACTCAGTCTACTGCAACAATAATGATAGTGGCACATAATGGTCACAGAACTCATTTGTAAAATAGATGCATTACTAAAGAAGGGTTTGTTATGCAATAAAAAATTGAATACTGAATCCTATTTTTTCATTTAATTTCATTAAACCATTTGATGAAATAGCTTTTTAATCTCTTAACAGACAAATTTTTAGAAAATGTTAATACTGAACCCTTATGTATAAGTCATAGATTGTAAAGAAAGCACTTCATGTTTGTATAATTTTTGTAAAAAACGAACCATTGGTCCAATAATTTCAAGTCCAAAGGAAAAGTGTTAAACCTGTCATAACTAAATAGAACACAGTAGATTGAAAAGTCTATGTTTTTATTGGATTCTCTTTATAGTGTTTTCAGCAGAACTCTCCATCACTGCAAATATTCTGTAGGTAATTTAATTTAATCTGTAATTATGTTTATAGTTGTTGCCATTACTTTGATTGCAATATATTAGATAAAATAAATCCCCTGGCAGCCCCTCAGTAATGAAATATCTCTACAAATAAATGTTCTAGTGACTATATATTATCTCTTTTAATAGCTGGTCTGTGGGTGATTCACACTCTAACTACAAAACACACATGTGTTATTGGCATAAATATGTCACCATGGAAAGTGTTATCCAAAATACAACAGGTTAGTTTGAAGAAAAAACAATAATATTTAATTAATATCAAGAATAGTGAAAAGTTAAAACAACTCTAATGGTGAACAGGTAATGAAATTTCCTGCGGAAAAATGTGGAAATCCCAATTATCTATAGGAGACAATTATCTATCTGGAATTTATAGAAGCCAGATTTCTTAGTAGAACACCAAATTTGAATTTTCAATGAATCTTTACTAACATTCCACATTTAATTTGTGAGTAACAAGTTGTATTATGTATTAATAACTCAGTAGCTTATTTATAAGTAACTTTTGATTGTCATTAAAAATAAGACTTTATGAAATTACATGACTTTAATCTATGAAGAAGCTAGTGTTTATTACATGTATAAATTTGAGGCCCAAAACAAAACCAAGGACCAGGCTTCAAAGGCAATGCATAGCACACATTCATATAGGCTAGCCTTTGATGTAGTTGAGTGGGATTCCCAACTACCTGGAAGTAACAGTCAAAAGATGCTGAATGGATTTCTTGATTTAGAATCTTTCACCCCATGGTTTCTAAATCATTTTCTATAATTATCATATCATTAATTTCTTCAGTCTACTACCAAAAATTATGTTTCAAATGGAAACTTTACTTTAATATCTATCTAGATATTAATAACTATTAAGCCGTTATTGATCATTAGTTCAGAAGCTCAATTACTTTATTATATCCTCAAAAAAGATAAAGTGGAAATAATGTAAAGCAAAGTAAAATTAGTTAGAAAGTAGATTTGGGGTTTGAATACTGTTTTGCAAATTCATTGTCCTAAGATGAGCAATTTGGGCCTTCTAAATCTGTTTCCTTACATAAAAATTGAATATACCCCCACCTCAAATGTTGTTTTTAAAATTTTATTTCATGATTAGACAAGATATGTGAGTGGTTCAGAAAATATTGGCTTCTCTTTCTAGCCTTCATATTTTACTACAGTGTGAGGGAGTAGAACATAAAAAGGGTGTTTTGATGAGAAGGTAGTATAATGTATGAATAATAGAAGTCTACCACCATTAAATTGAGGAATCTTTATAAATTAGGAGCAATTATGTGGGCATTAAGGGTCTTTGGAGACTTAAATGGATTATTAGATAAAGGAAATGGCACCAAACATGCAGAGAGAGATTTTGGTCTACTGAAGGATACTGGTTAGGTATATTTTCAAATGATCACACATGAATGGAAATCCCTGTGAATTCTTTCCTTATCCTGAATTAAAATATACATATATTCAATAGAAAGTTCAGAGTATCCATGTAACTATCCACGTAACTAGGTTTCAGATTAGAAAATATAATATTACATGTGAAAAGTCCTCCTCAAACCATCTTCACTCTTGTTATATTATTTGTGTTTCAAGACTTTAGAGCCACCCTGTATACAGCTCAGGTCAAGTGTGTTAATTGTGCTGTTCAGATATTTTACATCTTGACTGATATTTTATCTGTTTATTCCATCAGTTATGAAGAAAGCCATGTTAAAAATTTCCCTTTACGGTAGTAGATTGCTATATTTTCCCTTTTCATTATGCCAATAGTTGATTTATTTTTTGAACCTATATTTTGGAGGTATGCAAATTTAGATTTATTATATATTCATTTAGATTCATGACTTTATCATTAGAATAGTCTTCTTTATCTCTAGTAATGCTTTTCCTTTAAAGTCTTCTTTGTCTAATATTAGTTTGGTTATACCACCTTCCATTCAGGTAGCATTTTCATAGTCTTTTATCATTATTTAAATTTCAATTTTTAGGTTTTAACTGTATGTCTGTCCAGTTAGCTAGCTAGCTACCTATATATTTAAGAGTATCCCTGCTAATAAAGTTTTTACTCTATACATTATGGCAATCTTAATATTTCATTTGAAGTATTTAATTTATTTATATTTAACCTAATTACCATAGAATTGGTAATTATCAATTTCTTATCAATTTCTCTTGACCTATTAGATTTTTATTTCTTTTTATTTCCTGAAAGCCAGAGAGAGAGACCTCAGAGAAACCAAACTTACTGAGACTTTGATCTTGTACTTCTAGACTCCGAAACTTTGAGAAAATATATTTCTGTTAAGCCACCCAGCCTGTAATATTTTATGGTGACCCTAACAAACTAATACAGATGACATTCCTTTGTCTTTGGGAGATTCCCTTTTTCTTTTTTTTTCTTTCTCTTTTGAGAAAGGTCTAATGTCTCATTTTCTCTGGCTATTTTTTAAGATTTTTAAAAATTTGTCTCTAGTTCTTACTATTTTAGTATTATATACCTATGTGTAGCTTTCTTGGGGTTTGCTGAACTTCTAGGATAGTTGGGTTAACCTCTTTTAGTAGCTTTGGAAACCTTTCAATTATTATTTCTTCAAATATTGTTTCTGTCCATTCATTGTCTTTCCTCTCCTTCTGGAATCTCAATTGCATGATTGTCAGCTCACTTGAGAGTATTCCACGTCTTTAATTCTCTGTTGCTTTATTTATTCTATTTTTCTCTCTTTATTGTGGGTATTTTTCTATGATCTGTCCTTGAGTTCACAATTCTTGTTTTTTTCCTGTGTTCAATCTGCTGCTAAACACATGCATTGGCTTCTTAGTATCAGATATCATGGACATTTTTGCTTTTAAATCTGATTTGATTCCTTGTTTTACAGTTTCCAGTTCTTTTGTGAAATTCTCCATATGTTCATCTTTTGTTCAACTTTTCCTCTATATAATTTAACATAACAATTATAGTTATTTTAAATTTTTTGCCTACTAACTCCAATGTTTAACCATTTGTTGATCTGTATTTATTCTTCTTTCCTCTCAGTTTTTGGTTATATATTCTTGTCTTTCACATGTCTAGTGATTTTTTTATGTGTGTGATAGATGTTGTATGTAAACAAAAACTGTACTGGCTTCCCCTTTTCCTCTACTACTCAAATAGTTAATCTGAGTCAGGAATAGGACAAGGTTTCAGTAAGGCTCATTTTATGCCTGGTTTGCTTCTAGGATGAGACCCCAGCAATCTCTGTCTCGTTAACACTAAAAAAATTATGAGAGTTCTAGTTCTTTTTCTCAGAGGTTCCCATATCAATATCTCATTGAGATCCCAGCAATCTCTATTTTCTGAGCCCTAAAAGATTGTGGGAGGTCTAGCTTTTACTTTCGGAGATCCTCACCCAGCATTCTTGATTTTCTTGACATGTAACTTCAGAATTCAGCAAGTATTTTGACAAATGGTACAGCATTTTCATGAGAAAGTTCCAAATTAATTAAGTACCACAAGTTTTTAGGGCACCTCACTCTGCCTTCTGAATGTGTTTACTGTATTTATGAAGTCTCCTGCTCCAAACAGCTTCAAGATCTTGCAGTTGTCCAGAGAAGAAGGCCAGCAGTGTGCTTGAAGTAGATTTTTTTTTTTTCCTAAGCACTGGAAGAAAGAGGGAGATTCACTCTGATTTTTAGAAGCTTTCAGTGTCCCACAGGAATCTAGAGTTCAGTAAACATCTTCTAGGGAAAACAGACTGTGTGTTCGAGTTCCCTCATTTTAAATTAGTCGCATTAACCACCAGCAACCTCTAAAAGTGCTATTGGTTTCTCTTTCTTCCAAGCAGAGGATCTTTGTCTAATCAAGACCACCCCTGAGTCCATTTCCAGTATTGGCAAAAGCCCCTGGAAGATGGTCAGCACATCTTTCCTCCTGGAGATTTCATTCATCTATTACTCATTGCTTCCACAGTTTCTTGATGAATGACAATATGATTTTTCTTTTAATGAACCAGACTCTTTCTATGTTTCAGTGGGATCATCAGCTTATCACTAGTACACACTAATCAGAAGTGCCAAAATTTTCTGGGGATTTTTTAAAGGGATCTATCTTTTCTTGAGGATCTATTTGTAACATTTGATTTTAAATTCGTGAAAACATTTTGTATTTATTCGAGAGTTAATTAAGTAGTTATTTCACAGTTACCTACAGTTGTTCATTTTACTTTTTTTATTTATTGTCTTTTTATCTTGTGTTGGTCTTTACTTTCAATCCTTAGCTAAGCAGAAACATTTCTGTGTGTTTAATATGAATCAATTTAAAACAACTACTTTGACTTATAAACTCCTATTTCCTTCTATCTGGACTGGAAGAAACCTCTACTTTGGGGATTCTGTTCCGTTCTTAACATTATGAAAGCCATATAAAGTGTTCTGGGACATACAATACCAGGTTTCAGATGGATGTAAAGGATACATTCTTCCCTTCCTTGATTTAGAGATCTAAATATTTTATAAATTGCTTTCACTATTTTTGTGTGTTTTCTTTAAATCTGACTTGTTCCTGAGCTCCAGGCTTACATTCTGTGTGCTGGTTAATTTTACCCAAACACCCTTACATTGCCTTAAACTCTGTATTAGTCATATTACATAAATTACATATCACCTTTATTTCCAAACTTGTAGATTCCCCAAACTTTAACAATAATAAAAGTAACAGCAACAACAACACTTCTTCTGATCTGAACTAGCCTCTCCAAAGCATAGGTTGGATATCCTGGCTTCATCTTTGATTTCCGTCTTCTCTATTTGCCTGTATTAAATTATAGGCAAGAGCTATCCCTCTAGTTCTTAACAGCTCTGAGTCTGACACAATACTAACTTAGTTTTTCATTAGTATTTGGGCTGAAGTATTTTACTAACTATCAACTTGTCTTTTAACCTTAGTCTCTCTTCTCACCTCCAAAGTTGTAAAGATCTACCAAATTATATATCTGAAGATCAAATTTGATCATGAAAAGATCATTTCTCTCTGCTGGTCTTGGCTACTTTGGCTCAAGTCCAAACTATGTCCTCAAAATTTCCTTTCTGAAATGCTTACCTCAGGATTCCTATTCCCTCATCTTATGTTCCAGCCATTTGAAATTTCAGTGTTTCTACTCGGGGTCCCATGCTTTCTGACCACAGTACAGATAATCGTTTGATCTTGCTACTTGAAAAATTATTCCCACTACCTCCTTATCTATCTTCCCATCAGTCACAGGTCCTTATTCTACCCAGTCTTCAATATCCCACTTGAATTATTCTCTATGTAGTCTTCTTGACTTAACCCCTCTGAATCCCTACAGTTTAAAATTACTATAGTAATGTATCCATACTTCTCTGAGAGGACTTATACTGGCTACCTGATATTAACTTTGCATCTTATTTTCTATACTAGACCTTAAACATACAATGATAAAATAATAAAATCATAAAAATATTAAATAAATCTCTTTTAAAACATTTCACTGACTTAAAAAAGAACGTAAAGAAATTATGGAAGTTTCAGAAAAGCCATTGTATTCATTTACTGAGACTGGCATAACAAAATGCCACAGACTGGGTGGCTTAAATAATAGA
Source organism: Balaenoptera musculus (assembly GCF_009873245.2). Taxonomy (NCBI): domain Eukaryota; kingdom Metazoa; phylum Chordata; class Mammalia; order Artiodactyla; family Balaenopteridae; genus Balaenoptera; species Balaenoptera musculus. The sequence continues at coordinate 29,541,550 of NC_045804.1, forward strand.
AATTTATTTTCTCACTGCTCTGGAATTTGGAAGTACAAATCAAGGTTCTGGCAGATTTGGTTTCTCTGAGACCTCAGTCCTTGTTTTGCAGATGACCATCTTCTTGCTGTGCCCTCACATGGCCTTTTCTCTGTGCACCCATCCCTGGTGTCTCTTCCTGGTCTTATAAAGGCACCAATCCTATTGGATTGAAACCCCACTCTTATGACTTCATTTAGAATTAATTACCTCTTTAAAGGACCTGTCTCCAAACACAGTCACTTTCTGAGGTATACTGGGGGTTAGGAATTCAATATATGAATTTTGAAGAGACACACCTCAGTCCATAACAGGTATGAAGAACAAACAAATGTCATATGCAATCTCATCACAAAGAGAGAAGTCTATTCATTATAAGCATTCTGTATTAAGCAGTCTTATATTTGAACTTTGTGAACAAATTGCATTATTTTCTTTAGCCAGATTTCATATGGAGGAGAGTACAAAATTGGAAGAGAAGTTTTTTGAGGGCTATTGAAACATTTTGCAAATTGATCTGCAGAAAATATTTTTATCACTTTATTTCCATGCAAACAATGAGAAACCAATATTATTACAATTTTAACTCCTCTTGGCTAACTGATGAGAAAAAGTGATATCTTGTACTAACTTTAATTCATTTACTTAATTTAAATGTTAACAGTTTTATTGATTTATTCCATAAATATTTACAAATATCTATTATGTTCCTGTTACTCTGCAAGAACTCAAGGTTCAATGCAGGACAAAACAGATGATAGTTCCTGCTCAGAAGAAACCTAAATCTAGGATAGCAAAAAAAATTAAGATGACACAAAAAATGGTTTTGTAAATACAAAAAACAATACATGCTGCACAGTGTTAGGAATTTGTATAGGCAATTTTCCCTGAACTAATATTTATTCTTGTTAATTGGTTATTTAAACTTATTATTTGGGAACTAGCTTTTTGTTTCCTTTGCCTATTTTTTCAGTTGGGGTGTTTGTCTTTTTCTAATTGGCCACATTAAAGAAAATTTAAAAGAAAAATAAATCCAGCACAATGCCATAATCTAAAAGTTAGGGCTAAATTTTTTATTATGAATTGATTTCCATTCAATGCATATATGTGTATTTTTTAAAGTATTTATTTAATATGGTAATACAAGTTTAGACCCTGTTCTTTTCTCTAATAATAATAATCTGTAATTACTTACTTTGATTAATTATTTCCCTGTTGCTTCTATTTTCTATCTTTCTAACTAGAATGTAAGTACAAGAGTACATGGCTCTTGTCCATCTCATTCTATTTATTATTAATGCTTAACACAATTTGGCTATTACTAAAATATACAATGGATAATAAAGCATAAGTATTTTTAATGAATACAATTTGTATACTTAAGATTTTTGAAGATAGTGCAATATTACATAGACTGGATATATTGTTAATTATTCTAACTTTTCCATTTATTTGACAATGCTCTCAAATATTACATAATTAATTAATATGTTAATCAACACCAGAATGCATATGGATTTTTTTCATTTTCTTCTTCATTGTCTCCATAATGTGGGAAAATTGATCCAAAGAGGACTTACCAAATTTTCCAAGCAGTTTGGCGTCGAGGTTAAGCTTGCAGACTTCAAAAAGACTGCTTCTAATTCCAGACCCCATCACTTACCAGCCTGTGGCCCTGTGCCTCTACTTCCTCATCTATGAAATGAGGGCTATAATAATACATACCTTACAAGGTCATTGGGAGAATTAAATGAGTTGTATGTTGTGTTTAAATACGCATAATACACTTGATACACATAAAACAATATAAAATCATTCACTATTTTTGTTGTGGTGCTGTATTATTATATATAATGTAATATTTAATAATGGTGGCTTTAAAACAAAACCATAATTTTATAAATTATTATAATTACTTATAAATTTATTATAAAGTTATTCACAATTCTTTATAAATTATAATTTTTATAAAATAAAATGATTATAGCAGGCACTAGGTACTCTCAAAAAAGGATAAAGCTGTAAGAGGGGCTCTTGGGGCTGAGTATCTTGTATTAAAGTAATTTAGCAAGATGTAAATGAACAAACTCAAAACCAGAAAAAAACCTAGGATAAAAAGTCAATTCTTAACTACATGAAAGAAATACCAGGGCATGGTAGTCAAGTTTTGGGGTAATAAATTAGAGCTATGGGATGAGTTAGTATTACAAAAATGTATTGGGAACAGGGGCTTAGAGTGGGACCTTAGGTAAGGCAATGGGACTACACACAACCACAAGTAGACAGATTTTAAAGACAGTGAGTTCCCTTAAGATTTCTTTATGTTATCCTTCTGAGTATGTTAGCCATACTTATGCATTGACACAAGATTATGCCATGTTGCTTTTAAAACAGATGTTCAAATTTAACTGTAAGATCCAGGAATTAATCTATATCTGATGTATGTTTAATACCCCACTGCTTTTCCCTTTGGTATTCATTAAGAAAGTGGTTCTGCTGTGAGACAAGATGCATAAGCAATGTGACTTGGGTAAGATAATTTATCCCTTCAAACCTTGAAAACAAATTTTCATTTGAAAAAACGAGGATGCTAAAAGTGCTATCTTCATTGGATTGATATGAGATTAAGTGAGAAAATCCATGCAAAGTGTTTAACAGAGTGCTTGACAAATAAGATGCCAGTTATTATTATATGAAAGAAAATATAGATGTTAAAATGCATTGACTCCATAGAGTTAAACTACCTCCATTTAAATCCAGCTCACTCATTGACATGATGTGAAATTAGATAAGATACTTATCGAAGATTATGTTACTGTCCACTCATTTCCACTTCTCTCCTTGAATGGACAAAGAGGGTTATACTTCCCTTCCCCACTGAGACTGGGTTTGGCCAATTAGATTTTAGCCAATCAAATGTGAATCACATGCGTCATTTTGGGGCAAATGCCCTACTTGACCACTTATGCCCCCCAGTGTTCTCTCATTCCCTTTCCTTCAGATAGTAGTTCCTGTTTCAGCCGACTTCCTGGAATGAAGATGATGCAAAGCAGAAGCAAATAGTAAGTGAGAAATTATTTGTTTGCCTGTCAGGTTGATCCAAAATTTAATCTCCATAGCCTCATTTTACTCATACATAAGAAAAGAATAATATTTTATCCATTAAGGTTTTTGGTACCAAGCAAGTGAAACTGATAATTTTCTGTCTTAATAATTGGTCATTATCTCTTTGAAATATTTTCTTCACATGACTATTAAGAAACTACCTTCCAATTTTCACTTTCTGAACTTTCCAAGTCCAGGCCATTAGTTTACAAAAGCTGCAGTGGTATGTCTGAATCTTAAATGGATTTCTTATTAGACCCAACTAAAAGGAACATAAAGAGATGGCTTTAATTCCCACTTGTCTGCATATAAATAACATGCGATCTGGCACATGAACTTCTTTTTTTTTTTAACTTTTCTGGGCTTCTATTTCCATGTCTATAAACTGGATTTAGTATTACTAACCTCTTGCAATTATTGCAAGTTCTTAAAATATGGTGTGTGAAGAAATGCCAACCGTAGTTCTTGGCAGACTATAGTCACTTAAGAAGTAGTTCTTCACTCCCATTCCACAATATTAATCCATCCTCTTTAGGTGTGTACTTTAATGCAGTTCCTGGAGCACTGTGAGAGAATGTTTTACACAGACTGTGTATTTCAGCAAAACCATCAAATTTTCAGGACCCACAAGGGTCCAGATTTCTTCATATCCAGAACATGCCTAGACTCACCTGACCCCAGGTAGCATAAGAAGTTCATCTTAAGTTAGAACTGAAGCCACTGTGACCTCCAGAAAAGGCAGATTCCACTAATTTATACCAACATATTTCCTGGTAGTTTGAACTTATTTTTGAATACGTATGTTGGTATTCTCCACTAACATTTCAAGGTTTGTTGAGGTTTATGAGCTTTGATGTGGGAAAACTTTTTTTTTTTTTAATTTAATTTTATTTACTTTTTATACAGCAGGTTCTTATTAGTTAACCATTTTATACATATTAGTGTATGTATGTCAATCCCAATATCTCAATTCATCACAACACCACCACCCCCTTGCCGCTTTCACCCCTTGGTGTCCATACGTTTGTTCTCTACATCTGTGTCTCAATTTCTACTCTGCAAACTGGTTCATCTGTACCATTTTTCTAGGTTCCACATACATGTGTTAATATACGATATTTGTTTTTCTCTTTCTGACTTACTTCACTCTGTATGACAGTCTCTAGATTAATCCACGTCTCTACAAATGACCCAGTTTCATTCCTTTTATGGCTGAGTAATATTCCATTATATATATGTACCACAATTTCTTTCTCCATTTGTCTGTCGATGGACATTTAGGTTGCTTCCATGACCTGGCTATTGTAAACAGTGCTGCAATGAACATTGGGGTGCAAGTGTCTTTTTTGAATTATGGTTTTCTCTGGGTATCTACCAAGTAGTGGGATTGCTGGATCATATGGTAATTCTATTTTTAGTTTTTTAAGGAACTTCCATACTGTTCTCCATAGTGGCCGTATCAATTTCCATTCCCACCAACAGTGCAAGAACACTCCCTTTTCTCCACACCCTCTCCAGCATTTGTTGTTTGTAGATTTTCTGATGATGCCCATTCTAACTGGTGTGAGGTGATACCTCATTGTAGTTTTGATTTGCATTTCTCTAATAATTAGTGATGTTGTGCAGCTTTGTATGTGCTTCTTGGCCATCTGTATGTCTTCTTTGGAGAAGTGTCTGTTTAGGTCTTCTGCCCATTTTTGGATTGGGTTGTTTGTTTTTTTAATATTGAGCTGCATGAGCTGTTTATATATTTTGGAGATTAATCCTTTGTCCGTTGATTTGTTTGCAAATATTTTCTCCCATTCTCAGGGTTGTCTTTTCATCTTGTTTATGGTTTCCTTTGCTGTGCAAAAGCTTTGATGTTTCATTAGGTCTCATTTGTTTATTTTTGTTTTTATTTCCATTACTCTAGGAGGTAGATCAAAAAAGATCTTGTTGTGATTTATGTCAAAGAGTGTTCTTCCTATGTTTTCCTTTAAGAGTTTTATAGTGTCCCATCTTACATTTAAGTCTCTAATCCATTTTGAGCTGATTTCTGTGTATGGTGTTAGGGAGTGTTCTAATTGCATTCTTTTATATGTAGCTGTCCAGTTTTCCCAGCACAATGTATTGAAGAGATCTATTGTATATCCTTGCTTCCTTCGTCATAGATTAGTTGACCATAGGTTCATGGGTTTATCTCTGGGCTTTCTATCCTGTTCCAATGATCTATATCTCTGTTTTTGTACCAGTACCATATTGTCTTCATTACTGTTGCCTTGTAGTATAGTCTGAAGACAGGGAGTGTGATTCCTCCAGCTCCATTTTTTTTTCCTCAAGACTGCTTTGGCTATTCGGGGTTTTCTGTGTCTCCATACAAATTTTAAGATTTTTTGTTCTAGTTGCATAAAAACTGCCATTGGTAATTTGATAGGGATTGCATTGAATCTGTAGATTGCTTTGGGCAGTATAGTCATTTTCACAATATTGATTCTTCCAATCCAAGAACATGGTATATCTCTCCATCTGCTTGTAACATCTTTAATTTCTTTCAGCAGTGTCTTATAGTTTTGTTCATACAGTTCTTTTGTCTCCCTAGGTAGGTTTATTCCTAGGTATTTTATTCTTTTTGTTACGGTGGTAAATGGGAGTGTTTCCTTAACTTTTTTCTGATTTTTCATCATTAATGTGTAGGAATGCAAGAGATTTCTGAGCGTTAATTTTGTGTCCTGCAACTTTACCAAATTCATTGATTAACTCTAGTAGTTTTCTGTTAGCATCTTTAGGATTCTCTATGTATAGTATCATGTCATCTGCAAACAATGACAGTTTTATTTCTTGTTTTCCGATTTGTATTCATTTTGTTTCTTTTTCTTCTCTGATTGCCATGGCTAGGAGTTCCAAGACTATGTTGAATAATAGTGGTGAGAGTGGACATCCTTGTGTTGTTCCTGGTCTTAGAGGAAATGCTTTCATGTTTTCATCATTGAGAATGATGTTTGCTGTGAGTTTGTCGTATATGACCTTTATTAGGTTGAGGTAAGTTTCCTCTATGCCCACTTTCTGGAGAGTTTTTATCATAAATCGTTGCTGAATTTTGTCAAAAGCTTTTTCTGCATCTACTGAGATGATCATATGGTTTTTATTCTTCAATTTGTTAATATGGTGTATCACATTGATTGATTTGCATATATTGAAGAATCCTTGCATCCCTGGGATAAATCCCACTTGATCATGTTGTATGATCCTTTTAATGTGTTGTTGGATTGTGTTTGCTGGTATTTTGTTGAGGGTTTTTGCATCTATATTCATCAGTGATATTGGTCTGTAATTTTCTTTTTTCATAGTATGTTTGTCTGGTTTTGATATCCAGGTGATGGTGGCCTCATAGAATGAGTTTGAGAGTGTTCTTTCCTCTGCAATTTTTTGGAGGAGTTTGAGAAGGATGGGTGTTAGCTCTTCCCTAAATGTTTGATAGAATTCACCTGTGAAGGCATCTGGTCCTGGACTTTTGTTTGTTGGTAAATTTTTAATCACAGTTTCAGTTTCAATACTTGTGAATTGTCTGTTCATATTTTCTATTTCTTCCTGGTTTATTCTTGGAAGGTTATACCTTTCTAAGAATTTGCCCATTTCTTCCAGGTAGTTGATTTTATTGGCATAGAGTTGCCTGTAGAAGTCTCTTACGATGCTTTGTATTTCTGCAGTGTCTGTTGTAACTTCTCCTTTTTCATTTCTAATTTTATTGATTTGAGTCCTCTCCTTCTTTTTCTTGATGAGTCTGGCTAAATGTTTATCAATTTTGTTTATCTTCTCAAGGAACCAGCTTTTAGTTTTACTGATCTTTGCTATTGTTTTCTTTGTTTCTATTTCATTTATTTTTGCCCTGATCTTTATGATTTCTTTCCTTCTACTAACTTTGTGTTTTGTTTGTTCTTCTTTCTCTAGTTCTTTTAGTTGTAAGGTCAGATTGTTTATTTGAGATTTTTCTTGTTACTTGAGGTAGGCTTGTATTGCTATAAACTTCCCTCTTAGAACTGTTTTTGCTGCATCCCATAGGTTTTGAATCTTCGTGTTTTCAATGTCATTTGTCTCTAGGTAATTTTTGATTCCCTCTTTGCTTTCTTCAGTGATCTCTTTGTTATTTAGTAATGTATTGTTTAGCCTCCACGTGTTTGTGTTTTGTACATTTTTTCCTCTGTAATTCATTTCTAATCTCATAGCATTGTGCTCAGAAAAGGAGCTTGATATGATTTCAATTTTCTTAAGTTTACTGAGGCTTGATTTGTGATGCAAGATGTGATCTATCCTGGAGAATTTTCCATGTGCACTTGAGAAGAAAGTATAATCCGCTGGTTTTGGATGGAATGTTCTATAAATATTAATTAAATCTGTCTGGTCTATTGTGTCATTTAAAGCTTTTGTTTCCTTAGTAATTTTCAGTTTAGATAATCTGTCCATTGGTGTAAGTGAGGTGTTAATGTCCCCTGCTATTATTGTGTTACTGTCGATTTCCTCTTTTATAGCTGTTAGCAGTTGTCTTATGTATTGTGGTGCTCCTATGTTGGGTGCATATATATTTATAATTGTTATATCTTCTTGGATTGATCCCTTGATCATTATGTAGTGTCCTCCCTTGTCTCTTGTAACATTCTTTATTTTAAAGTCTATTTTATCTGATATGAGTATTGCTACTCCAACTTTCTTTTGATTTCCATTTGCATGGAATATCTTTTTCCCTCCCCTCACTTTCAGTCTGTATGTGTCCCACAGGTCTCTTAGGCTGTCTTCATTTCTTTTCATTCTTTTTTCTCTATTCTGTTCCATGGCAGTGAATTCCACCATCAGTTTTCCAGGTCACTTATCCGTTGTTGTGCCTCAGTTATTCTGCTATTGATTCCTTCTAGTGTAGTTTTCATTTCAGTTATTGTATTGTTCATCTCTGTTTGTTTGTTCTTTAATTCTTCTAGGCCTCTGTTAAACATTTCTTGACTCTCCTTTTTGCCTCCATTCTTTGCCTCCATTCTTTTTCTGAGGTCATTGATCATCTTCACTATCATTATTCTGAATTCTTTTTCTGGAAGGTTGCCTATCTCCACTTCATTTAGTTGTTTTTCTGGGGTTTTGTCTTGTTCCTTCATCTGGTACATAACCCTCTGCCTTTTCATCTTGTCTATCTTTCTGTGAATGTGGTTTTTGTTCCACAGGCTGCAGGATTGTAGTTCTTCTTGTTTCTGCTCTCTGCCCTCTGGTGGATGAGGCTATCTAAGAGGCTTGTGCAAGTTTCCTGATAGGAGGGACTGGTGGTGGGTAGAGCTGGCTGTTGCTCTGGTGGGCAGAGCTCCGTAAAACTTTAATCCACTTGTCTGCTGATGGGTGGGGCTGGGTTCCCTCCCTGTTGGTTGTTTGGCCTGAGGTAACCCAACACTGGAGCCTACCTGGGGTCTTTTTTGGGGCTAAAGGCAGACTCTGGGAGGTCTCACACCAAGGAGTACTTCCCAGAATTTCTGCTGTCAGTGTCGTTGTCCTCATGGTGAGACACAGTCACCCCCCGCCTCTGCAGGAGACCCTCCAACACTAGCAGGTTGGTCTGGTTCAGTCTCCTATGGTGTCACTGCTCCTTCCTCTGGATCCAATGTGCACACTACTTTGTGTGTGCCCTCCAAGAGTGGAGTCTCTCTTTCTCCCTGTCCTTTCAAAGTCCTGCAATTAAATCCCACTAGCCATCAAAGTCTGATTCTCTAGGAATTCCTCCTCCCATTGCCGTGCCCCAGGTTGGGAAGCCTGACGTGGGGCTCAGAACCTTCACTCCACTGCATGGACATCTGTGGTATAAGTGTTCTCCAGTTTGTAAGTCACCCACCCAGCAGTTATGGGATTTGATTTTATTGTGATTGGGCACCTCCTACCATCTTATTGTGGCTTCTCCTTTGCTTTTGGAAGTGGGGTATCTTTTTTGGTGAGTTCCAGTGTCTTCTTGTTGATGATTGTTCAGCAGTTAGTTGTGATTCCAGTGCTCTCACAAGAGGCAGTGAGAGCACGTCCTTCTACTCCACCATCTTGAACCAATCTGAAACTTCCTGTTTTTATTAAACACATTTTAATAATACAATACTTCATTGCTACTTAGCATAATCATCTTTTTTAAATGTATGCATTTTGAATTGGTATAACATTGTAATAAGTATCCCATCATTAGCCTCAATAACACCTTATAGATGTAAAGGGTTCTACAAATCTGCCAATAGTGGTTGGAATCATGACAACAATTAAACACTGTACTCTTGATTTGTTATTATCTTCTGCAGTGATCAGTTTCTGCAGCCATCTTTGTGAATTCTGAATGTGTGGTAAAAGGCACTCTACTATAGCACCATTTTATGACTCTGTATCATAAAAGCGCTACCTGAGTATATTGTGGGCTCTGTACCCATGGTTCCTGCCCAGTTTTGTTAACCTCCATATGTGGAACAATATAGTCTCAGATCTTAGTTTCTTTGGAATGTGGATGAGTTCTTCCTGGAAAGAATATTATGTATCACCTCTCGTTTTATACAATGTTGGATTTCTCTGTTGACATTTATTAATTTGTTGAAAATTAGCTGAGGTTTCCTATGTGTAAATCAATAGACTAAGTTCTAGAAATATCTGGTACAGAAATAGTTAAGACCCAGAGCTTATCAACTCTGCTTGAGTATGGCAAGTAAAGCTCTAGAGAACAGGATATACTTGGGCTGAGTCTTACAGAGTGAGGCATTTTCAAATAAATGAAGGGGGATAGCTTTTCAAGGAGAGGGAAATATGTGTTAAAATAGATCAGACATGAGTATGGTGCATTTGAGGAACTGTGAATAGATAAGAATGATAAGAGTGTGAATTGTATGTTTGTAAGGAAATAGCTAGAACCAAAAATTGATAGCAGCCAAGAGACAGGTTAAAGATTGCCTATATAAAATGATAGGAAATTTAGAATTCATGGTTTATGCAATATGAAGCTATTCAAGACTTTAAAAAACAGAAGTGCCATGAAGTTTTGTGTTTTAAAAGATTATTCTGTAATAGTGTAAAAGGTGTAATTAAGGGAGGAGGAAGAACAGATAAAAACTAGTTCTTTAGTCCAGAAGGATCATGATGGCTGCACCATGCTTGGAGTAGAGAAGAAGACAGAGAAGGAAAACATGCATACAGAATTAGGGAGGTACAATTAAGGTTTGGTATAAAGGAAAGATGGAGAGGCAGGAGTAGCTTGACTCCTGTACTGAATGACTTAATGGATAGAGGAGGAATGAAGTAGGATAACATTGCAGAAGAAGCAACATTTTTGCAAGGGTTTTGCTTTGTTTTGTTTGTCTTTATTTTATTTCTCTTTTTCTTCTGTAGTTGATGGTGTGCAAAGAGGTGCTAATGGTGACCTGCATCTGTGAACATACATATGGCTTCTCCTATTGAGAAACAGAATATATTCATTCCTCCCTTGACCTGAGCTTGCCTCATGACTTGCTTTGAGCTATAGAATATGGCAGAAATGATAAAACACTTATGAGCTCCAACTGCTTCCACTTTTGCTCTCTTGAGCCTTGGAGCTATCACGTAAACTTGTCCAAATAGTGCTAGAATAGAAGGCTTAGAGAATCTTAATGATGTGAGGAGAGAGGCAGAGACAGAGACAGAGAGACAGAGAGAGAAGCCTGCTCCTAGCCATTCCAGCCACTCCAACAGAGACAGAAAACAGGTGAATGAAACCTTCCTGGATACCCCAAGTCAGATCTCCCCAGTCAACATCACATGGAACACAGACACTCCATCCAGACTGAGTCTTGCCCACATTGCCGATTCATAAGCAAATATATTATTGTGTTTTAAGCTATTCACTTTTGGAATAGACTTTTTGTATGCAGCAATTGATAACTAAAAGGCCTTCCCTTCCTTCCACCCTCTTTTCTTTCTTTCTTTCTTTCTTTCTTTCTTTCTTTCTTTCTTTCTTTCTTTCTTTCTTTCTTTCTTTCTTTCTTTCTTTCTTTCTTTCTTTCTTTCTTTTTATTTCCTACCATCATCCCTTCCTTCCTTTCTTGTTTCCTTCTGAAGCAAGGTAATAGAGGTGTAAACAGAGGAAAACATGGCAGTAACTGGGCTAGGATGATTTCCAGAAGATCAACAGATCCTTATGCTTTCCTTTGAACAAATTTTTGTGCTGTAAATTTCCTCCTATAATCTCTGAGGCAGACCATAAAGATACCATAATACAACATCCATATAAGAAACTCACAAGCAGCAAGTCTTTGATGTTCATGAAAAAACCCCTTGTAACCTGCAGATTTTCATAAGATATGTGAATAAATCACAATATCTATGAACAATTTCTTTATGTATTGAAGCAAAAGATAATTAGAAATATGTATGTCTAGAGAAAAAAATTAAAAGCTACAAGACCAATGGAAAGAATAAAAACAAAAAGTAGAAAATTTTGTCTAATGAATGCCATTTGCCATGCTCCAATACTTTTAATTATTTTTCATTACAACTCAGAAATGCAATTATGAAGCCAACATTTTCCCCCATAGGTGGGCAACTGGTAAATGATTTTTAGCATCTTTAAAATTACATATAAATTTCTTAGACATTGAGATTAATAATCCTGTTTTGTTTTTGTTTTTGTTTTTAATCAGGAAGATTTAACTAATGTATGTCTTTGGGTAAATTTGTTATTTTAATATTTTATTTATAATATCCTAACCTATTTAACAATCACCTAGCTTTAGCATGATGGTCATTTTCTCTAAATGTAAACCCAATTCATAAAATGCTATGTCATTTGCTCTAAGGAAAACCATTTGAAAGAGAAGATTTTTTCATTATGGAGGAAAAAGGCAAGGGGTTATCAGAAGCCACCTGGGGAACTTTAAAAAAATTATTCCCACACCCACCAGTGGCAGAAGTGAGCATTTATTTGCACAACATCCACAGCTATGCTGCACTGCCCCACAACCTCCTTGAGAAGGAGAAGGTAAAAGAAGGGTGCTCCCTTTTTTCTTTTTAAATTATTTTTTTCCATTAAGCTATCATCTGAATATATGTCAAGTATCTTAGCCCCTCTCAAATTTCCCATTATCTGATCCAAAAAACCTGTCCAAATTCATCTTCTATCCCAAATCCCTATGTCAACTTTTGTTAACACAGCTTCCTATACTTTGATTGTTGTCTTCCACAAGTTCAAAATAATTTATTCTACCTCATTTTCAGGGACCCAATCATACCTTACCTCTTATTTTTCAGTGCACCACCACAACAAACGTTAACATTTCCCCTGTATTAATGTTTAAATACTTACTCTCCTCATAATAAAAGAAAATATTTGCAAAACAAAAGAAGCAGTTCAATTAGCTTCTAAGTCCTTGTCTACTCTTCCGGCTAATGAAATTAGGTATAGTATTTGTACCAAGGAAGAATTCAGTAGTTTCCTAGTCTTGGAAGGATGAGCAGGGAAGAGGATTTATATGAAAGATATGTGGATTTTCTGACTCTTTGCATCTGTGACCTTGAATATGAGCCTAAACTTTCAGGTTAATGTGTAGGTCTCTAAAAACCCTTTCAGCTCTAATATTTCATAGCTAATAATCTCTGAGATTGTTGGCTGGAGTTCATCTGTGTGCTTTCTAGTGTCAAGCTATATTGATACATTGTTACAATAAACATTTATTATGTCTCCATTACAGGTAGGCATATTTTTGTGGCATAGTAGTCTCCCCTTATGCATGGGGGATATGTTCTAATATCCCCAGTGGATGCCTGATACCATGCGTAGTACCAAACCCTATATATACTATTTTGTTTTTTCCTATATATACATACCTATGATAAAGTTTAATTTATAAATTAGGCATAGTAAGAGATCAAAAAAATGCTACTAATAAAATAGAACAATTATAACAACATACTACAGTAAAAGTTATGTGAATGTGGTCTCTTTCTCTGTCTCTCAAAACATCTTATTTTACTGTACTCACCCTTCTTCTCTTGTGATGATGTGTGATGATCCAATGTCTATATGTTGAGATGAAATTACGTGAATGACTTAAGCATTGTGACATAGTATTAGGCTACTATTGACTTTCTGATAATAAGTCAGAAGGAAAATCATCTGCTTGAGGTGATCCTGGATCATCAAGCCATTATGATGTCAATAGTTGGAAGTCAGGAGTAGACAGTGTCCATGGCTGAGGATTCAGGCATGAAGGATCAGGACAACATAAGATTTTATCATTATACTCACAAAGGCATGCAGTTTAAAACTTATGAATTGTTGATCAGCCAAGATGGCAGAATAGAAAGACCGAGAGATCACCTTCTTTCATGGGCATGCCAAAATTACAACTATTTATAGAACAACCATCAATGAAAAAGACAGGAACCTACTAGAAAATATCTTCTACAACTAAAGATATAAAGAAGGAACCACAACAAGACTGGTAGGAGGGGCAGAGTTACAATATAGTCAAGTTCCATACCCATGAGTGGTCAATCCACAAATGGGAAATTAATTAAAATTGCAGAGGTCTTCCCCAAGGAACAAGGGGGTCTGAGCTCCGCACCCAGGCTTCCAGCCTGGGGATCCTGCACCAAGAAGGCAAGCCCCAGTACATTTGACTTTGAAAGCCATCAGGGCTTGAGGAGTCCCAGAGGGCTGTGGGAAATGGAGACTCCACTCTTAAAGGGTACACACAAGATCTCACATGTTCCAGGACTCAGGGCAGAAGCAGTAATTTGAAAGGCACCTGAGTCAGACTCACCTTCTGATCTTGAAAATCTCCCAGAGAGGCAGGAGGCAACTGTAGCTCACCCTGGGAACATAGACAGTAGTGACAGCTATTTTTGGGAGATCATTCTACCACATTGACACTGGTGCTGACAAGTGCCATTTTGGAATACTCCTTGTAGCTTATTAGCCTCCAGACTCAGCCCTGCCCTTGCCAAACAGCCTGTAGGCACAAATACTGAAACACCTCAGGCCAAGCAACTAACATGGCAGGGACACAGACCCACCCACCTGCAGATAGGCTGCCTTGAGATCCTCTGTTTCCACAGCCTCTCTTGGACATAGTCCTGACCACAAGAGCACCTAAGACCTGGTACCACACACCAGTGCACAGGCACTAGACACAGGACCCCCAAGGCCCTACAGCCAGAGACCTTAGGACTTAGCTCCACATACCAGTGGGCTGGCAGCAGCCCTAGAATCCATGGCCCACCCACCAGTGAGCCTTCTCTAGCTTTAGGCCCAGCCTCACCCACCATGAGGCAGAAAAACGCTTCAAGACAACTGTAACCCTGCAGCCTGTGGACACAGTCCATGCACAAGCAGGCCAGCATCTGCCCTGGGACCAGCTGGGCTCTGACTCTGCTCACCAGTGAGCCTTCTCCAGCCTCAGGCCCAGCCTCACCCACGAGTGGGCAGACACAAGCCACAGGCCAACTGCAGCCTTGCAGCCTAGAGCCCTAGGCCACCCATGAGCAGGCCAGTACCCTGGGATGAGCTGGGCCATGGCCCTGCTCACTAATAGGCCAACACAAGCTTTGAGACATCATGGACACCACAGCCAGCTGTGTCAGGAACTGACCCCACTCAGCAGCAGTATGTCATCAGCTTTTGTGCCCCTGAGCCCTACAACTAGTAGCCAGGAACCGTCTCTGCCCACCAGTGGACCAGCACTAGCCCCAGGACCTGTCTTCTTATATATAAAAATTTCATGGTAATCACAAATCAAAAATCTACAACAGATGTACACACAAGAAAAGAGAAAGGAATCAAAACATAACACTAAAGGTAGTAATCAAATCACAAGAGAAGAGAACAAAAGAAGAAAGAAAGAAAGAAAAAAAAAAAGCCTACAAAAACAACCCCAAAACAATGAACAAAATGGCAATAAGACCATACATATCAATAATTACCTTAAATGTAAATGGACCAAATGCTGCAATCAAAAGACATAGAGTGGTTGAATGGATATAAAAACAAGACCCATATATTTGCTGCCTATAAGAGACTCACTTCAGATCTAGAGAAACACACACTGAAAGTGAGGGAATGGAAAAAATTATTCTATGCAAATGGAAATTAAAAGAAAGCTGGAGTAACAATACTTTTATCAGATGAAAGAGACTTTAAAATAAAGACTGTTACAAGAGACAAAGAAGGACATCAAGGGATCAATCCAAGAAGAAGATAAAACAATTGTAAATGTTTATGCACCCAACTTAGCACCACCTAAACATACAAGGATAATATTTATGGACATAAAAGGAGAAACTGACAGTAACACAATAATAGTAGGAGACTTTAACACTCCATTTACATCAATGGACAAATCATCCAAAGAGAAAATCAATAAGGAAACACTGGTCTTAAATGACATCTTAAAACAGATGGACTTCCAAAAGCAGCAGAATATACATTCTTTTCAAGTGCACATAGAACATTTTCCAGTATAGATCAAATGTTAGGCTGCAAAACAAGCCACGGTAAATTTAAGAAAACTAAATCATATCAAGCATCTTTTATAACCACAATGCTAAGCTACTAGAAACCAACTACAAGAAAAAAACTGCAAAAAATACAAACTCATGGTGGCTTAACAATATGCTACTAAACAACCAATGGATCACTGAAGAAATCAAAGAGGAAATAGAAAAATACCTGCAGACAAATGAAAATGAAAACACAATGATTCAAAATCCATGGGCCACGGCAAAAGCAGCTTTTAGCAATACCACAGGAAACAAGAAAAATCTCAAATAAACAACCTAACTGTACTCTTAAATGAACTGGAAAAAGGAGATCAAACACAACTCAAAGTTAGTAGAAGGAAAGAAATCATAAAGATCAGAGCAGAAATAAATAAAATAGAGACTAAAATAACAATAGAAAAGATCAATGAAACTGAGAACTGGTTCTCTGAAAAGATAAACAAAATTGATAAACCTTTAGCTAGATACATCAAGAAAAAAAGAGAGAAGGCCCAAATCAATAAAATCAGAAATGAAAAAAGAGAAGTTACAAACACCACCACAGAAATACAAAAGATCATAAAGAGCTTACTATGAACAACCCTATGTCAATAATATGGACAATCAAGAAGAAATGGACAACTTTCTAGAAATGTACAGTCTCTCAAGACTAAAGCAGGACGAAATAGAAAATATGAACATACCATTTACCAGTATTGAAATTATATCAGTAATTAAACTAAAGTCCAGGACCAGATGGCTTCACAGGTGAATTCTACTGAATACTTAGAGAAGAGTTAACACAGAGTAGTTCTCAAACTACTCCAAAAAATTGCAGAGGAAATAACACTTCCAAGCTCATTCTATGAGGCCAGCATCACACTGATACCAAAACCAGACAAAAAGATATCATGAAAAAAGAAAGTTACAGGCCACTATCTTTGATGAACATAGATGCAAATATCCTCAACAAAATATTAGCAAAGTGAATTCAACAATATATTAAAAGGAATATACATTACAATGAAGTGGGCTTTATCCCAGGGATACAAGGATGGTTCAAATCCACAAATCAATCAGTGTAATATATCACATTAACAAACTGAAAAATAGAAACCATATGATCATCTCAATAGATGCAGAAAAAGCTTTTGACAAAATTCAATGTCTATTTATGATAAAAAAACTCTTCAGAAAATGGATGTAGAGGAAACATACTTCAACATAATAAAGGCTATATATGATGAGTCAACAGTTAACAGTGTACTCAATGGTAAAAATCTTAAAACATTTCCTCTAAATGAATAAGATAAGGATGCCCACTCTCACCACTTTTATTAAGCATAGTATTGGAAGTACTAGCCATAGCAGTCATACAAGAAAAAAAATTTAAAAATGGATCCAAATTGGAAAGAAAGAAGTAAAACTGTCACTGTTTGCAGATGACATGATAATATACATAGAAAATCCTAAGGATGCCACCAATAAACTACGAGCTCATTAGTGAATTTAGTAAAGTTGCAGGATACAAAATTAATATACAGGAATCTGTCACATTTATATACACTAAAAACAAACTAACAGAAAGAGAAATTAAGGAAACAATCCCATTTACAATTGCATCAAAAAGAATAAAATACTTAGGAATAAGCCTTTGTAAGGAGGAAAAAGAC
The DNA here is from genome assembly GCF_009873245.2 of Balaenoptera musculus. Taxonomy (NCBI): domain Eukaryota; kingdom Metazoa; phylum Chordata; class Mammalia; order Artiodactyla; family Balaenopteridae; genus Balaenoptera; species Balaenoptera musculus. The sequence continues at coordinate 29,558,826 of NC_045804.1, forward strand.
CTGTACTCAGAAAACTATAAGACACTGATGAAAGAAATTGAAGACAACACAAACAGATGAAAAGATATACCATGTTCATGGATTAGAAGAATTAATACTAATCACTAAGGCTGTAAAACTGTCAACTGAAGGAAAAATACTCAACTTAAGATCAGTGAGTTTCAGTTTTATTCACCAACATTACTGAGGACTATAGCCCAGGAAATAGTTTCTCAGATACCTCTGAAGAACTGCTTTGAAAAGGTAGGGAAGGAGCCAGTACAAATACATGAATTTTTTGGCTAGGAAATACATGTAGTCAAACACACATCTTGGTAAAAGATTATTACCAGTCACAAAGAACAGATATCTCAAAGGTAATGATTTTTGTGTTTTTCTATGTATGGGAAGATGCAAGAACCTTGGGTGACTGAAATTCTTGAGATATTCATCTTATCTATCTAGCCCAGTGCTTATATCCAAGGCACAGAATGCCTTATCTTATTTACTCCCTCCTGAATTCCCCTTGGGATGTACCGTCAGCAGGAGACTGCAGTGAGTTAGGACTTAACTCATTGTAAAAAGGAATGAGTGATACTCTGTCCTTTTTGTTCATAATACAAATAAAGTAATAACATAAAATTGAATATATAATACTTTTAGTAAATGAGAGAGAATGCTTACTAATAAAAGGAATTATTTGAACATTTGAATTAACTGACCTTAATCAAATTGTCATGAATAAGACCTTCCACACAATAGTCAGAGAATCAAATACTAATCACACACACTTGAAACATTTAAAAGTATTAACAAGGACAGAAAGCAAATCTCAACAAATAAAACATAATTAGTATTATTCAGACTGGGTTCACTGAGTACCAGGTAGAAAATTATAACTTCCTACACCCCTCATGGGCACTGAGCCAATCTATGTGTCAAATATTAATACATTGACTATATCAGAATTTAACACTTCTGTGAGTTAATCATAAACATATTTATAAGATATTACTCAGGTGATGGTGATGATGATTATTTTATTGCAATCCATTTGACTGATGTAAGACTTGCATCCAAATTTAAGAAGTCCTGATAATCTGTAAGAAAAATAAAACCAAATAGGCAACATAGGCAACTGAGCAAGGGGTATAGGTAAGTAAGGAAGTGGAAATAAGAATAACCATTAAACACAAGGAAATGGCTTAATCTGGCCAGTAAACAGGAAAATATATATCTGATGTACGTTTAAATAACGATTACATTTAGATCGGGGAAAAATGTCAATACCTAATGATTACCGAGTACAAGAGATGATGGAGGGAATCGGGAACTTTTGCATACTGCTAATGGGGATATAAATTGTATTTTAGAGAGCATTTTGACAATTTCTAGTAAAGTTAAAGATGGACATAATCTAAGATTATCTAAGGCATATATTCTACAGAAATTCTAGCATAGGTGCACAAAGGGATATATATAAAAAATTGTTTATGGTAACATTGTTTCATAGTAGCAAAAGCTCAGAACAAAATTAAATAACAATTGAAATAAAAATGTATGAATAGATTGTGGGAAATCCACATAATGGAAAACCATAATAGAACTACGTTAAAATTAATTAAAGCTATATGTCTCTGAAAACCACAGTGTGACCCCAAAAGAAATGTTGCACAAATAATTTTATACACTTAAATTGTTACTCAACTAAAAAAAAAAAATTACATATCTGTAGAGACTTAATGGCCACACAAATTCATGATATTGGTGACTGCTGGGGAAGAAAAGACATAACTTTCGGAAAGGCAGCGTGAGGAGCTCCATGGACCACTGCCCAGAAAACAGCTGTAACTGGTGGGAAAAAAATTAAGTCTCTGGAAATTTTCCTGAGCACATAAGTCAAATGAAGAAACATGTATTCAAGAAAATCTACTAAATCTTAGAAGACTGTGAGTCTGTGGCACCAGCTCCCTTCCTAATCCCTCTCCAACTGGCCAGGATAACAGAAGCTCTAATTTAGGCAGGTATAATCAAGAAAAAGTGTACCTCTTTTCCTCAGCCCCCAGGCAAGGGATAGGCTAACTCACTATCTTACTTGGAAGGGCAGGCTGCCAGGGTTTCTCATCTCCCATCCCCTAGCTCCAAGTTACAGAGGTTAAATTCTTGGCAAGTGTGGCCAAGATATTGAGGTCTCTCTTCTTCTACCCATCTCCAATTTATAGGGCAGAAGACAACCCTATAGGGGAAGCAAGCCAAAAAAAAAAAAAAAAAGAAAAGAAAAAAAAATGGATACTGTCCCATCCCAGTGTTCTGCTTAATAAGTCAAGGGCCTCACTCCAAGAGAAGAGGCCACAGTCCCCATACTCAGCTCTAGAGTAGGGGTTCACAGATTTTGATAGGAGAAAATCTACTACCAAAAAAAGTGTTTGAAGCTCTCCCTAAAAGACCCAGCATTATTTGAAACAGTGTGGAGTATTTCAAGCCTAAGGGTACATTCGGAAACAATAGATATTTTGGTAGTATGCAATTAAAAGCAACAAGCTAAACCAAAGGTCAACTAATTTACCAGAGAGAACAAAGGAAAGAGACAGCTAAGAATAGCCCTCCTGCATTCAGAACAAGTTGCAACGACTTACCTAAAGAAATACCTCTCTATATGGACCCCAGTTTTATTGGATCAAACTTGAAGTAATTTATGACTTCATAACAAAAAATGGAGCTTTCAAGAGGCAATTAATACAGCCTAAAAGCTGGGGTGATACCAGAAAAGGAAATTGGTTTAATAGAGATATCAGGGAAAAAGAGAACCAAAGAGAGTCCTACTAAAACCACTGCCATCCCAGCATGACTGTGTACATGCCTGAGTGTGCCCTTTGTGGAGTGATGTCAGATGCTTAACATTGAGGAGACAGACAATAAATTTCAATGAAATAGTCCAGCCATGTCACTAAACAAGTAAATGAGCAAACAACAACAAAACCAAATCCCAGAGTTTGGGAGGATCAGTATCCAGAGTTGCTACAATATACTCCTTGAAATAATAAGTTTACAACAACAACAGAAACATGAGAAATGCAAAGAAAAGGGAAGTGTTATCCATCAACAGGGGAAACAAAACAAGTGACAGATACTGCCTGTGAGAGAGTCCAGACATCAGATTAATAAGACAAAGACTTCAAGTCAGTAAACATCCAAGGAACTAAAGAAAACCATGCTTAATGAAGTAAAAAAAACAAAAAAACAAACAAAAAAAAAACATGATGACAATGTCTTATCAGATAGAGAATATCACTAAAACGATAGAAATTCGAAAAATGAACCAAATGGAAATGTCCCTTTACTATGTTCTCATGTTAGAGATTATGATGGTTTTAATCAGAACAGACTCAGGTGGTTGTTTATTTAGTGTCTGTCTGAATTGAACTGTAAGCTACAAGGAAACATCAACCATATCTCCTTGTGGTTATTTTTATACACATATCCCCCTAGATCTTGCACAGTGTCTGGCATATATAACACATCAAATACACTTATTTAATAAAAACAAATGATTCTAGAGCATCAAAGAGAGATTCAGGTATTGGACATTTTGTATTTACAATCTATCTAACCATATTCCAGTGAAAGGGAAGTAATACTTAATGAGCACCTCTCATATGCCAGACTTTGCACTAGGAAATTATGAATACTCTATAATTTTCATCTTCATAACTTTATGAAGGCAATAGTTTTGTTCATTTTGTAAGTTAAGCAAAAAGAGTCTAAAAGAGATGAACTTACTCAAGGTCATAAGCTACTAAGTGCCAAGGCCTGGAATTAAATTTCTGTCTGTTTTATGTTATAGGCCTTTGATTTTTGTCCAGTGCTATTTAGTAGTAGAAAAAAAAAAATAAAACTCATTCAGCAATAGAAGAAATAGCAAGAATAACAACCATAAAGCTGTATTTACCTTTTGAGTTTGAGGTTAGTATAACTTCCTAATTGCTTGCTTATTATCAAGTCAGACCTAACTCATCTGAGAAGAGTCATGGTGCTGTTGAATGTTTGGGCCCTCCTAAAATTCATATGTAGAATCCCAATGTCATGGTATTTGTAAATGCAGCCTGTGAAAATTAATTAGACCATCATATCATGAATGGGATCAGTGCCCTTATATAAGAAGTGACACAAGAAATATGATGTCCTTCTCCGCCATGTGAGGGCATAGAAAAAATGTGGCCATCTGTGAACCAGGAAGAGGGCTTTCACTAGAACCCAACCATGCTGGCATCCTGATCTCAGACTTCTAGCCTCTAGAACTATAAGAAATAAATACTTGTTGTTTAAGATGCCCAGTCTATGACATTCTGTTATAGCAGCCCACACTAAGACACAGAGGCGTCCATGCATTTATTGTGATCACAAATTAATATGAATTTCCTAATCCAGACTTTCTCAGGAAAGAAAGTGAGATAAAGACCAGGTAGATGCAGAGGCTGGGGATGCTCTGTGATGGTGAGAGTGGGTTTAATTGAGGATGAGGAGTCAGGATATGGAAAAGGGAAGAAGTAGAGATAAAAAATTCACTGGAGGGTGTGTATGTCTGTGGGTGGGGAGAAATACAGATGTTAGTTAAAGGAGAAATTTTCAGGTCACCACAAGCAACTAACTAATACCATTCTAAAGAGTAACCAGAAAAGAAATTTGTTTGACAAACTGATACATTAAGTCCCCTACATACGAACGAGTTCCGTTCCAAGAGCACGTTCGTCAGTACAATTTGTTTGTAAGTCCAACAAAGTTAGCCGAGGTACCCAACTAACATAATCAGCTGTATAGTACTGTACTGTAATAGGTTTATAATACTTTTCACACAAATAATATATAGAAGATACACACAAAAAATAAAGAAAACATTTTTAATCTTACAGTACAGAACCTTGAAAAGTACAGTAGTACAGTACAACAGCTGGCATACAAGGGCTGTCATCAAGTGAATAGGCAAGAAGAGTTACTGACTGGAGGAGGGAAAGGAGGTGGGAGATGGTAGAGCTGAAGGATCATCAGCAACAGGAGCTGGAGGGCAAGCTGCAATTTCACTCATGCTTGATGTTGATGGCACAGGTTCTCATTCCTTGCTGGGTTCAATTCTATCTACACTCTTGAAAAAACGATCCAGTGATGTCTGGGTAGTAGCTCTTTTTTTCTCATCATGGATGACACAGTAGCACTGGATTGCACTCTGAACGGCTGTTGCAACCTTTATGTACCATTCTACATTCAGGTCATGTGCCTCCTCAAATAAAGACAATCCCCTTGCCATTTCCTGCATCGTGAATCTCTTCTGTTCTTCAGTTACTTCTTCTTCCTCTTGTCTCTCTTCATCCTTTCTCTGGGCCTCCAATTCCATCAGGTCTTTACTAGTAAGCTCCTTGTGTTGCACAGCAAGGAGCTCAATATTTTAAGAATGAGTAAAATCTACCATCTTTTTGTCTTACTCCACTCTTTCAATTATTTTCACTTTTGTCTCCATCATTATCAGTTGGTGCTTCTTAGCAGTACCAGCTACATCACCATTGCTTTTATGCTTGCTTCTGGACATCCTGGGCTTGAAATAAAGATACTGTACTACTGTAATCCATACAGTACTGTACACAAAAGCAAAACCACTTTGTAGAGGATACAAGCACATGACAATATAAAATGTATGTCAGAAACGTGAAACATAAAACATGAAAACGCACGTTCGCATCTTTGAAAGTTCACAACTTGAAGGTTCATATGTAGGGGACTTATGGTATTAAGTGAATCAAAATGAGAGGCTGGGGACTGGGACCTTGGACTATTTGCTGCAGTGCTTGCACATAAACCAATATCTCCTTGAGTAACAAAATACAAAGAAGCTATGAGGGACTAAAAATGACTGCATGCATGCACAGTTGGGGCAAATTATGGACAACTATATACAAAAAGACCAAAAACCCAACTGCCACTTCTGAAAAAACAGGGTGTTGGGAGTATAAGCAGAGTACTGCACATGCCCCCTGAACTCAACACCACCAAAGGGGTGGGCAGACCACCTAAGCTACCCCTCTGGCCCACCCCCTGGACACACCCCTCCCTCACCCCATATAAGGAACCAGCTCGCCCCCCTCAGGGAGCAAGCAAGGGAACATGTTACTTGTTTTTGCTCCCCCCTGCTGCAGCAGGGGCCCCTTGCCTGAATTTCTTGTCTGGCCACTTATCAATTTCTATGAATTAAGGAAGGCCAAGAACTCTGGTCAGTAACAAAATGAAGGAAATCTGCACTACTATCCAGGAAATACGTGATAAATAGATTTTCTTAAACGTTGCCAAATCTATCCCTGATATTTCCTGTATAAACTCTTACTCAAATTATAAGTTACGCTATAAACATTTCCTGGCAAACCTGCATGGTATATCTTTCCTTAGGGGCATATCTGTGAGGATATAGAGAAGTAGCTTATCACTGTTGTTGTAATATGAATATTATGGGTATATGTCCCACCTTAGGTGGTCATCAATGGTGATTTTGGACACACAATTTTATATTCTGGGGTCCAGTTTCCTCTTAAGTAAAATGAAATTTTAAGTTTAAATATATTGTGAGGTTTTCTTACAAAAAATCATTCTATTTTCATTTAACTTAATCACAATCCACATTAACTGGAGAAAAGTGAAATGGCCCCCCAAATCATGGGTGTGGGATTAAAGATTAAATCCAGGAGAAATTTGGAGGCTGGGTCAAGGGGAGCAGGAGTTTGAATGAAGCAAGACATTCAATAATCAGAGTATTTTTAGAATTAACTTAGGAGTCTAAAAGATTTTTTTATACATACGGCTCTATTTCACTATATGCTGTAGTCATCATTCTTTATTTTAAAATTTTTATTTTATATTGGAGCATTGTTGATGAACAACGTTGTATTTGTTTCAGGTATACAGCAAAGTGATTCAGTTATACATATACATGTATCGATTCTTTTTGTAGTCATCATTCTTTACTAGAACTTCCCATCAGACTCATCTAAAGAGCTTTTTGTGAAAAACACACAGATGTAAGACCTCACTAGTGAAGATTCTAATTTATTATGATATTGTCTTTCTTTATTATTTATTTTAAAACTCAAATAAAAATTCCCGTCACACACCATTCACCATTACTTAAGATTCTCTCCAAGAAGATTTGGGTCAGGAGGTGGTGTTTTCATTTTGAAATGGATGTTATTGGCCAGAGGATATATTTAAGATACATAGCCTGGTTTTTGAAGGGGGTGAAATTCTACAGGATAGGGTTCTTTAACCTTCTGCATGGGCATAGTATTTTTGTATGGGCTACTGCAAAGAGAGAAATGTTAGTGTTATGCCAAACAGTGGCACTCATTAGGCAGAAATTCTTTGGTTTAAAGCAATAATTTTAATTAGCACAAGCTTATGCAAATATCAGTTTATATAAATGACTTCTTGAATTCCAATAAGAAGTAATAATGTCCTCAGTTACCAATATCTGAAAAGACATCATTAGGTAGCAATTCAAAATAGAGAGAAAATTAAAGGATTCAGTTGTATCATTAGCTCCAGAATATTTCTTAAATATTAAGATATTTTGTTATAGAAACTCCAAGTTCCCTCCAATCAGCGATTTGTCTTACAGTATCTTAGATTTAGCAAAATTTGTTGACAAAATAAAATTAAACTATGTTTCTAAGAGGCACTGAAAGATTAAAAATGAAAATCCTGATCAACTACTTAAAATATAAAATTATTCTAAGATAATTGTCCTGTTGTTCAAAAACAAACAGTCAAGGAAAATTATTTCAAGAAATGTGGCAAAAGTTTAACATAATGATTGCATAAAAGATACACAAAAGTATTACACAATAATATTAAGAAATGAATGTTTAAATAAGCAAGAAAAAAGAAAAAAACGATGAGAATATATAATAAATTTGAAGAAGATTTCTGTAAACTATTAACCCTATTTTAATGAAATAAATGTGCATTTAAATAAGATATAATTTATTGTCACTAAATATGGAAAATCCAATTCTTAGTGCTGGTGAGGATACATGAATTTGCTATTGTCATATGTAGCTCAGCACGTGGCAATAAAAAATTTTGTGACATTTTTGGAAAGAAATTTGCCATGTATTTCAAAATCCATGAAACAAGTCATATGTTTTGCCTAAGCAGTTTATTAGAATTGCATTAAATTAATAATCAAAGAAGTTAAGTTATTGTAAAAGATAATTATGAATATAATACAATTTAAAACATGCATACAATGAATATCCAGCAAAGATGCCAAAAATAAGCATATGAATATTCTATTTTTGACTATGCCAAAATAGTTATTCATATAAAGTCTAGAAGACAACTAATACAAAAGTAAAAACAATGATTGTGTTAAGATTGTGGTATCATGTGGGCTCCTCTCATTTGCCAAGTTCTCCCTAATAGTGTTGTATAAGTCTGATAAGGGTGACATAGACACAGGAAGAGAGCAGAGGTTCCAGGTGGTTTTTTCACTATACTCACTTACTATGTGAGATAAAGGGCAATGGCAAAAGGGTGTGAGAAGAGAATGAACACATTCCTTAAAATTTTACAGAGATGTCAAACTGGTCAGAAATAATTTGCTAAAATGTACCGTGAGCCTTTTCTTGGTTTATTTTTTATTATTTCTACCACCTGCGGATTTGACATAACAAAATTATAATGATTCACAGCCATGCTGCAGAGAGGTTTATAATGTATATGGAAAAATCTTCATAATGTTTGGAGCTTGGGGGTCTGTGCGAAACCATGGGAAATTGCTTCAGAGACCACACTGAAATATGAATCTCATTTACAGAGACTAAGTGTGGGGGATACTATGGATAAAAACAACTGAAATACAGTATTTAGAGTGACAGGTCACCATAGAAGTTAAAAAATGCATTTAGCTTATCCAAGTGTGCTGCATATACTCAATTTTGAGCAACTGTTAGTAAGCAGAACACATATTATATTACACTTTTTGGTGTTTTCATTATTTGTCTAGGGGGTCAAGTAGAAATTTTCTCTTGAAAGAGAAAGTGTGTTAAACACATAAAAATAAACCAGGTTAAGATTCATCTCTGCCAGGTGAAAGTCAGTATTAATATCTAATGGGATATTGAGCTCAAAAAGACAGATACTTCATTGGATGGATAGAAAACCAAGTCTACATCCTGTCAAAGCACAAATTGTATCAATATAGAATGAGCTCCCACCTCTGGGTAGAGGGGTTTTTAGATTGAATTCCAATGAAAACTGGTATCTCTTGGGCAAGTTTATACAATAGCCATTAAGGTGTACAAATACAAGAGGAGAAATAATTTAGTTTAATTTCCTATTAGATACTTCTCAATTGCAAATCTCTTTTGGTCTAGAGTGAAAATTGTTTCCAGTCTTTTCGCCCAGACTTTTGGCCCAGAAAATTGATGATTTTATGAAGTAGAAGAGGATTCTATAATTTGCAATCAAAAGTAGCGTTGGACTGTCAATACCAGAGAATTTTGTATTTTCACTTGTTGGAAAGGTCAACAGCGAAATTCTTTTGGGGGTTAATTTTACAAATGCATAAATGGGAACAGTGTGGTGAAATAGCTTGTTCAAGTTTACACGTCTAATTATGGTATAAGGAGGACTAGAAACTTACAACTTTTTCTCTAAATTAATTAAACTTTGAAAACTCTTGTATGAATTTTTTAAAAAGTACATTTATGTGGGACTTAGCTTCAGAAAAAATAGGCTGCATTTTGCTTGTGGGGGATGAACAGGGATTGTCATTGACTGGTAACTGGCTTTATGATAAAGATAAGAAAAACGTCTCGTTTCTCTGGACTGGCAACAGTGGACTTTCAACTACAAGCAGACATATTTATTATGTTAATAAAGAAAGAACAAACTCTCTCCACTAAGCCACTAAGGTGGCTCTTAGTTACCACAGAGAGTAAAATAAAATCCAATGGGGTAAAAGTCAGAAGGATTTCATGATTCTCCATGAAGATATAAAAAAATGGTTGGAGAGGGACTTTCCTGGTGGCACAGTGGTTAAGAATCTGCCTGCCATTGCAGGGGACATGGGTTTGAGCCTTTGTCCAGGAGGATCCCACATGCCATGGAGCAACTAAGCCCGTGAGCCACAACTGCCGAACCCACGTGCCACAACTACTGAGCCCTGCATGCCTACATCCCATGCTCCACAACAAGAGAAGCCACTGCAATAAGAAGCCTGTGAATTGCAATGATGAGTAGCCCCCACTTGCCGCAACTAGAGAAAACCCGTATGCAGCAATGAAGACTGAACACAGCCAAAAATAAATACATAAATAAATATATAAATTTATTTAAAAAATGGTTGGAGAAAATCTGCAATACTGGCAAATAGAAGACACATTTGAAAGGTAAACTAATTAATATATTCATGATGATGAACTCAGAGCTATCACTTATGGCATGAGAAATAAACAAAGGAGTTACCCACAGACCCCTTCCTAAAGACATTGTTTTGTGAATTATTGTGACCCAATACAACTGGTAAAATTCCAGAAATCACCACAGTGACTGTTAGAGACTAAAGAAAAATCACAGTTCTCGCATATATAGGCTCTCCTTACCAATTATATTTTCATTCAATGACTTTGCAATGGACAGATATTCAACAAATATTTATCAAGCATTTTCTGTGTTGGGTTAGGCACCATAAATACTAAGAGTGAAAAGTGCACAGTTTTTGACCTTAAACTTACATATTTATCTGAATACTTGTAAATAATATATGAAAAGGAGAAGAAAATGGATAATTGAGGAATAATGGGAAGCACTGAGTTATAAAAAAAAATGTGGGAATGAGATGAAAACAAATGAAGCTGACTAAGAGGATCAAAGAGAAAAGAGCAGATGAACTCAATCTGTCAATTATAAGGCCACTGCAACTACAACATATTCTAAGAGAAACATTGGTACTCACTGCTTAAGGCACAACCCTACAATGATTATTCAAATCATTTCACCTGAATACTATTTATTAAATCAGAGTTTTCCACCTGAGCCAAGTGTAGTTACTCAATAAGATAGCCAACTAAATATGATGCGAACAATGAAAAAGAATGAGCTGAGACAACCATATTCTCTCCTTGGAATTATATTAGGAAAATCAGAAATTTTTAAGAAATTAACAACATGAACTAAAAATTCCAGAGAGAGGACAATGAATTGAATTGGGGCTATTAATAATTGTGATACACCAAAGCAATGAGGAAACAGACACTATGGAGTGGTACTTGATATGAAGAGTAGAAGAGAAAAAAGTCAGTAGACAATGAGAAGAAAATAGAATCAACAAGCAGAAACTTCCTTCCTTCCTTCCTTCCTAATATCTTTCTTTCTTTCTTTCTTTCTTTCTTTCTTTCTTTCTTTCTTTCTTTCTTTCTTTCTTTCTTTCTTTCTTTCTTTCTTTCTTTCTTTCTTTCCTTTCTTTCTTTTTCTTTCCTTCTCCTTTCCTTCTGTCCTTCCTTTCTTTCCACCCTCCCTTTCTCCCTTCCTCCTGTCCATTCTTCCTTTCTTTTCTAATTGTGGAATAAAAACCCACACAACATTAAATTTTCCATCTTAACCATTTTTAAGTATACAGTTCAGTAGTGTTAAGTATTTTACATTGTTTGCAACATAACTCTAGAACTTTTTCACCTTGCAAAACTGAAACTCTATACTCATTAAACACTATTTACCCCTCCCCCTGCCAAGACCTTGGCAACTACATTTCTACTTTCTGTTTCCATGATTTTGACTACTTTAGATACTTCATAGGAGTGGAGTCATGCAACATTTGTCCTTTTATGTATCTATAGATTTTGTGAGTTGTGTGCTTTTCCAGTGACTGATAAAATTTGGGTACATATGCATCCTTAGAACAGGTATGAAAATAAATATACACCCTTGAGATATAAAACAATACCAAATAAACCCAAGTAGTGTCCAAGTAGCAAGATTTTCCTATTAAGTCAAGGAAATAATTGAAACATAAAATTTAAAATGCTTATTTATTCAATAAAATAATATTTGGGGGGCAGTACATGGGCCCAAAAGATATATTAGGTTTTGGGTTAGGGAGATTAAAATAAACATATCCCACTTTTGCTTTGTGCCAGGAAAAAAAAAAAAAAAAAACTTTTAAAATTCCGTATTGATTTTAAAATAAGTTTAATGTATTTTAACTGAGCTTGGAGACCTGAGGGAGAATGCAACTAATGATGGATTTTTTAATAATGTTTTCATAAAACATTAAAATAGGTCTTAGTTCCACACATCTTTCACAATGACAATATTCCTTGCTAGATTAATCTTAAAATAAACTTGATGTATTGTAATCCTGTGTGAAGGTTTCAAATATGCATTGTAATGTATTTTAGTAAAATATATAAATGATGACATTTTTATAAACAGTTCTATATAGAGAGAGACACTGCTGAACTCACCAGCTATTACAGGACTGAGCTTATCAACTGTCTTGCAAGCTTTTAAAGATTCCTCCTTTTCATCATGCTAAACATTTTAAATCTCCTCTGCTTTGGGAAAACTAGACTATCTCACACACTGTGAGAATTTATAATTAAAGTTTACTTAGAAAACATATTAAGTGCTATTAGAGAGCTTTTGTGCAATGCTAATGAATATACTGTATTTAACCATCATCAGACAGATCAGATACAAGAAGCTAATATTCTAAAGTAAGCAATTTTTAATAATGCAGATGTGCTCAAAATTATGGTATTGGCATTATAAGAAGTAGAATTAGTGCACGTCATTTATGTTAAATTGATTTGTTTAACTTCTCGCTAGTGACATAGTTGTAGGATAGCTGTTAAAGCAAAGTTCTAACACACGACCTTTGGGGAAACTGTATGAATTATAATGATAGAAAAAAAGAGTTTGTAAAGAAAAAGTATTATTTAATTATGTGAAAGACTTTCCACAAAGCATTGACTGCTAAATATTTGGAAGGTCTTGTTCTGGTCTTTTTAGGATCATTGTGAGCCTATTCAAGTGAATGACCTCTAGACCTGGAACTGTTGGGCCAGATGATAAGGGAAAGAGAGTAGCTAAATTTAGGTAATGCAGAAGATCAATTGTGCATGCAGATGGATGGTATAAGCTAGTGGGGATGGGTCAGAGAGAAAGAAATGCTGAGATCAGCAGAAATAATGTTTGGCTCCTTCTGGGACATCATATCCTCTCCTGAGGAATCAAGGTCAAAAGGGTAAGATTCTCTGTAATCAGATAAGTAAGTAGTACACAGATTCTCTGACCTACTGGACTAGGGAACGTTTCATGCAAAAATAATCCATACTCTCAATAATTTTTGAAAAAATGTATCCCTAAATGAGACATTTATCCTCTGACACTTGCTGCTCTCTCTAATTGTTAAGAAGTGCTGCTCATAAATGCTACACTCAAGGCCCAAGTCATTATCCTCCTATTAGAATAGAAAGTCTGGCATGGGGTCTAGAAGAGAACTGTGGCCCCAGGAGCTCTAAAATATTGATTATCGAGGACCTCACTTTTCCTTTTTTTGGATAATTCATTCATATACAAGTGGTTTGTTCTTCCTGTGTTTGATGTAAGATTAAGGCCTATACACTCATAATGGCATCAGTTTTATTTTGCCGTCATAGACTTTTCATGCTAACAGGGGTCTTAGAAGCCAGTTGGTCTCTACTTCTCACCTGAGTGATACTCTGGCATGCTAATACTCCCAGACCTAGAAATCAAGTTCCTCTCAATTCACTGACCCTACCTTATTACTCTTTCTCCAGAAATGAGAGTAAGAAAAAATCTTGAAAAGCTCAGAGATGAGTATTGGACTCAATCCTCTAAATGTTGTGGCTCTTATAAAAGATCTTGAAGAGAGAAAGGCAAGATATATTTGGGCAATGGCTCAGGCAAGTTAATCAAACATAATAGAATATATAGGTCAATAAAAAACTTCTCTAAAGTACAAACTGGAGAAGTACAAAGACCTATTCTGAAATATAGTTATGCTAGGCTTAAGCAAAATGAACACTAAAATGTTTATTTAAATTAATTCCATACTGCAAAGAAATTGCTCTGATAAGTGCAAAAATGTAAACTTAACATACGTGTTGATTTTTTGCAAACTATTAAAAGAAAACATATTTGTAAAAAGAAGTGGAAATCATCAGACAAGGTTGTTTGAAGAACCTAAGGAACACTGTAGAAACTAGTCCAATTCTTTCACTTTATTCATCAAGACGTTAAATCTCTTAGATGTAAAACCAGTTGTCCTAAGTCACAACAAGCCAGAATATAACCCTAAGTTCCCCGACATTATGCTAAGACAAAATCAATCAAGGTATTTTTCTTTTAAAAATACAGAAATGAGGAAGAGGAGTATGAAAGAAGACACAAAGACACAGTGTAATGCAGGAGCAAGGTGGGTAGCATCAAAACCAGGACTTTGATAAACTTAGAAAGACCTGAAAAACTAAAGAAAAAGAAAATTATGTTAAGAAAATTAAGGCAAAAAATCATAAGAGGTCTTACTTAAAGATGTTGGGAAAATTTCCAGAAAATCTGAATCAGTATAAGGAGTAATAGAGCGCAAGAATGCAAATCCTCATTCTGGGCATTTTTTTTCTCTCTGCAGCCCACAGATACAATAAGAGACAAGCTCAGAGCCTCTGAATTTGAATGTCAGTTCTGTCTGAGCAGGAATTAAAATGTATAGAATTCTTGAGTCTACAATCAGTTAGAGGACTCGGGAAATCAGAATTCCGAAATTCTACACACTGTTAATTACTAAACTAGAAACAAAATACATTAAAGAACAAAGTTCCTCTTTTTTTTTCCCCTTTTACTCCATAAGAAAAGAACATGAAATAGCTATACATGCCAGTGTATGTTTGCCATAGTATTTATGTAGACATAAGTCCTCTATGCTAATAAGAAACTAAAAAAGAATTTTTGGAAATAAAGAATAGCCAAATAATTATAATTATTTTCTTGTTTTGTTGCAAAATATAAGGACTTTCATTCAGAACAAAATTTTCTATTTTTGTATTGAATTTAAAAGATATACTTTTTAATAAAAATCCTGAGAGTCAACTAGTTTAATTTTTAGCTATAAATTCTGTGATGAATTTGCAGGGTTTCAATTTTCAAAGGGCAATAAACATATATAATTCAATAAAACGTTTATGTTAACTTTGGTATAATAAATACCACTGTAATAGTTTCAGAAACACCTCCTGTCAATCTGCAACCTCTGGGGTAGGTTATTATTAAAATACACAATATTATTATATGTCATGTTAAAAAAATGACATATAATATATTGATTCGAACTCCAGCATCTATAATTGTTTGACCACAACTGAACTAAAATTTACACAATCACACATGCTCTTACACACACACACACACACACATGCTTTCACCCTCATCTTAGGAATAAGAATTATTCTAAGCAAATTAATAGGGTAAACTAATTTATGGAAGAAATGACCACTTCGTGTATACTGCCTTTTAGAATTTCAGCATACAAATTATTTGTATTCAAAGAAATATTCCACATGAAAGTCTATTATATCTAAGGAAAGACTTCTACTTAGTAACTTGTAAGTGCTTTAAGCAACTATGTATCTTGAAAATATAAATCAACTGTCTTGAATAATCTCTTAAAATTCATTCCCTCAGTTTTCATGGATTTTTTCAGGTTTCTTATGATTCCAAATTGCTTCTTAATTTTCTTAAGATGAATAATAATTTAGAAATACATTAGAGCTTTCAATTTAAATATTGTTTAAGTGTTAAATACTTAAGGCATTTTTTTTTCTTTTTCATGATATCCTGGATATGGGAAAACAAAATGCTGTCTATGAAGTCACATTAGAAACAGTTGCTGCTTATGCTTGCTTTACAAAATAATGAATGAGTATGGTTTCTGTGTGATTGAGACACTCTTCCTTGGTATTTTTATCTAGAGGAAAATTCTAAAAGCAGCTACATTTTATGTCATGACTCAAACTCTTAATATCAGTGAGAGACAAATGGAAGTCATCCTGATGTCAAATTCTTCTCTTACAGTCTCAAATTGTATTAAATGATGGGGTTAACAATAGGAAAGTGCTCAAAAAGAAAGAAAAAAACACGAATTTTGGAAGTTTAATGAGCCTAAAATCTCTAAAAATCTGTGTATTTTACTCAATTCAAATATTTTGGGCATGTTCTTTTTATCTTCAGTGCACAAATACTTAGTCATAGGCTCAATGTAAGTGCTGCATATTTTACAGAACCAGAAAAGCAAATTTAGCCATGATCAAGTATTTTGGCACCCAAGATAATTTATTTTCCTCAAAGGTAGAATTAGATAAAAGAATGATGGAGTACCAGCATATCAGTCTATTATCAGATGTTATAAATATATTGTCTACATTGATTTTGTTCTCTATAGGAGCTAATGCACATTTTCAAATTTATCAAGAGGACTT
This sequence comes from Balaenoptera musculus, assembly GCF_009873245.2. Lineage (NCBI taxonomy): Eukaryota > Metazoa > Chordata > Mammalia > Artiodactyla > Balaenopteridae > Balaenoptera > Balaenoptera musculus. The sequence continues at coordinate 29,575,340 of NC_045804.1, forward strand.
TAAAAGGAAATATAAAATCTACAAAATATATATCTCCATGAAATTTTATACCAGCAAATCCATGGTCACTGAATTGAAGAAATGACAGTCTATATTTTATCTGATATTTAATTTAAGTCCTCCATTACCCTTTAACACATAACACCCAACCATAAAGTCTAATTTTCTACTGTTTCAATAATTTTAACATGGTAAAGAACAAAAAGTTACAACTATTTATATCGCCTTAAGAATAAAAATCAATTTGCCTTAGTCAAAGACAATATAAAACTAATTAATTGAAATATGATTAAAAAAAAAACTTTTGGTATCAGTAAACGAGATTTAAAAGAAAAGATTTCTATGGTCTCATAGCTGAAATACCAACTAAAACGTCTTTGAAACAAATTCTATGTCTAAAACTTAAGACATCTTGTGACTTATTTAAGATTTGGAAAAGAATGGTGTAATCCAAATAGTCATATTAATTAAGGTATATTAATAAAAAAGAATGGATTTTCTAGAGAGTGAATAATTAAAAACAAAGTTTTTGTACTTCTGATTATATGGCACTCTTAAAGTCTTTTTCACTTCAAATGTGGAATTAGATCCTACATGAAGCATAGTTTTATTACATATTACGGCTTGCAGGAAGTAAAGTATCAACCTTCCTTCCCCAGAGGGCTGGGGAATGGTATCTGAGCAGGGAGCAGTAAAAACACGCAGTTAGGTAATCTTGAGGGAAAATATTTATATAATACCTACTGTTATTCAAAGACTGAGCTATAAGTCAGTGGCAAAATGGGACAACTGTACTTAAAACTTCTCTTCTTCCACTAAACTGGGGAAACTAAAAGGACCCTAAAATGGTCCCCACTTTAGTAGCAACACCATGAATCTTAGAAGAAGCAAAGGGTTAAGAACATCATTTAGGCCGCAGGGATTCCCATGAGTTTTAATGAACCAAATTTGCACTAACAATTTAAAAAAAAATAGGAAAAAGCAAGGAAACGAGTGAGTGAGATTCAACAGGAAAATAAGTATACTGAGACTCAGGATACAAACTCATTTAAAATACAACAGATTTCAGATTAAAATATAAAATAAATGGGTTCAGAGTTATTTGCAATATGAAAGGAGAAATACCAAAAGTGATGAAGCAGCAAGAGTCTACAATTAATGAACAAAGATATTTGAAAAATAATCAAATACAACTTTTGGAAGAAAATATGATTATTAATATGAAGCAATAAATGGATGGGTTAACAACAGACAAGTTAAGCTAAAAAGAGAATTAGTGAACTAGACTACAGAGAATTACTACTAGGAATGCATTAGTCAGGAAGATGTAAAATATAAAAATAAATGTAAAAGATGCAGAATAAAAGTTCTAATCATCATGCAATCTCAGAATATAAGAAGAGATGTTGAGTTTTACTTTATTTGTTTAAAACTAGTGAAGTACCTTTATCAAAAAATAAATATATATTATATATATATATATATAATAAGACCATAATATAAGATAAGCAAAATACATAGAAAAATCATTCCAAAAAATATTCCATTAAAAATGCAAAGCATCAGAGACGAATGGAAAAATCTAAACTTGAAGCCAGAGAGGAAGAGGGACAAATAACAAAAAAATCAGATCACCTACAAAGCAATGACAATTAGACTGTCAACTGACTTCTTAATAGCAAAAAGAAACAAATAGGCAATAGAATCCAATCTTCGCATTTACGAGTGAAAGTCACTATCAACCTGGAATTCTTTACTAGCAAAGTTATATTTTAAAAATAATACTTATCATTTTTAGGTAAATAAAATAATCATGATATGTAATGAAGTGTAGCTTAGAAGGAAATTCATAGCATGAAATGTTTATATTTAAAAAGAACACAGAAAACTAATAAGCTAAATGTCTGGACTGAGATTTTAGGAAAAATACAGAATAAACCTACAGAAATCAAAAGTAAAGACACATTAAAATTATGAGCAAAACTGAAGAAAACAAAAAGAGTATGTAATAGAGAGAATGAACAAAGTTAAAAAGTGGTTATTTGAAAGACTAACAAAATAAGTGAAACAGTGGTAAAATTTATTAAGAATAAAAGTGAAGGAGTATAAGTACATAAATAATGAGAAAGAGCACATAACTAGAAATATGCCAATGATTAGAAAGATAATAAGTTACCATAAAGAACAACTTTTACACTTAAGTTCTAAAAATTAGATAAAAGTGTATGAATTCCTAGAAAATTTTACTTCCTGTAACTAACTCAAGAAGAAATATAGAGGCAGAATAAATATAAAGCCTGAAGTAATAAAAAGTCAAAAATATTTTTACAAAAGTAACATCTCACTGAGAACTTTACAAGTAATTTCTATTTTTAAGAAACTTTAAAGATACAGATCATTTCAATGTATACATCATCTATGTAATAGAAAATGAGAAGATTGTCTAACGTGAGGCCACTGTAAACTTGAAACCAAAATCAGACAAAAACAGTAAGAATTTAAAACATCACAGATAATTCATGAATATGCATATGAAACTAAATCAAATAACTTGGAAGACAGATTAATGTCCATATCCTTCTTAGTCCTCAAAATTGGTATATTACATAACAGAAATTTTACAGATATGATTTTAAGAATCTTAAGAGGGGCACACATGCTCTGCAGACTCAGGCTCCACAGCAGCTCCTGAGTGCCTCTGTAGGTCAGTGGAGCCACCACTGTAGTGACAGCAGCCACACCCTGGCCCCCAGAGCCACTGTAGCTCCATGCACACCTGCGATCCAGACTGGGGCTCTGCAACTGCTCCACAGGCATCCATCCTCACTCTAGACCCTGATTCCGCGGCCACTCCATGGATGTCTGTGCATCAGACACTCATGCCACAACCACCACTAGTGTGTCTGTGAACCAGTCCAGGTGTACAGAGGGAGTCCCTCAGCCATGAATTTTCCCATGAGAGAAAAAGAGATCAGGAGGACCCCAGCAGCCTTTGCCACCAACAAGCCCAACAGTCCTTTTCCACAGCCTTGGCCACTGAAGATCCCTGCAATCTTCACCAATACTGACCTTAGCTGATGGAGTTGCATGGAGACTAAGCTGCTGTACACACCCCAAGCCAGAACCACAGCACCCCATGCAGCAGGGCCCTCACACCCACCTGTAGCTGAAGGCTTTCCTTCATAGCTCTCAGAAGAAGGAATGTTTTTGGGTTATCTAGTTTACAATGTGGCTAAAATTAAAATTGCTCATTCATTCTTCAGTCACACCAATGTAGTGTCCACCACACTGAGACTGCGTGTACTGGAATGTTAATTACAAGCGCTGTGTTGTTAAATCTGATCAGGACTACTCTGTTCTCCTTCACATGAGGAATGGACAGTATTCAAAGGCTTTGGCCTTCTTTTGTTCCTTCTTGAAACACTCCTTTCCTTGCTTTAATGAAAATACTTGCTTCCAATTTTTATTCTTTTTCATCCGCCCATCTTTCTCAGTTTTTTTTTTTTTTGCCAATTTCACTTCTTCTTTTCTCTACATTCTTACCCAAGTTAATATCATTTATTTTTCACAATTTCATGCCATCCAAATGCAGATGACTACCAAATTTACATCTTGAACCTATTTCTCTTCTCTGAGCCCTAAACTCATATTTCCTACTTTATACCTTTCAACTTTTAGATCTGATATCTAAATTTCTATTCTAGCACCTACTTTTTACCACTTAATTCAGATTTCCCCTTCCTGGTAAGTGATAGTACCATAAACATACTTTGGTTAAAGCAGAAACCTGAGGTTTATACTTGATTCATTTTTTTTTTTTCCTTTATCCTCTAAGTCACTAGTAAATCTTGCCTTTCTACTCCCACAATAAACCTATATCTATCCAGTTGTTTCCATCTCCACCGACTCTGAGATCCAATTCCATCATTTAATCTTTTGTAATTTTGAGACAACAATTTTAGAACAATGTTATTGTATATTATTTATAAAAGCAGCATTGTGCATTGAGATGCATAAATGAAAAACATCACATGGAAAATTATCTTTGGGAATAGGATTATAGATTATTTTTATTTTCTGTTTTGTTTTTTCTTAATTTTTATAAATAATATAATAATTATAATCAGGAAAACAGATGATTAAAACAAATTCAAAACTTTTCTTGAAACCAGATATCTGGGGTATCATTCCTTTTCATAACTTAACCAATGTTACACATATCCCCCAGCTCAACTGGTTTAATGCCTAGACATATATGGTAACATGAGAAAAACAAAGTATTTACATTCTCACATGTGAATTGAGGATTAATGAAGGTCTAATCCTAATTTTCAAGATTTGGGTTTGATAGTATAGATGGAAATGGGTTACCTTTGAAAATCAGAATTGTGACATGTGTGACTGACTATATGCATGTGGTTAAAAAATTAGGAAAATCATGAAATTGGTTGATTTACAAGATCATATGTGGCTTGAACATTGCTCTGTTCTTCAGTTATATTCACTAAGATTGTATTCTCCATCTGACAGTGGTCTTATGATGTTTATTTTATATTTATGCATGTTAGCTTCAAAAGACCAATGTTGATTATTTTCATTGCCTATAATAGTCTTTTAATGGAAAGCATTATTTTGAATTATAAGCAATCTATTATATATTTTGAAATGCATTGCTTTAAACGACTGCTAATAATTCTGTGGCAGTTCATTTCAGATGCTGAAATATATGACAGTTGTTATATTAGAATTGAATGATATTGCAGACACTTGATAAGTTTATTAAATACCAAGAAGCTTAAATACTAAATATGTGATTGGTGGAATAATTTACTTAATGTGGTGAGCCAGTGTGAAGAAATGGAACACATGTAGATGTTGATAAAAGACAGATACGGATTTGAATCCTACCACTTATTGTCTGTGTGACCTTTAGCAGGTTACTTAGCCTCCCTGATCATGTCTATAAAATTTAGAAAATAATTCTTATATTTTAGCATTGTTATAAGAGTCAGAGAAAATTTATGTAAAATGCCTGGTTTATAGTAATTTACACCTTCCTGACTACTGCTAATCTATTAATTTCAATGATGCCATACATGTAACTCTAATACACTGGCACCTACCATCTCATTAGATGAGCATATTATTAGTCAATCCTCACTGACTGTGTTGATATCTGCCTCTCCTCAGTAGCTTCATGGCACTTTAGATGAAGACTGTGTTGGATATTTGAGAGAAGGAAAGGAGAGAATTACACATATAAACACACTCAGTCCAGTGTAATAGGGAGGAAACCCATGTATACTCTAGAGACTTTTTCTGCAGATCTTTCACCAATATACAGGGTTATGTAACCTTATCTCTACTCCTAAAGATAATACCAAGTCATGCCCTTTAGAGCAATCTTACTTAGCATTGTCATTTTTATCTCTCTTATACCCACAGCCTCTTTCTAAAATAATGTCTCTTCCTATTTCCTAAGGCAATACCAATCCTTTTTTCTTCACAACCCTTCATGTCCTCATTTTCTTATTTACAATTGCCAACATAATCATTCTTATAAGGAATTGTAATACCAACAAGCCATTTGTCTAGTCAAAGTGATATAGATAATTTTTTCTACGCTTTATAATATTCCAAATATCTTTACGATTTTAGAACAAACATATCCTTTATCCCCAATCCTGCACCCTCCACTGACCCCACCCCAATTACAAGCTTTTTTAGCCCTTATTGTAAAGATGACGATTCACAAACTAGGTTAATCACAACAGGTGATTATAATCTGCTAGAAAGGGGAAATTTATATGCAAGTCTATTAGCAAAGTGTGCAAATGTTTCAATAAAATATGCTACTCAGTTAACAAAGAATAATGGGGTAATAAGAAAAGTGAATACAATTTTGGCTAACTTATGCCCAGTTGATGTAAAATGGCATGTTGCAGATACTTTAGAGAACATTAACAATTCTTCTTATAACAGCTTCAGCTATTGTCTGAATCATCAAACTCTATAAGCATATTCACACATAAAATCTACATTGGAGAAACATGAAGCAGAATTTGAAATTATTGATCAGGGAAATGTTCAGCATAGTTATTTCACAGTACTTCATAGCATTTGAGAATGTAAAATGTTTCACTTCATTACAAAAAAATTCAATCCGAACAATAATATATACAAATTTCTCATTTGACTTTAAACATAATGGGAAAATTTTAAAATTGGAACTGGAAGAGGCATTTAAATGTCATTTTGGTTATTCCCCTGCTACAGAATTGACTTAATTCAGTTTACATAAATCATTATTGATTCTAGTTCTACAAAATAGGAATGAAAAAAATCACATGTGGCATATTTTAAGGTCCACAATGCCAATATTTTTTCTCCCCTATATAACTTCAGTTTGTTGAAATGCAAGAAAACAATGTAAAAATGTATTTTCTAGGTCTTAACTTATGACTGGCTAATAATAAAATTATGAATTATATTAATATTGTACTTCATGCAAAACATGGATGATTTCTTAGAGTTTTTTGGGAATCTCTCAAAGTACTGTCCAGAGATAATCATTGTTTATGTTTTTATGTGTTCTTTCAGAGCTGTTTCTATTCTGTAATTGGTTTTCTTACATTTTATAGAATATGTATTGCTATAATCATTACTTAACTTGGTTTATAGCGTGGTTCTAAAATTCAATATGCATGCATCAGAATCACAAATCAAGCCTATTAAGGGCAAAACTTACCTAGCCTCTTACATGCCCACATACTCACTCATCTCAAAGATTCTGATTCTGCAGAAGTGAGTTAGAGTCTAGAAATAAGAATTTTAAAAATAAACCTTCAGATGGTTCTGAGGTGAGTAGATTGTATAATTGAAAAACACAGGTCTGTAATTTTCTTTTTTTTCCCTAAGATTTAATTATTATTTATTTATTTATTTTTGGCTGTGTCCGGTCTTAGTTGCAGCACGCAGGATCTTTGTTGAGGCAGGCAGGATATTTCGTTGCAGTGCACAAGCTCTTCACTGTAGCACGTGGGTTTCTCTCTAGTTGTGATGTGCGGGTTTTCTCTTCTCTAGTTGTGGTGTGCAGGCTCCAGGGCGCATGGGCTCTGTAGTTCGTGGCATGCAGGCTCTATAGTAATGTGCATGAGCTCAGTAGTTGTGGCGCTCAGGCTTAGTTGCCCTGTGGAATGTGGGATCTTAGTTCCCTGACCAGGGATCAAACTCGAGTCCCCTGCATTGGAAGGCAGATTCTTTACCACCAGACCATCAGGGAAAACCCTGTAATTTTCTTTTTTGTGTTATTTTTGTGAGGACTGTGTATCCAAGTACCCTAAACTTGTGCTCATTTGTTAAGAAGTTTTTCTTTTTCAGGATTCCAAAGAATTTTGATGACAGAAATGATATATTTGTTGCAATTTTCTGATGACTTTTGAAGAGAATAAATCATTCACTAAATTTTCAAGTTATTCTAGTTATATTCTATTCAATTTTTCTACTCCTCCTTTAGTCAATTTTCAAAGATAACTTTTTTTCTAAAATACTGGCCATTGTATTGTAAATTTTATTTTTGTTTATGATGTGGAGGGATTATATCTTAATGGAATAATATCAGCTTTTATCTGTTTAAGTCTCTTCTTTCTCCTTCATTTTTGTTTATTCCTATGTCCAGTTTCTTCAGTTTAATACTTGATTTTGGGATTTTTTTTGGTGTTTCTTTTATAGTTTGGCATCTTCTAACTATGGATATGGTATAGCTCTGTTTTGATTTATGTCTATTTTTATGTATATTGATAATTTTTTTTACTCCTTAGGTATCATTTTGTTAAATTTATTTCTAGTTTTCATATAGATTTTATTGCTGATATGAATAGATTTTTTTATTTTCTAAATGTTTATTTTTGATATATTTTAAGGACTTTCATTTTTATTTACCTATGTTTATGTAAGGATTCTTATTTTCTACCTAGTAAATTTGCTGAATTCCTATTAATTTTGCCTGACTGATGGTCTGACCATTGATGGTCTTGTATTTTCTATATAGATAACAATACTATGTATACATAAAAAATTTTCATCTTGCCTTTCCATTTTTTATTTTTCTCACTTCACATTTCCTTCCTCCCTTCCTTCTTTCCCTTCTTCCTTCCTTCCCATCTTTCCTTCTTTCTCTTCTTTATCTCTTCTTGTTCTTCTAGGACAATGCTGAACAGCAGTGAGTGAAGACAGTAACTTTATCATGTAGTGACTAAAGAAACTTCAAAAGCCTCATGATTAATACGGTATTTGTTGTACTTATTATACAAAAAAATAAGATAGGTTATTTCTCTGAAATACTTTTATGAGTAAAAATTATCAGTTCTGTAAAGTTTGAATTCATTTGATTTAAACTGCCCATGAAATCAGCTGGACCTGGGATGTCTCAGGTCATGAAACCTTTGATTACCAATTCAATGTATTCTATCTCTTTACTTCCAAACTTTCTGAGTGGTTTTGTATTAAACATGCCTATTTTTTAAATTATTATATGATTTTTTTTACTGTAATAGGACAGGTACTTAATGAGACACGTGTTTTTCTTGGCTCTATTTTTAGTCTTCCCTTACCTCTGCTGAACTGATATAATTTTTAAAATTCTTTTTCTTTTTGATGATATATTAGAAGCAATATATTCAGATTCCCTCCTTTGGAAGCTACACTTTATATATATTTTAGTAGACATATATATATATTTGCCCCTAGAAATGTTTAAAAGATTCAACATTTCTATTTCTCATTCAAACAGATGAAGAGCTTTAACATACTTCAACAACTCATTCACTATTTCCCAATCAAGTTTTAGTTAAAGACTTTCCTCTTTTTTTTAATGTAAAAATAAACTAAACATATTTTGATACTCACTAATCAATTTGATTTCCTAAGATAGTTTGTCAATTTTTAGGACCTTCCATTCTTCCCTGGAACCTATGTCTTCCCTTAATTTGTAATTTTCCTCTCTGCCTATACATTTTTGTAAATCATGTGGTGAGATTTGTTAAATAATATTTTTATAGTGTTTGTATGAAGCTATCAGGAAAGCTTTTGTATTAACTTGGGAATTATAGTAGCCTGACAACCAACTGACAGGACATCAGCTATGCCAATACAACATTACCAACTTCAGTTTGCAGCAAAAGTCGAGACTCCAGGCCCAAGATGATCAGCCGTCTTCCCAGTGTTGCATTACACTGTGACAGGTAATCTGGGGAGTTTGATAGTAGAAAAACTAAGCAGGTAATTTGTTAACCAAGATTGGTGGATTCTGTCAGAAGGTATCAGGACTCCAGTATCCATCAAGTTGGGATTCAGAGACAAGACTGGCAAAAGCCAGGCAGAGCTCCATTTCTCAGAGGGGCCTGAAAAACTAGGAAAGCTATCCCACCAGTTCTCAGAAACAGAGATCTGTGCAAAGCCCATTTGTCAAACTAAGAGCATAAACCAAAGTTGCTGTTCACAGTGGTGGCATATTTTGGACCTGCAACTGCAGAATTTCTAAGGAAACAAAAAGGTGACCACATAGAACCCCAACTCTGTAGAATTAAGACAAACCTTAGCTTTACAATTTTGTCAAAGCACACGTTTCTAATTTAAATGTTCATTTTGTGGAACACTATGATATTCATTTGTGATGCAACAACTTTGTAACTGCAGGAAGAACTGTCAGATTAAATCTGAGCTTTCTAGGCTGTTTATGTTCATTGAATGGACTATGTTTGAATTTTTAGCTTTCTCTTAAGTATCTAGATAAAATACAAACAATTTGTTTCTGAAGAAAAGGCCACAAATTAAGGAAATTTTATTCCAAATTGAATGTCTCTGTATTCACAAAAAAAAGAAATCTAAAGGTGCTTAATTTCTTTTATCAGTGTCTTATAGCATTCTGCATACAGGTCTTTTGTCTCTGTAAGTAGGTTTATTCCTAGGTATTTTATTCTTTTTGTTGCAGTGGTAAATGGAAGTGTTTCCTTAATTTCTCTTTCAGATTTTTCGTCGATAGTGTATAGGAATGCAAGAGATTTCTGTGCATTAATTTGTATCCTACTACTTTACCAAATTCATTGATTATCTCTAGTAGTTTTCTGGTAGCAACTTTAGGTTTCTCTAGGTATAGTATCATGTCATCTGCAAACAGTGACAGTTTTACCTCTTCTTTTCCAATATGGATTCGTTTTATTTCTTTTACTTCTCTGATTGCCATTGCTAAAACTTCCAAAACTATGTTGAATAACAGTGGTGAGAGTGGGCAACCTTTTCTTGTTCCTGATCTTAGAGGAAATTGCATTAGTTTTTCATCCTTGAGAACGATGTTGGCTGTGGGTTTGTCATATATGACCTTTATTATGTTGAGGTAGGTTCCCTCTATGCCTACTTTCTGGAGAGTTTTTACCATAAATGGTGTTGAATTTTGTCCAAAGCTTTTTCTGCATCTATTGAGATTCTCATATGGTTTTAACCCTTCAGTTTGTTAATACAGTATATCACATTGATTGATTTGCGTATATTGAAGAATCCTTGCATTCCGGGGATAAACCCCAATTGATCATGGTGTATCATCCTTTTAATGTGCTGTTGGATTCTGTTTGCTAGTATTTTGTTGAGCATATTTGTATCTATGTCATCAGTGATATTGGTCTGTAGTTTTCCTTTTCTGTGACATCTTTGCTTGGTTTTAAACTATAAGGCACTGATGAAAGAAATTAAAGATGTTACAAACAGATGGAGAAATATACCATGTTCTTGGATTGGAAGAATCAACATAGTGAAAATGATTATACTACCCAAAGCAATCTAAAGATTCAGTGCAATCCCTATCAAACTACCAATGACATTTTTCACACAACTAGAACAAAAAACTTTACAATTTGTATGGAAACACAAAAGACCCTGAATAGCAAAAGCAGTCTTGAGAAAGAAAAATGGAGCTGGAGGAACCAGGCTCCCTGACTTCAGACTATACTACAAAGCTACAGTAATCAAGACAGTATGGTGCTGGCACAAAAACAGAAATATAGATCAATGGAACAGGACATAAAGCCCAGGGATAAACCCATGCACACATGGTCACCTTATCTTTGATATAGGAGGCAAGAATATACAATGGAGAAAACAGCCTCTTCAATAAGTGGTGCTGGGAAAACCAGAGAGCTACATGTAAAAGAATGAAATTAGAACACTTCTTAACACTATACACAAATGTAAGGCCAGACACTATAAAACTCTTAGCAGAAAACATAGGCAGAACACTCTATGACATAAATCATAGCAAGATCCTTTTTGACCCACCTTGTAGAGAAATGGAAAAAAAACAAAAATAAACAAATGAGACCTAATGAAACTTAAAAGCTTTTGCACAGCAAAGGAAACAATAAACAAGATGAAAAGACAACCCTCACAATGGGAGAAAAATTTGCAAATGAAGAAACTGACAAAGGATTAATCTCCAAAATTTACAAGCAGCTCAATATCAAAAAAACAAACAACACAATCCAGAAATGGGCAGAAGACCTAAATAAACATTTCTCCAAAGAAGATATACAGATTGCCAACAAACACATGAAAGAATGCTCAACATCATTAATCATTAGAGAAATGCAAAACAGAACTACAATGAGGTTTCCCTGGTGGCGCAGTGGTTGGGAATCCGCCTGCCAATGCAGGGGACACGGGTTCGGGCCCTGGTCTGGGAAGATCCCACGTGCCGTGGAGCGGCTGGGCCCGTGAGCCACAATTGCTGAGCCTGCGTGTCTGGAGCCTGTGCTCCGCAACAAGAGAGACCGTGATAGTGAGAGGCCCATGCACTGCGATGAAGAGTGGCCCCCGCTTGCCGCAACTAGAGAAAGCCCTCGCAGAAAAAAAAAAGAAAAAGAAAAAAAAACAAAGACCCAACACAGCCAAAAATAAATAAATAAATTAATTAATTAAAAAAAAAAAACTACAATGAGATATCATCTCACACCAGTCAGAATGGCCATCATCAAAAAATCTAGAAACAATAAATGCTGGAAAGGGTGTGGAGAAAAGGGACCCCTCTTGCACTGTTGGTGGGAATGTAAATTGATACAGCCACTATGGAGAACAGCATGGAGGTTCCTTAGAAAACTAAAAATAGAACTACCATATGACCCAGCAATCCCACTACTGGGCATATACCCTGAGAAAACCATAATTCAAAAAGAGACATGTACCCCAATGTTCATTGCAGCACTATTTACAATAGCCAGGACATGGAAGCAACCTAAGTTTCCATTGACAGATGAATGGATAAAGAAGATGTGGCACATATATACAATGGACTATTACTCAGCCATTAAAAGAATTGAATTTGAGTTATTTGTAGTGAGGCGGGTGAACCTAGAGTCTGTCATACAGAGTGAAGTAAGTCCGAAAGAGAAAAACAAATACCATATGCTAACACATATATATGGAATCTAAAAAACAAAGAAAATGGTTCTGATGAAGCCAGGTGCAGGACAGGAATAAAGACGCAGATGTAGAGGTTAGACTTGAGGACACAGGGAGGAGGTAGTGTAAGCTGGGATGAAGTGAGAGAGTAGCATTGACATATATACACTACCAAATGTAAAATAGATAGCTAGTGGGAAGCAGCTGCATAGCACAGGGAGATCAGCTCAGTGCTTTGTGACCACCTAGAGGGGTGGGATAGGGAGGGTTGGAGGAAGAGGCAAGAGGGACGGGATATGGGAATATAAGTATACATATAGCTGATAGACTTTGTTATACAGCAGAAACTAACACAACATTATAAAGCAATTATACCTCAATAAAGATGTTAAAAAAAAAAAAAGGTGCTTAAGCATGTACTATAGGTCTAGCATGCTATAAGGCATTTTACCTATTTGGCTTTATTTAATTTTCAACCCTTAATTAATGAGCAAGTATAATCATCTCTAGATGGTAAATGAAGAAATCAAGACTAAAAATGACTGCATAAATTTCCCAAGGGTACATAACTCATGTCTGATCAACTCTGAAACTCTTGTTGTTTCTCTTCCATCAGGATGTCTTCTGTAATCAAAGCATGTTGACATGTCTGGGTCTTAAGAAGTTAATTCCTCCATTTGAAGAATGTTATGTATCTTAAACATGAAAACAGTTATATGTGCTAGAATTAGCTTTAATATTGTAGTCTTATTTTAAATAAGGTAGTATACACAGTATAGAGAAGTTACTACCCACTCCATATCAAACGTCATATGCCATCATGTATTTTTTGAGCAGGTTGGTGAAGATAATATTGTTTTACCTAAAACTAAACAAATCATTCTTGTCAACATGTTTTTAATGTAAATTCAAAATAAATCTGACCTGATGGTTAGATGTCAAGATGCTAATATTGATTTTTATATTATATGCATTTAGGGCAAACTAATTAGGTCCACAGGTTTCCACTCAAAATATTGATCAAAACTATATGTGACTTTGTAGCTGAGGATACTTATGGCTTTTTCCCCCCAATTAAATAGGAAGAAGGTAATATATTCTAATATATTTGACTGTAACATTGTTTCCAGATTTCAAAGTATAGTAAAAAAACTGTGATTTAGTATAAAAAGACATTACTTTGCATTAGTATTCTTTTAAACTTCAGAGACACAAGTTCTCTCCAAAACAGCACAAGATTTAGGTTTTAAAATTTCTTTTTAATCTTCCCTATAGTTCTGTTAATCAATAGCTATAAACTTAGCATAGTGCAGGAAAAGTCAGCAGTAAAAAAGAACATGAGAATTAATAATATTGATGGTCTCTGAAAGATTTGTGTCCATATCTCCAACTAAATACAAAAATCAGTGAAATTTGGAGTCAAATGGATGAATACAGTCTTCTTCAGTTCACCTACATTTTTTAAAGGCAAAGCTTACAGCATTCTCTCCAGGAAATCATTCTATTTTGTTTTCACTTTCCTTATTTTTTTCTCAAAATTTTAGTAATTTTTTATCATTAAAATTCTAGTTTGTGATTGTGAAAAAATGCATTAGGATGTTGAAGTACTTGTTATTTCTTGAAGCATAAAAATGTGATGGAATGAATGTTCATTCACAAATTATTTCAGTCATTCAGCAATAACATTACATACTGAGTACTATAAATTTAATGGCATTTCATGTGTGTGGAGGAAAGGTTACAAAGATCACTAAGATCTGATCAATGACTTTAAGTAAACAAATTCTATTATTTTCAAATTGTCATAAATAAATTATTATATTTAAATCATTATAAGATCCCATCAACTGTGAAATGTATGTCTCTTGCAGGATATTAAAGTGTGAAAATCTAAATACCTTGGAACTAATGAAGGATGGTATGCTGCAGAGTCTGAAACCAAAACTCACCTAGTTGTTTTCGTATCCTCATTTCACTTAACATCAAACTATAATATTTTTTGTAGGCAACTAAATAGTCTTTGAAAATACATTTATAATGACTTCATATTAATCTATTATATGAGTATGCCATATTTATTAATAAGGTGTCTAGTCATTGTTCTTATTTTTTTCTATATACTAATTAGTGCTTTCTTGAACATCATGCTCACCAGTGAGTATTTCCTTAGGATAAAACGTTTTGTGCTTATTAATCTGAGATCAACAATTATACTACTATCATAACATACAATACTCTGAGCTGACACATATATTTTTAATCTGAAACATTTTTGTTTGCATAAAATATTTTTATGATTTTTTTCTTTAGGAAGGGTATTTAGATAAGGCCTTTTCTGAACCTGCCATGTCTGAGAAATATTTTTTCTACAGAATGACTAGGTCATGTTTATTTTTCCTTCATGAATGTTACTCAATCTTCTTCTGACATTTTAGTGTCACTGAGATTTCTGAGGCCAGCCTCATTTCTGTTTTTTTCCTTCCTCCAACGAACATTTATTGAGCATTCACAGGGTGCTAGGTGCTGGCAAACAGTAACCAAGGTGGCAGGGTTATTACCCTTATAGACTTTTTTGTCACATAGAGGCTACATTTTATAGACAGCTACATTTATTCAGGCTACATATTTGGAGAAATAATATTTCCTTGTCTTCTAATCCTTAAAGTTTATGTTAAATTCGGTGTTAGCAAGAAGATTTCATCCAATCTTCTAATTTCTAATAGGCCGGCTCTTGGGGTATGTTGAAGAATTATGATATTGACCTTGAATTTGTTGGGAAAAGAGTTCCATGATCAGTCACTATAATGTGTCAGGGCTGCTGAGTATTTTCCAGTGCAAGTTAAGGAAAGATTTTTCCTAGATTTTTTCTAGATCTTTGTGTCCATTTCAATTTGCAATTTCTTTTTTCTTCAAGTCAGCTTTCCTATTATTTCTTTCATGACTGATTTTTTTTACCATCTCTGTTCTTTCCTTTGAAAATACAGATTTTATACATAACACATCTCTATGATCTACATACCCTATATTTTATCTTTTCTTATTTTTATCTCTAACTTCTCCTTTGAGTTTTGGGAAGTATTTCAGAATTATCTTCTATATTCAATGATCTTTCTTCTTTCTCTTTGTAGTCCCCATTATGATGACTTTTGTTTTGTTTGTTTTTAATGAATTACTTTGTGTATCAGTCAGGGTTGGCAGGAAATGTATGGCATTCTCAAATCTGATATGTTTAGGAAAAGTTTTAAAAAGGGACACATGTTTGATCTGGGTATAAGTAAACTACAAGGAAAAGTGGGTTCTCTGGCACTAGTAACAGCAACTTGCTATTCCCCTACCCCACCTGAAGTGAAGCAGCAGTTACCAAAACCTGGAGCCAGAACCATGTGGAGTGGGCCACCTGGTATTAGCTAATGGCTAAGAGCAGCAGAAAGTCCATGGCAACACCATAGGGAGTAAACCAAAGAATAATCAATATAATGGTTTTTTAGAATAAAAATATAATCCTCTCTATTTACTGAGAAAATACAAAAAAAAGGAAAAAGACCAACCAACAGTGTGAAATAACTTTATATTAACACATAATGATAACATGATATGGCAGAATTGAGACCAAGCATAGTAACCATATTAAGAAATCTAAATGAGTTTAACTCAGTAAGAAAAGACTTGTCTGATTGGAATACACAAATCAAAACTCAGTTCTTTACTATGTACATGAAATATAGTGATCCAGATGGCTAAAGAGAAATGGATGGGAAAATATACCAGGAAAATGATAGAAAGAAAGCAAGGGAAGACTTCCTTGGTGGCACAGTAGTTAACAATCCACCTGCCAAGGAGACACGGGTTCAAGTCCTGATCCAGGAAGATCCCACATGCCGCAGAGCAACTAAGCCCATGTGCCACACCTACTGAGCCTGCGCTCTAGAGCCCGCAAACCACAACTACTGAAGCCCGCGCACTTAGAGTCCCTGCTCCGCAACAAGAGAAGTCACCGCTGTGAGAAGCCCACGCACCCCAACGAAGAGTATCCCCCGCTCACCTCAACTAGAGAAAGCCTGCGAGCAGCAACGAAGACCCAACGCAGCCAAAAATAAATAAATAAATCAAAATAAAATGTTTAAAAATCCTTAAAAAAAAAAAAAAAGCAAGGGAAATGCTTCTGATATCAAACAAGACCTTCAGTCCAAAAAGCATTAAGCAGTACAAAGAATGTAAGAATGACAGATTTAGCAAATGAAAATACTGAAATCTCAGTTAAATTTGAATTTAAACAGTGAATATTTTACTATACTAATATTCCACGCAACATTTTAACACTACTTAAAAATTATACATTGTTTATATTAAATCTAAATTTTACAAGGATTCATGTATTTTTCTAACAATCCTACTCTTTTCCCAGTGAATAATGTTTACCTGAAAAAGCACAATCTATGGGATGTAATCATAAAACAGCTTTATATTTGTCTCTTACTGTCCTTTAAATCTGCTGTTTTCCCAACAGGTCCTACTCCACACCAATAGTTTCTAACTGCTCCAGGGTTGCAGCTTGAGGAAGAGGAATAGGTAAGAAGACTTGACAGATTTGACTGATACTGTGTTGGTTATTAACAATATCCCTCTTAAAATATGTTCAAAACTGACTAATCATTTCAGTCATGGTTTCTTCAGAGATCTGCTTTCCATCTTTGGGGATATCTCTGTTACAGCTTCTTTAATATGGGTGAATGCATCTCACTTCTGGCTGGAAGTTACTCCTTCCTTGGTTTGTAGTAATACAGAACTACCTTCAGTTTATCTCTGCTGATTTTGCTTTGCCCCTCCAGGTGGTCTTTTTGGATAGGACCTAAGACAAGTTGTAAGTGGCTGGTATCTGAATCATAGGAAGCACTCAAACATTCTTTGCTCCCATTAATTCTGAGAGGCTAACCATCTTTCCTTAACTCAGCCATCAAACTATCTAGACAGCTCATTTCTAGCCCTTTGGATTTCCTAGGGGGAAACAGACATCATTTTGCTCTCTTCTTTTTGTTGCAAAGGACACATGCTATGATCTCTGAATGGATGCCACAAAACCTCTCTCTAATTCTTTCTAATTCTTCTCTTGCACTTTGCCTATTGAAAATATATTTGAAACATATATAACATCTTTTAAAAACCCACACAAAGTATTTAAAATAAAAATATATTTTAATAAGTTAGCAGTTACAAATTGATATAACCTCAAACTACAAGTTTTGAAGGAACATAATTAATAGCTTACAATATGGTTGTATAATTTGACTCAGTATTTCCAATGTTTTAAACGAAAATCTTCTGAAAGATCAAAGCACCCACTACAAAGTCTCAGCTTAAGTTTTTTTTTTTTTTTTTTTTTCTTTCAGAGGTAAAGATGAGAGAAAGTGTCATCATGTGTTATTTTGTAAATACTTTTTTTATTAAAAAAGAATATATTTTTATTACAGCAATATGGCAAATTGACAAAATAGGAAAACAAAAATGCATGTAATTACCCTTATTAGAAATAACCATAATTACCATTTTAGCTTATACCTTTCTATCATTTTTCTAGGTATAATTGTGCATATTTTTATACAATGATACACAAACTGTACATGTGCCACAACCTATTTTTTCACTTAATTGTACAGCATAAACATTTCTCATCCCATTAAATATTCTTTCTCATCAAATTAACATTTCAATGTATAGTATCCTATAATTTATGTGCTCAATCTTCTATTTTAGGCATACTTTCTGTGATGAATATCTTTGTGTGCAAAGTTAAGCAGTTCATCTAATTTCCTTAGGATAAATTCATAAGAACTAATACTTGGGTCCAACAGCTTAAAAGTTTTAAAACTTCCTGTATTATGTATCAACAAATGTCAGACTTCAGGTTCTCAATTTGTTTCCTTATGGTGGAAATGTTTTATATAATAGGAATTTTATTCTTTTTTAATAATAAGAGCCCAAATTCAAGTTGAAAAATAGTATCTTTTGAGCTGAAAGTTGCCTGTCATTGTATTAGTCATTATTCAAATTATCTTTCCTTTAATGTTGTTCTTTTTTTTTCACAATTGTCTGCATGCTTAAAGTAGCTGGAGATAAATCTGTTTGGGGACAAAAAAAAGAAAAAACTAAGTTTTGCTACTAATTTTATATGAATTATTTGTAAACAATATAAATTATATTTCCATATTTTG
This sequence comes from Balaenoptera musculus, assembly GCF_009873245.2. Classification (NCBI taxonomy): domain Eukaryota; kingdom Metazoa; phylum Chordata; class Mammalia; order Artiodactyla; family Balaenopteridae; genus Balaenoptera; species Balaenoptera musculus. The sequence goes on from NC_045804.1 coordinate 29,593,996, forward strand.
TGGTCTAGTAATATAACCATCCATTTTTTGTTCCGGTAGAAGATCAAATCAGCATTAAAATATTTCTTGAGAATATTCTTAAAATTTTTACCTTTAGGTAATTGTAACTTAAACTATAAACTTTATTTTCTGAGAATAATTTTACCATCTTTTTAACCTGAAGTTTTTCCCCACTGATGCAACTAAAGGAACTGAGTATTATTCAAAGGGTTTTGTGCTATTATATCAAAGATTCCTAGAGAAAATTGACCAATCATTCAAGCACTCTCAGAGTTTTCAATCTTGTTATAAAATAAAGATATATTTTAAAGGTGATTGTGTCTGGAATTCTGTTTTAAAGTTGCACATTATAGATAGTGTGCAAAATGAAATAGTGCACTTTTTTGATAAAATGCATAAGATGTTGAGTTTGCCGGTGTTTGATCAAGCCATACATGAAACCCAAGAGCAACTTCTTGAGGTAATTAGTGATATTTCTCCATATTCTATCAAGATACAGGACAAGTGAGATGGAAAACATTCAGGTTGTATAAAAAGGGGTCTGAGCATCCTTTTTTTCTTAATGTTGAAAACATAGAAAATATTTTATTGATACTAACAAATCATGAAATTCTAATAGGAACAGTGAGCAGAGATTTTTTTTTTGAAGATAAGAAAATAAATTGGTAAAAGCCTGTTAATAATCAACAGACTTATTAATGGAAAGAAGCTACTTTTTTGGGGAGAAAGCCATGCAAATTCCTGCTTTTTCAGAACCTTAATAAAAATCATATATGTGTTTTAAAAAATGTTAACAGTTCAGTTGTTAGGGTAGGTGTCCATTCAGCCCAGTAACCATCATTTTGCTATTTGTTTTCCTTATGTATTATGACTTTTTTGTTCCTCTATTCTTCCTTTTGTGTTATATATATATATAAATTTTTCTAGTATACTGTTTTAATTCCTTTGCTTTTTTAAAATTTTGCTTTTGAGTTGTGTCCTTAGTAGTTTCCCTGAGTTACAATTAGCATATTAATTTACAATTTAGTTCGTGTAAAATCATCTTAATTTCAAAAGTATACAAAATATTTGCTCCTCTATAATACCACATCCTCCCTCCTCCCTTGTGCTATAATTGTCATACAAATTATATCTTTGTATACTATAAGTCCATCCCCACAGCTTTATAATTATTGCTTTATGTTATTGTCATTTAAATTAGGTAGAAAAAAAAGTGTTGCAAATAAAAAACCCACCTGTACTGTATTTTATATTTATTTATGTAGTTAATTTTACTAGTGCTCTGTACTTGTTTCATTTCAGTCTGAAGTATTCCCTTTCATGTTTTTATAAGGAAATTTTGCTAGAAACAAATAGTCTTGGTTTTTGTTTATCTAGGAATATCTCAATTTCTCCTTGATTTTGAAGGATAGTTTTGCTTGATATAGAATTATTGGTTGACAGCCTTTTTCTTTCAACACTTTATATATGTCATCCCATTGTGTTCTAGCATTCATGGTTTATGATAATAAAGCAGTTATTAGTCAGCTACTGAAGCTCCCTTGCCTGTGATGAGTCATTTTCTCTTGCTTTTTTCAAGATTCTTTACCTTTTGCTTTTGCTAGTTTGACCATGATGTGTCTCAGTGTGGACCTCTTTGAAATTATTCTACTTAGAGTTTTCTGAGCTTCTCAGATGTGAGATTAATGTTTTCATGATTTTTGGCCACTATTTGTTCAAATATTCTTCCTGTTCTTTTCTCTGTCTATTTTCTTTCTGGAACTCCCACTACACGCATGTTGGTTTGCTAGATGGAATCCCACAGGCCTCTAAGGCTGTATTAGTTTTTTCTTTACTGTTTTTTCTTTCTGTACATCAAACTGAATAATCTCAATTGCCCCATTTTCAAGTGCACTGATTCTTCCTTCTTCCCATTCAAATTTTATGTTGAACCCCTCTAGTTAAATTTTCAATTCCAGAATTCCTTTTTTTTTCTTTTCACAATTCCTATCTCTTTATTGGCATCCCCTATTTGGTGAGATGTCATTTTCATGGTTTCTTTGCACATGATTTCCTTAAACTCTTCAGCATATGTAAAATAGTTGGTTTAAAGTCTTTGGCTAATAAGCCCAATGTCTGGGGCTTTCCAGGGACAGTTTTTATTCATTTCTTTGTTTTTCTTTTCTGTGTAGGTGTCATGTTCTTGTTTATTGTTTTTTGTTGTTGTTGAAAATTGTTTTTCAACATAATTTTTTGTTGTTGAAAACAGGACATTTTGAATATTACAATGTGGCAACTCTGGAAGTCAGATTTCCCCCTCTTCTGAGTTTTGTTGTTGTTCTGTTTGTTGTCATTTGTTTGCTGTTGTTTTTGTTATTATTGCTGTTTGTCTAAGTGTCTTTTCTGCGCTAATTTGGTAAATTCTACATTCATGTTTTGTATGGTCATGAAGTCTCTGCATGGTTAGCTTAGTGATCAGCTGAGGACCAGACAGAGATTCCCTTAAATGCCTTGGACCAGTAAGTCTCCCAGTCCTTGCAGAAGGGCCTGTATGTGTGTTGGGATGTCTCTCTCATCTCCAAAAATGTTGTCTTAATCTTCACTTCCTGCTTGCACCAGCTACAAAGTCAGGCAGAGGTGAGGTCAGAATGTTCTTGTGCCTCTCCTGGGCATGCACACAGTCTTGTGCATGTTTGTGGTCTTCTTGATCACCGAGAATATTCTAGAGCTTTTTGGAACTTCCTAAAGGAACTTATTTCCTAGTTTTTCCCTTTAAATATTTTGATCAGCCTCTTATTAGCCACAAATGATATTGCTGCCTCAGGCAGCTGTGATTATAAATAATTCTTATGATGGTTTTGCACAAATGCCCTGAGGATAGAGTTGTTTACATAGAGCAAGCTCTGAGTCTATCCTGTGTTGTCTTCTCCAGCAGCTGCTGGCCTTCTGATTTTCAGAGCTATCATGACTTATTGTGTAGCTTTTGTTTTTCAAAGCTACTTGCAGAGCTTGGGAGAGGATGATGGGTATAGAGCCAATTAAGATTTCATAAAGCTTGTTGCTCTTAATGAAATTCAGCCAGTTTTCTTGAATAAACACTCCTTACATTGTTGCAAACCTATGGTTAATTTCCAGATTTCCAAAATAATTGACTTTGACAATTTTTGCTTTTTTATTTTTTTTTGACAATTTTTGCTTTTGTTCCTTTTGCTTTTATGGATTTTAGAAGGTCCTTACTCTATTATTTCAGGAGTACTTTCTAAAGCAATTTTGCAAGTTTATGACAGTTTGTGTGTGAAACTTATCTGTGCATTTAGATAGATATATGACATTTGCCTCACATTTTCTCTCCCTGAATATCAAAAATATTCATTATCTCTGGCATTGTGTTATTATCAATAAAAATCTGATCACCATCTTATTTTCTTTGTCTTTTAAATGACTTAATTATTTTGATATTTTGTCCAATTTTTTGGTGGTTTATTTTTCTTTCAGGGCTTCATTTCAAAAGAAGCATTCTGGCAGCATTTTCCCTAAGAGATACTGTCCTTTCAATATGTAATTTTGAGGGTTTTATTTCTTTTTAAAATTTTAGTAACATTTTTCTGAATTCATGTTATAGTATTTGTCTTGTTTCATCGATTTCACTTTCTTCTTTGGTGACACATATATATGCTCAATTCACTTTAATTATGTTCTTTATCTGTCACTTCATTTCAATATTTTATTTTATTTTTTCTTGGTGTTCAAATAGTCTTTCTTTTTATCTTAAGGCATTCACTCTTGTTTTTCTTTTAGTTTAGTGTTTATTTCTGAAATGAATTTTTCTTTTATTTCTTGTCTTTCTAGAATTCTACCACCTTATGAGTTTTTCTAATTCTGATTTACATTATTATTTCATGTTTTGGATCACTTTTCATTTGTTTTGAAATATTAGATTAGAACTTTATATTTTATATGCATATATTTGTTGCATGATCTCATTGTCTATAGGGATAATATTCCACCCCCTATCCTTTCTTTTGGTACAATAACAATGTTGTTTATGTATACATTAAATTAGCTTTCTAAGACTCTGAGAGGTAAGAAGAGATTTTCTAGCTCTTCTGCTCTACTAGTCCTTCTCTTGTTTCTGTGATGAGTTTAGAAATATTACCTTACAGTTTCTTTGATCTCCTGGCTCTGTGCCCCTTCTCTTTTCTGTGTATTCTGTATTTTCTGCATTTTTTTTTCCATTTCTTTTCTACTATTCTCTCTATTCTCCTTAATTTATCCAACTCCCAACAATTTCTCTCCAGTGGAAGAGAGAACCTTCTGGTTAGTTTTGAGAGATCATAGTGTTCTGGTTACTCCAGACCTTATATATTTCACTCTGGACCACTTGCATAAACCCATATGTTAAAGTATGTAAGACACAACCCAGTGTTAAATGCTCTTCTCAAATTGTCCTACTGTGTTTCCCATGAAGTCTGTTGGCTCTTTGAGGGTTCTCACCTTCTGTGATCCCTCAGATGTCCCATTGATTCCCTGAGAATATAAAGGGCTTGTGGCTGTCAGTGCCTTGTTCCCACTCACTCACACTTTGGGGTTGAGGGGGGAAACTATAACAGATCAGGGCTTATGGGACCTTCCCAGGACAGAACGCTCTGTCAAGGTCCTCTCCTTTGATGCCTCTCTGAAGTACCTAGATAACAGTATCTGATGCATATTCCTGAGTTGTTTTACAGATACTAAAACCTCCACCAAATGGAAGAAGTTAACTACTTAATGACCATGAGCACATAGCCCCCAGACTTACTGGAGCCTGAAGATTGATAATGTTAACCATTGTGACAGCACCCTGCTACCTCACCATCAACCCATCAGAGAATTGTACAGGAACTGATCACATACCCTGCAACTCCCCTCCCTCACCTTGCCTTTAAAAATGCCTCCCTGAAATCCATCAGGGAGTTCAGGCTTTTGAGCATTAATACTGTTCTGGACTCCTTGCTTGGCATCCTGCATCCTTCCCTTCACCACAACCTAATATCAGTAGATTGGCTTTACTGAGCATGAGTGAGGGCACCCAAGTTTAGATCACTAATAAAACTTGTCAATTTTTATTTAAGATACAGTCTGTATATCTGGGTATTCTGCCTTTTTATGGGGAAAATTTGGAAATATTCCAAAAATATTCTACCATCACCATCACTTTTACAAAATATATATTGCATAAAGATTTTTTCCATTCACAGGGTTTCCCTCTCAATACTCCAGAAATTGTGCCTGTATAGTCTAGCTTTCAGAGTTATGAAGATGATGAACCTGATGCCAACACGTTTTTTCTCTTTTCTTTAAGACTTTTTGTTTGTTTCTGCATGTAAGATTTAGAATTTTTGTTTTTGCTTTAAAGTAAAAAGTTTCACCTGTGTATATCTATGTTTACCTAGTCTCTTTTAATCCATAGTACTGAAGCCAAATCTGGTCTCTGTACCCTGACACTGAATTAAATCTTGAATACAGAGTTTTGGGTGAAGTAGAAAAGAATAGTTTTATTGCTTTGCCAGGCAAAGGGGGCCACAGCCAGCTAATACCCTCAAAATCGTGTGTCCCAACTTGGAGAGGGTAGTGAGAAGTTTTATAGTAATGTTTCAAAGAGGGCATGATCAGCTCATGGACATTCTTGTGATTGGTTGGTGGTGAGGTAAGTAGGAGTCAGCATCATCAACCTTCTGGTTCCAACTGGTCTGGGGTCTACATGCTTGTGGGCAGCATACCATCATTAATCATTAACTTCTCCCACCTGGAGGAGGTTTCAGTATCTGCAAAACAGCTCACAGATATTGTTGTGTGCATTGATGGGGAACCAGGACCTTGCTCCAAGGCTGTACTCTTTTTACTCTTGACTATTTCTCCCTTGTCTTGCATTCCCTCCTTTCCCTAATTAACAACTGCTTGAATCTGCCACTTGGAACTCAGGGAAGGTCATGGAGGCTGAATAAAGGCTATTTCCTGTAATCAAAGAAATAGGAGACACAGAAAGGTTTTGTGCCCAGGAGCCCCATAAGGCCTTGCTCTGTATTAGTACCTGTTATTCACTGAAACTTTTCTCTTCCTACCTTTCTCAGGCAAAATTATATAAATCTGAGAAAAATATATTAGACAGAAAAGAGAAGAACAATACCTGACAGAACTATATTAGCTCTCAAGGCTGAACAGGCTCCACATTCTGTAAGGATGACAAAGAAAAATGTAAATCATTAGGATATCTTAGAATATCTTTCTTTTGTCTCCACAGATATAGTGAAGTTTGTGTTCACTGATTATTTTTCTTTATTGTGTCACTTTTAGTCTGCTCTCATCTCTAATTCTGCATCTTCTGGCTCTGTCTTCTAGTCTCTTATCTCTTCCTTTTCTTTTGAATGTGAGAAAGATTTCTTGATTTGTTTTTTTAATGTTTTGTTTTTTGTAGCAATCAATGTGTTACTTATCTGTGACCATTTTATTTTTTACTGAAAAAAAACTTTCTTATTTGATATTGTTCATAGTCGGGCATTCTGAATCTTATTACATGTTTGATTTTTCTGTAAATTAAATTTTTCCCATTCTTACTGTTACAAAACTCAGATTTGGCTGTTTGCTGCTCAATAGTCAATATTTGAGAGACAAGTGTTGGTTGGAAAAGAAAAGTTGCTTTATTCAGGAGGTTGGCAACCTGGGGAGAAGGCAGACCTGTGTCCAAGAAACAACTCTGAAGATTCTGCTCTACCATGAAAGTTTTTAAAGAGAGACTCATTCGAGGAGGGGATCAGAGTGTTTATTATCTTCCACAGTGTGCAGACTTTCTGCTGATTGTTTGCTGGTGAGGTAACAGGAAGGGCAGAGTTCCAGGAATCTTGTGCTCAGCCTGAAGTTACCATCCTCCACCTGGGTGACAGCCTTAGTTCCTGCAGAAGAACTCAAAGATATTGTTATACATATTCCCTGAGGAGGAACCAGGACGCTACCCCATCCTGCACTATTGTTTCTTGACTGCTTCTCCTTTGTTTCTGATTCCTTTCCTCCCCTGATTAACAACTGTTTGAATCTGCTCTTTGGAACTCAGGGAATGTCAAGGAGGCTGACTGAAGCCTATTTCCTATTAACAAGAAAGAGGGAACATGGAAAGAATTGTACCCAGGAGGGCCCCACAGGGTCCTGCTCAGTTTCATTACCATTTGTGTCTTTCAAATGGGAACATTGGCTCTGGATATTGTTTCCCTTGTCTTTAATTACTGAAGTTAACAAATTCCTCTTGTTCCTAGTCTGATGATATATTTGCAAAAGGTGGTATATGTAAAACTAAGATGGGTCAGATATTTTTATCATTATCTGTTTAAATTATTAAAATCTGTACAAAGAAAATTGGCATTTTTTTCATTTGCCAGTATAGGAAGTTCACTTGCTTGAAAGAGATATAAAGGAAGATACAACCTGATGAAGTTACAGAGTAAAAATTTTGCTGTCAAAGGAAATGACTTTTCTTGCTTATTTTTATGCTTGTTCTGTTTGTGTGACTATGATTTATTGGGATATAACCACACCTTGCCTAAATGTCATAACTACTCTCATTTGGAGTCTTTTGAGCTCTTTGGCTTAAAATACTCTCTGAGTCAGGGTAAGATGAGTGTGACTGCAGCATCCAGCAACTTCCTCATGATCACCCAACCTACAGTCCATGTTATACTTGAAAGTGTGTGGTACCCTGGCCAAGCCAGGCTGTGTAACTGAGTAGAATTCTAATTATCTATATAGAAGTAACTAATACAGGAAGAGTTTGTGATAAGTAAATGGCTGTATTACTAATTTTTAAGTAAAAATCAAATTTAACAAGAGCCTGATTCCCCTCTCCAGCTGACATATTGTCTAGTAATGTAATACATCCCTCTTTATTTAGTCTACTGTCCTAGGCAATTCTTGAATGAAAGTGAGCACTACAGCCAGAGATCTGCATGCTGCCACCCAATGAATTTCCTGAAATCTGTAAATGTAAGACTTATTGAAACTGATAAGTGTCACTTTGGAGGGGTCCTAGGAGCCGGTCCTTTATGTCTCAGCACAGAAAGAATTCAGCAAGAGGCAAAGTGATAGATAAGAAGTGATTTGTTAGAATAGAATGCTTGTGAGGCTTACAAGCGGGTGGGTGAGAGGGTGCTGCCCTGAGAACTTAGTGGGCTACAGTTTTATAATCAAAGGAAAAGTGGGGAGGGGATAAAGACCTTCTTTGTCTTGTTTCAGTAGTCATCATGCTTCCATCATCAGCTCCTCCTCCAGGTTGGGGAGGGGAGTTTTTCTGTCCCTACATGGTCAAGCCAGGACTGTAAAAATTATTTCAGGTCTCTGTACAATGAGCACCCTTTCATAAATTATTTTTTTTCATGTGTGCTGAGAGCATGTCCTAGGGATCATTAACTTACTGAGCTCACTGGGCAGGATGTGGGTCTCATGCCACTATTGTTTTATTGTTTTGGGGCATGTCTCATGCTTCTGTCACTTGGTTTTGTTGCTAGGCAAGCCTGCTTGGTTTTGTGGTTAAATAAACCTGTTTTCTTGAGTGATCATTAACTTACAGCAGTCTCCCATATTTTTTCTTTACTTACAATCCCCTAGTTGGATTAACAATTTAAATACCTACTTTGCCCATTTACGCTGTCCTTATCATTTTTAGGGACTGGTACAACATAATTTTAAGAAGCTGATTTTAAATCCTGGTTATGCATTAGATTTCAGAAATTTTTGTTTTTGAATACTGATGTGCAGGCCCCACTCCAGTCGAATTAAAATAGAATGTCTATGGAATTGCTAGTTTAAGAATTCCCCCAGGTGATTCTAATATGTAGCAAAGATTAAGAATCACTGTTTTAGAGCCTATATCTGTATCATTTCTTTTCCCTTGACCAACTGTATGACTAAGTCGCATCATCTGGGTTTATCTTAGAAAGGGGGTAGTAAGAATGACAGCATGATAGGTTGCTATACCTAAAGTTGGGGCTATGGGGTGTGCAAGGTCAGTCATATTCTTCTTGAGAGGGATCTATTTGCCTGAGATAAGTTAATAATTATTTATTTGATTCAATCAATATAATGTATTATTATTATTAAACCTATCCTTACTTTTACAGAAGAGAGATGCTCTCAGATTATTAAAATGTTAATTTTCTAGTGGCTCACTTAAAAGGCAGCATGTATGGGACTTAATAAAGTAAGTGGGGCTGGAGCAAATTTAAAAAAAAAAAAAGGTATATTTCCTATTGTCATGGAATTTAGGGCTTACTTGTCAAACTAGTGGGGAAAACCCCAAAAAGTACTATGATTGTTATGATAAAGAGAAGTCTAGAACAGCATACACTTAACTCAGATTTTACATGTTTATGTAAGTGGTTGGGGAGCAGGGCAACCACTCCCTGTGGTTGTGGGGCATCAACAAAGCCTTTGTTATAAAGAGCATAGTATAGAAAGCACCAAATAAAAGACAGAAGCCATGGAATCCAGGTATAACTCAGAAACTTTCTAGTTACATAATCGTGGCTGAATTCTCAAGTGTCCCTGAATATCCTTTCCTCACACTTAAAATTTATATGATAATAATTGGCATCTGTAACTTTTCAGATATAGTGTGAAACATAATCATGTAATCATGTATTTGAAAGTAATCTGGTAATTATCAAGTGCTATATAGATATCATATAGCACTGTTATTTATAACTTTGTGCTTTCTTTTAATGTCATGGCACAAATTTGTTAATAACAAAATATAGAAAACATGAAGGAAAACTTGGCAATCAAATATAACAGGGATGGCATGTTATATTTCAATGAACACTAACCATCTAGTTGAGTTGTGTATATCTTGATTTTGATTTTCATGATGTAGTCAAATTAACCTTTTGGTGATTGATAGAGTGATACTTATTATCCTATGACATATTTACTCAGAGGGAACAATACTGTACCAGTATCTAGGAGGAAAGAGGACCAGAAGGGGAATATTACAGATTCTTCTCTTCATTTCACATATCCAGTCCTCCTATGGAAGAACTCTGAACAATTGATACAAGGTGATTGGCAAACTGAGAGGGTGAGACAAAGATACTTTTGAGTTTCCTGACAATTTATCTTTTATTTTTTAACCTCCTCCTCCTCACAAGTCACCAAGTCTCTAATATGATCTTAGTTTGGTAAGAGTATATGGGTTTGCATTGTACTGTGCCCTGGGTTTTAGAATCAAATTTTGCCCAATTATCATTAAATCCATAATTATATAACATAAACAACACACCAGCTTACAATTGTTGCTTCAGGCAAAATTGCTGTGGTAACAAATAACGTAAGTAATCAATGGTTGAAAGCAATAAATGTTCCTCTCTCCTATTACATAAGCTTTGACTCTGCTTGTCTCTGCCCCATTCAAAACAAGATGTTTATTTTCATTCTGAGGCCAAGCTGATTGGTTCCTAACTGGAACATGCCATTCTCATGCCAGCGATCAAGAATGGAAAACAGCTTAATTTAAACATATATTCACCCTTAAACTTCCACTTGTTAATGGAAAGCATCATTATTTCCTTATATTCAATTGACCACATCACATGTTATGGCAAAACCCTAAGTCAATGAAGCTGGGCTGTGTAATCTGCCTACAGAACACATATGCAAATCAAATGACTGTGAGCAGAGAAACATAATCCTAGTATAGGGAAGGAAAAAAGATCCAATTTAATATTGGCCAGGTGGCATTTGCTCCAGAAGAAATTTAAAATCTAATCAACTGTCTGAACTGTCTAAGGGCCACTCGAATGAGAGAATGCAGAACAAGAACTGGGAATAGAAAAATTTGGAATTTAGTTATTACAGATTCAAATTTATGAAAAATAATGGAATTTTATTTTTCATTTTAATTTTTCCCTAGGCATTTAATAATAGAAGAAATTCCATGTTCTTCAAAACTAAATGATCTATTGTAATGCATACCAGTGCCTTGGGTGTGACACCACTCCCTGGTCCTAGGAAGATGTACCAGTGTTCACATTTGCTATTTGGGGAGCACCTAACTGAAAATAGGAGTAAGGTTGCATTAGCCCAGAGTGATGTCATGTTTTATACACTTCTCTCTCATATGGTAAATAGACAAGGAGACTTTTCATGAAGAAGCAAGGGGAGCCTGCAGTTTACTTGCTGCGTTTCTCCTTGCTCTGTTAAACATCCCTTCCCAAGAGGGGCATGTTATCTGTCTCACTGTTTCTCATGATACCTTCTCTGACTTGCTCTTGTATTGACAAACTGTGAAACAGGCTATGACCCCTAGGCAGTAGGTTAGTCAAAGTGCTGAGAATTTTGTTTACAGACCCAGAGGCTCCAGGTGCTACTCTTCTAAGGTCAAGAGCAGAGCTTTTCAATAGAATAGAATAGAATAGAATAGAATAGAATAGAATAGAATAGAATAGAATAGAATAGAATAGAATAGAAACCACATGTGTAATTTTAAATTTCCTAATAGCCGCATTAAAAATAAAAATATTAGGTGACATTAAATTTGTTAATATAGTTTATTCAACCTAATATGTTCAAACTATTATCATTTCTACATGTAATCAATATAAAAAGTGTGAAAAAAATCTTATCTTGGTTTTCTTTATTAAATCTTTGAAATCCAACACGTATTTAATACTTAGAGCACATCTTAGTTCTGACGAGCCACACTCTCAGTGCTCATAAGACATGTGTGCCCGGACATACTTATTAGACAGTGCAGGTCTAGAATACTGTTTTTGTATCCATTGGAGGTTGGAAGAGGTCATACTTTCTTTTTTATTATTTATTTATTTATTTATTTATTTATTTATTTATTTATTTATTTATTTATTTATTTATTTTATTCTTGGCTGTGTCAGGTCTTAGTTGCAGCACGCGGGCTATTCATTGTGGCACACAGGCTTCTCTCTATTTGTGGCATGCGGGTTTTCTCTCTCTAGTTGAGGTGCACAGGCTCAGTAGTTGTGGCCTGGGCTTAGTTACCCCTCAGCATGTGGGATCTTAGTTCCCCTACCAGGGATTGAACCCACGTCCCCTGCATTGGAAGGCAGATTCTTTACCACTGTACCACCAGGGAAGTTCCTGAAGAGGTTATAATTTCTTGAATAACTTTCTTAATCAAAGCAATTCTGAGGTGCATATTATAAAATAGCATGCCAGCAGAACTATATTTTGTTATTTATGAAAGGAGAGCTTATACTCTACCTTCAGCCTCATCTGCTTCTTTGCATTTGTTTTCACTTAGTTCAGCATACCACTTATTAAAATTGAGAAACCTGACTTATATTTTACCCGGATGAGAGACATCATAGCTTACCAGGCCAATGGATCCATAGTCTCCTGAAAGGTCAAGCCAATATGAGTTTTGAGCTCAAGTCTTATAAATTGTAAGAGTCAATAGATAAGTAAACTACTCATGGGTAAAGTTTGCTGCATTTTTAAGGGTATGGAATATTTCATAACTATTTAGCAGAAAAATTCAACATATATTTCAACTTTGGTAGGAATCTAACATCTTTACAATTATATTTCTTATACTTTTAATAGCAAATTATTATTTATTAATTTATATTCTATCTAAAGTGCAAAGCTCAGCTAAAGGTGCTGTATACACATAGTGCAATAAAAAGGGACATTTTACATTCCAATAAAAAAGTTTACATACCATTGACCTTTCACTTGATATACTGTCCAATAAAGATAATTACTTTTCAGTTGTAATGTAATGTCATAGTGTGTTACCATTCACAGTAATAGAGAACTTTATCTGACTGCCAATAAAATAGCAAAAAAAACCCCAATTAATTAAGTTTCAAGGTCTCATAATAATAATTATCACAGCAAAGGGATATCTTATTTGATAAAGTCATTACATAGAGACTTTAGCAGTAATTTCAACTATTCTATCAGCTATCAACTGTAAAAAAAGAAAGATGCTTTGAACATGCATACATGTTTTTACCCACTTTATATTCTCATCTAAATCTTTAAAACACAAGAAACTAATTGTATGTTTCAATTATAAAATGCTCTACAATATTATGGAACTCAGCAAATATACTCAGTCACTTAAAATTCAGATCTCTATAATTGACCACAGATTGCCCTTATTTTGCTTTTCCATACCATTAATTAATTCTGGAAGTATTTTTTAATTTTTATTAAAGTATAATTGATTTACAATGTTGTGTTAGTTTCTGCTGTACAGCAAAGTGTATCAGTTATACATATACATATATCTAGTCTTTTATAGATTCTTTTCCCATATAAGTCATTACAGAGTATTCAGAATAGTTCCCTGTACTATACAGTAGGTCCTTATTAGTTAGTTATTTTATATATAGTAGTGTGTATTTGTCAATCCCAGTCTCCCAATTTATCCCTCCCCCCCACCCCAGTAACCATGTTTGTTTTCTACATCTGTGACTCTATTTCTGTTTTGTAAATATGTTCATTTGCACAATTTATTTAGATTTCACCTATAAGCGATATCATATGATATATGTCTTTCTCTGTCTGACTTATTTCACTCAGTGTGACAATCTCTAGTTCCAACCATGTTGCTGCAAATGGCATTATTTCATTCTTTTTTATGGCTGAGTAATATTCCATTGTATATATGTTCCACATCCTCTTTATCCATTCCTCCCTTAAATGTCCATTGACAGAGGAATGAATATAGAAGTATTTGAATAAGACATGTTCAAGGCAGTATGAAATAATCATTAAAAGGATAGGTGCCATAGCCAAGAATATCTGGATTCAAATCTTAGCTACATCACTTTCTAGCTCTATAATCTTGAACAATATATTAAGACGTTTTATGCTTTGCTTTTTTATCTGTAAAAAGGAGAAAATATTAACCCATAAATTTGGGTCAGGATTATGGTAATTAATGGATGTAAAATGATTCAGAACAGTGCTTGGTATAAAGGAAGTAATCAGTAAACATTTGGTGATAGAGTTTTAGTAGTAGTAGTAGTATTAATGTCATTATCTGTAAATCTGCACATACAGTATTTTGGTTTTTGTTTGTTTGTTTGTCTGTTTTTGCCCATGCAGAACTTCCTGTGAGATCTTAGTTCCCTGACCAGGGATAGAACCCAGGCCTTTGGCAGTGAGAGTGTGAAGCCCTAACCACTGGACTGTCAGGGAATTCCCAGTGCATATAGTATTTGGATCACCCTTCAATTAAGAAATAAGAATATCTGCATTCCAGGATTTTTTAACTTAAATTCCTTTTCTTCAGTTTCTATAAAAAATTTCACTGTGGAAAAAAAAAAATGTTGTTAATCAAAAAGGATGGATTAAAAGATATGCTGCCTATCTACTCCATGAGACCATTCTATAAGAGTTCCTCAATAAATATCACATATTACTCATTTTATTATTAATTATCCACCTATCTACATACTCTGGGCTTTAACCTTTGAACAACTTAAAGAGCCATAAAGCAATAAACCAGTGGTCATTTTATGCATCCCCACTGAAATACTTTGTTCGTTATTATGATCAATATAAATAAATATTATTCATTAATTCAGTCACTCTACAAACAATATTTACAACAAAGCTGAACACTGTGCAGAGCACTGAGGTTAAAAACAAAGTCTCTGTTCTCCAGGACTTTACAGTTAAATAAATCAATGATTTCCAGAACAGGGTTTGACATTGAGAAAATATTCACACTTCTCTTTATATGTTTATCTCATCCTTTTTAATGTCTATTTTGTGCATATTTTATATAGTGCAAATATGTATATAGAGAGAGTTGTACATAAATATTTTTGAGAAATAAAAAAGTTCATATATTAGAAAAATTTAAAAATTATACTAATGCAGGCACATGATATAACTGAGATCATAGTATAAAGAAATCTAATTAAGTATGAAAAGTATGATTACATAAATACATAAAGTAGAGAGTGATAGAGAAGAAGACAAGTCTCTTAAGCCTGGATGTTTAGGGAACACTACCTCCTGGTGATCATACTTGTGTTTTATGAAAAATGAATTGTCCACCTTCAGGTTGAAAGATTGGAAAAGATGAATGAGATCTGCAGATATTTAAGGCTGAGTCTGCCACATCCAAATGGCATGGAATTAGGGACTATGAACGACAATGTTTGTGTGATTAATATGAAGAGGATGCAGGGAGCAGGTACTCTGAGCAGTAAGCAGTAACTTGCCCATGGAGAACTCTGCATGTCATTCTTAGAAGTTGATATTTCATTCTGTGGGGAGTTGAAAATTATTGGCATTTAAATAATGGAGCAATGTGTTCAGATTTGAATTTTACAAAAACTACAATATTGAGATTTAACATTTATCTAGTGTTCATTGTGAGTTGGGCACAATGCTCTATATTTCATATACATTATATAATTAAATTTAATGTTCATGTTCTATGAGATAGGGACTATTACTAGGCTTGTTTATAGATTAATAAAGAATAAAGAAGATAACTAACTTGCCCAAGGTAGAGAACTAATAAATGGTGGTTCTAGGACTCAAAACCAGGTCTTATTGGACACACACAAAAAAAGTGTGCTCTCTCCATTGTGATAGTAGGCTGGAGTATGCTGTAAGACTAGAGACTATTAATAAACAGTTGTAAACACACCAAGAAGAGTTGGTGAGAGTACAAAGCTACTGTGCTGAGCCAGGAGCAGGCATTGAGATTAGGAACTGAAATCAGTTCAGCAAATATTTAAGGAGTGTCTCCTGTGTGGACAGGTAGAATTCAATGTGGGCCACTGCTTATACTAGCCACAAAATTATTGGATATATTGTCCATTATGACATTCAATATTTCCCCTCTCAAACAAAAATTAAGAGATTAATTTTCATGAAAATGTATGCATTTCTTGATAAACAGTAAGATTTCTTTTATGAAACCATTGGAATGATATAATTTAACAAGTTTACCTTTACGTTTCAGGATTCAGGAAGCTGGGGGTCCAAGTTAATGATGAATTACATTGCTTATATTAGCCTAACATTTCTATGTTCTTATTTTTACTCATCTTTTGTGTTTTAAAAATGTATTCTTTGTGGTAATTCAATTTTTATTAAAAGTCATATCAATTTTTGGAAAGAATATGCTATATTATGTAAATAGTTGTGGAATAAAATAATTTTAAAAATGGTGTACTCCAATTTATAAAAATGTGCAGGTTTCCCTCCTTGAATTGAGGATTTTTTTTTTATCATATGAAAAACAAAAAGGAAAACAATTGAAAAAGTTAAAATATTTTCTAATCACATGAAGTGTTCTAAATTCCAAGCAAAATTAATTACCAAGACTCCTTAGTAAACATACTTCTTTACACCCTGACCCCTATATTTTTTACTGGAAGATTAATAACATGTATCTTAGCAACCACACCTGGACCCAAGGCACTTGGGAAAGTCTTGGCAGAATTCAAGGTCAAAATGCTCTAAGCTTAGATTGAATGCCAAGAAATTATATGCCTCTTTGCTTCTCAAATGAATTAATAAATTTTTATAGATGGAAATTTAAAGAAAAAAATTAAAAAGAGGAAAAAGGAAAGAAGGAATGAAAAATGCCTAATGGATGGGTAAATAACTGTTCAAGTATGATAAAGCAGAATGATCTAATTTAATCAAATATGAATTTAGGTACCCATCTAATGCAAATAAATAGTTGGCTGACTTTTAGGCTTGGAATCATAACTATGGGAAGAAATTAGTATATAATTAATGATTACAGAAGATAAAATGAAGATGATGTTCATAAACATAAACAAACCTTATTAATGTCTACACATATATTGGAGACAATACCTACATAGCATTTCATAGACAAAAGGATAAGAAGCACAGGGAATGTAGATTTTCCTATTGGAGTTAGATATTAATAGTCAAATGCCTCACTAGCAAAATCATAAGAATGAAGTTAGAGCAAAGTGGTTGGAAACGTTGATAGGTGTTATGTTTACTCTTGTTTCTATACATATAGAAATTAGAGAACAACTCTAAGGGGAGACTTTAAATTTCCAATGGCTATAACAAAACCAGAATCTCTAACTGTACTAAGGGTGAAACAAGACAGAGAATGTGTATAGTGGGATTGCCCTAAAATTTGGGATTGGCCCATGAAGTCCAGAAAAGATTAAAGGGGTGAGACATTCTAGTGAACGTTGCTGAGATGGAGTGCATGTGTATTAAGTACCTGATGAATCCTAAAGCAGGTTAAAATTAGCAACCCATATTTAATTACTTTAACTTAGATTTAAAAAAATTAAATTATAGTAGCCTGGAACCCATTATAAGAATTACATAATCTATTCATTTTGACTCACAATTTTGATCATTATGTTCACATTCTGTTAGTCAGAGAAAATGAAGTGCCCTAAAATTTTTATAATCAATATGCTTCAATAATTTTGAGTGGAACTTAATAAAATATTAATAAAGTTAAATAGCTGACTCACATAAGGCATGGGGAAATGGTTTGAGTCTTTAAGGGGTGTCACAGAATTTACCCTCAAGCAGGAGCACTTTGTTAATAAAGAGATTTATTTTTACTTTTTAGCTTGATTGCAGGGGTTAAAAAACAGGGTGTGAGTCTGAAAATATGACCCCAAGAGCATTTCAGGGGAAACACACACACACACACACACTTAGAATTTTTCTCCAGGAGGAAACACTAAGCAGTAGAATAATACATATGCATTTTTTTTTACTGGCAGAAAGGTATCTTAGAAGTTATTCTGTTTTTATAGCAAAGAATAAAACATAAAAAATTATGACCTGGGACAAAAACCCTTCTCTCCTGATTCCAAGTAGAGTATTATTGTATTTTCCCCTTGTGTCATTCAATTACAGTTGATAAAAATAAACTAATAATATAAGGTAATGAATTAACATAAAGATTTAGGAAATTAATAAGGGGAGAGAGCTTTAGATGATCAGAGAAGTTTTACAGAGGAAGAGGGACTTGTGCTATATCTCAAAGAATGTAAATTTCAGAGAGAACAACTCTACTGGAGGGAACAAGCTTGGATAGTAGAATATTTCTACTCTATTTCATAGAAGGGAGTAGAGGACAAATCTCTAATCATTTTTCCCCTAACGATACTGCAGCAAAGGTTTTAGTATCCCTCTCAGCAAGGTATTCTCATTAATATCTTATATTTTTAAGCAAGAATGAGTATTTCCAAGACGCTTTCACATATATTAGGTCTTTTGACTAACACAATTGCCCTGTGAGATCTTGTTAACATTTTATCTACGAGAAAATTGAGGCTCAAACATTTTACCTGATTTATTCGCAGTCATATAGCTATTTAGCCACAAAGATGAGTTTGAATGCAGGTCTTATGACTCCATGCCTTGTGCTTTTCTATCATATCACAGCTAGGACTTATCCAGCCTGACACTGAAACAGTTCTTGGCCAATGGAAAATTCTGGAAGAAGGTGTAAGGGCATTTTGGAAAGATTGCTACTCCCTTTTCTCAAGGAGATGATTGTAACTTTAATCTGGATTTAACTGCAAGGAATTCTAGTTCAACTGTCTCATAAATCTGTTTCCCTCATGGCTACTTATGTGTCCTCAGGTTTTTCTGTTGGCAGAAAGCTAGGGATTAATGTTGCTGAGATATCACCAATGTCCCACATGCATTATATGGCTCTTACTTGTACCATCAAACTCTATTTAGTCAAGGGTAAGGGAAGGATATGATAGGATTTCACTAAGTTAAAAATAAGTACAGCTTACTGATAATGATATTATAACTCTATGATAACAAAGGCCACAGTAGAATGTTTTTATTTTTCAGTGGAAACCAAGTCACCTGTGTAGGGGAGGAAAAAGTTTCCTTTTTCCTCTTCTAGATTCTTTGTCTGGTCTAATAATTAAATTGACATGAAACACATTAATAGGAGAAAAACAAATTTAATTTGGACCTAGGGGAGCTCATAGTAATATGAGGCTCAAAGAAGTGACCAGAGCAGATGTTACCTGAGAGTAGGTTCTTGTCTTGTCACAGAAAGAATTCAGAGATGAGAAATGAAGTAAGGAAAGCAAAGCAAGTATTTATTAAGCTATATACACTCTCAAGACGAGAGTGGGCAGACTCAGGTGAGTGGCTGCCATGAGCTTCTTTTGCAAGCTGGTTATATAAGGCATGAAAATGAATGGGCAGAATATTCAATGAGGAGGGAGGGGTATGGTTCATATTTCCTGATTTTCATCCCAGTTCAACCTTCCCGAGGGCAGGAGGGATTTTTGCACTTATTTATTCTTTTTTGTTCTTTTTGAATTTTATTTAATTAATTTATTTAATACAGCAGGTTCTTATTAGTTATCTATTTTATATATATTAGTGTATATATGTCAATCCCAATCTCCCAATTCACCCCACCACCACCAACTGCCCCCCACTTGCCCCGGCTTGTGTCCATACATTTGTTCTCTACAACTGTGTCTCTATTTCTGCCTTGTAAACCAGTTCATCTGTACCATTTTTCTAGATTCCACATATATGTGTAAATATACAATATTTCTTTTTCTCTTTCTGACTTACTTCATTCTGTATGACAGTCTCTAGGTCCATCCGCATCTATACAAATGACCCAATTTAATTCCTTTGTATGGCTGAGTGATATTCCATTGTATATATGTACCACCACTTCTTTATCCATTCATCTGTTGATGGGCAACTAGGTTGTTTCCATGACCTGGCTATTGTAAATTGTGCTGCAATGAATATTGGGGTTCATGTGTCTTTTTGAATTATGGTTTTCTAGGGTATATGCCCAGTAGTGGGATTGCTGGGTCATATGGTAATTCTATTTTTAGTTTTTTAAGGAACCTCCATAATGTTCTCCATAGTGTCCATATCAATTTACATCCCCACCAACAGCGCAAGAGGGTTCCCTTTCTCCAAACCCTCTCCAGCATTTATTGTTTGTAGATTTTCTGGTGATGTCCAGTCTCACTGATATGAGGTGATACCTCACTGTAGTTTTGATTTACATTTTTCTAATACTTAGTGATGTTGAGCAGCTTTT
Organism: Balaenoptera musculus; assembly: GCF_009873245.2. Lineage (NCBI taxonomy): Eukaryota > Metazoa > Chordata > Mammalia > Artiodactyla > Balaenopteridae > Balaenoptera > Balaenoptera musculus. Next base: position 29,614,067 of record NC_045804.1, read on the forward strand.
CACGTGCCTCTTGGCCATCTGTATGTCTTCTTTGGAGAAATGTCTATTTAGGTCTTCTGCCCATTTTTGGATTGAGTTGTTTGTTTCTTTGATACTGAGCTTCATAGGCTGCTTGTAAATTTTGGAGATTAATCCTTTGTCAGTTGCTTCATTTGCAAATTTTTCTCCCATTCTGAGGGTTGTCTTTTCATTTGTTTATAGTTTCCTTTGCTGTGCAAAATCTTTTAAGTTTCATTAGGTCCCATTTGTTTATTTTTGTTTTTATTTCTTTTACTCTAGGTGGTGGGTCAAAAAAGATCTTGCTGTGGTTTAAGTCAAAGAGTGTTTTCCTCTAAGAGTTTTATAGTGTCTGGTCTTAAATTTAGGTCTTTAATCCATTTTGAGTTTATTTTTGTGTATGGTGTTATGGAGTGTTCTAATTTCATTCTTTTACATGTAGCTGTCTGGTTTTCCCAGCTCCACTTATTGAAGAGACTGTCTTTTCTCCATTGTATATCCTTGCCTCCTTTGTCAAAGATTAGTTGACCAGAGGTGCGTGAGTTTATCTCTGAGCTTTCTATCCTGTTCCATTGATCTATATTTCTGTTTTTGTGCCAGTACAATATTGTCTTGATTACTGTAGCTTTGTAGTATAGTCTGAAGTCAGGGAGTCTGATTCCTCCAGGTCCACTTCTTTCCCTCAAGATTGCTTTGGCTATTTGGGGTCTTTTGTGTCTCCATACAAATTTTAGAGATTTTTTGTTCTAGTTCTGTAAAAAATGTCATTAGTAATTTGATAGGGATTGCACTGAATCTGCAGATTGCTTTGGGTAGTATAGTCATTTTCACAATGTTGATTCTTCCAATCCAAGAACATGGTATATCTCTCCATCTGTTTGTGTCATCTTTGATTTCTTTCATCAGTGTCTTGTAGTTTTCTGAGTACAGGTCTTATACTTCCTTAGGTAGGTTTATTCCTAGGTATTTTATTCTGTTTATTGTGATGGTGAATGATATTGTTTCTTTAATTTCTCTTTCTGATGTTTCATTGTTAGTGTATAGGAATGCCAGAGATTTCTGTTCATTAATTTTGTATCCTGCAACTTTACCAACTTAATTGATTAACTCTAGTAGTTTTCTGGTGGTATCTTAGGGATTTTCTAGGTATAGTATCATGTCATCTGCAAACAGTGACAGTTTTATTTCTTCTTTTCCAATTTGTATTCCTTTTATTTCGTTTCCTTCTCTGATTTCCGTGGCTAGGACTTCCAAAACTATGTTGAATAATAGGGGCCAGAGTGGACATCTTTGTCTTGTTCCTGATCTTAGAGGAAATGCTTTCAGTTTTTCACCATTGAGAATGACGTTTGCTGTGGGTTTGTCATATATGGCCTTTAATATGTTGAGGTAGGTTCCTTCTATGCCCACTTTCTGGAGAGTTTTTACCATAAGTGGGTGTTGAATTTTGGTGAAAGCTTTTTCTGTGTCTATTGAGATGATCATATGGTTTTTATTCTTCAATTTGGTAATATGGTGTATCACATTGATTGATTTGAGTATATTGAAGAATCCTTGCATCCCTGGGATAAATCCCACTAGATCATGGTGTATGATCCTTATGATGCTTTGTATTGCTGCTGTGTCCACTGTAACTTATCCTTTTTCATTTCTAATTTTATTGATTTGATTCCTCTCCCTCTTTTTCTTGATGAGTCTGGCTAAAGGTCTATAAATTTTGTTTATCTTCTCAAAGAACAAGTTTTTAGTTTATTGACCTTTGCTATTGTTTTCTTTGTTTCTATTTCATTTATTTCTGCTCTGACCTTTATGATTTCTTTCCTTCTACTAAGTTTGGGTTTTGTTTGTTCTTCTTTCTCTAGTTTCTTTAGGTGTTATGTTAGATTGTTTATTTGAGATTTTTCTTGTTTCTTGAGGAAGAATTGTATTGCTATAAACTTCCTTCTTAGAACTGCTTTGGCTGCATCCCATAGGTTTTGGATCGTCATTTTTTCATTTTCATTTGTCGCTAATTATTTTTTGATTTCCTCTTTGATTTATTCCGTGATATCTTGGTTATTTAGTAATGTATTGTTTAGCCTCCATGTGTTTGTGTTTTTTACTTTTTTGTTCCTGTAATTTATTTCTAATCTTATGACGTTGTGGTTGGAAAAGATGCTTGATATGATTTCTATTTTCTTAAGTTTATTGAGGCTTGATTTGTGACCCAGGTTGTGATCTATCCTGGAGAATGTTCCATGTACACTTGAGAAGAAAGTGTAATCTGCTGTTTTTGGATGGAATGTCCTATAAATATCAATTAAATGTATTTGGTCTATTGTGTCATTTAAAGCTGTGTTTCCTTATTAATTTTCTGTCTGGATGATCTGTCCATTGGTGTAAGTGAGGTGTTAAAGTCCCCCACTATTATTGTGTTACTGTCGATTTCCTCTTTTATAGCTGTTAACATTTGTCTTATGTATTGAGGTGCTCCTATGTTGGGTGCATATATATTTATAGTTGTTATATCTTCTTGTTGGACTTATTTAGTCTTGATTAGAAGTGTCATGGCATTGGTGCATGATGGGAACTTCTTATCTGAAAGGTTAATTTTATTGTAATGAGGGCATAATGGGCAAATGGTTACATTCTGATGCCAGAGATTCCCTTTTCCCACCTTTCTTTGTCTGCCTCCAGGACCCTCATCACCCTAAAATGTGTGGTTTCCTGTCTTTCTGAGGTTCCTGCTTTTGTTCGTCTGCCCAAGGACCCCCATTGTTCACAAGATGTATGGTTCCTGTCATTTGACCCATGTCCCCCTTTCTCTGCTCATATGTAGCTATCTGCCTGCTCTAACACAGGCAATTTTACATCATTTAGACAAAGGAACAAAATATTTGTGAACAAGACAATTGACAAGACAAAGAAGTTTCGGCTTGGGATAGTAAATTAGTGTAGAAATAACGAGGTTTGTTTATACAGCCTTCTCAGCCCTAAATTCTCTATCTCTGGTTATGAGGATGTCTCTACCTCCTGGTTAGTACAGGGCAAGTACCTTTCACATGGGAGATTTATTTCCTGCCTTCATGAGAACAAATGTGTTCCTCTTGCATTTGCTGTTTCTTAAGTTTAATTCAAAATAATCTATATGCCAATATGGCATTATTTTGGAATGGCCTGTCCCAAACCCATTACCTTCTTTACCTGGGTCCAAGTTGAGTTCATAAATGATTTTACAAATCCAAAGTAAAATCAGTTTTGTAATGAAAAAACAATAACAACCAACACTAACCAAATAGTTAAAATATAGTCAAGTAAATGATGTTTTATGTTATACTATTGTAGGGGAGGAAAAATAATTTTCCCTTTACCCATATAGATTTTTGGCTGAGACACCTCCTGTAATAAAATATAGATTAACAGTAGAAAAACAAACAGAATTATAATACTATATATACCTCTTGTATACATGGAAGATACCCAGGAAAACTGAGTAACTCCCTTAAATGGCCCAACCTACCACATTTTAAATACCACCTCCAGCCAAAAGCAAAAGATGCTGGTGGGGCAGGGGGAACCAGTTATGGGAAGTTATCACAGTTAACAAGGGTATGTTTGAAGAGGAAGCACAGTTAACAAGGGTATGGTTGTTATGCACATTTAGGTCATTGCCCTCTCCATTGATAAGAGTTTCTAGAGTTTTAGTCACCCTCCTCTACCTGGTATGGATAGGAAGAAACCCTCACAATGGAGATTTTCCATATAAACGTAAATGTCTCTTACAAAAGGGTAAATTCTATTGGTTATCTCCTGTGTTTGTTTTTTTCTTAAAAATAACCAGATCAAGATAATCCTAATGCCAAAGAGACATATTTTGGGGTGGCAATTCTGCTCCCTTTCACTATAGAATAATTATTAACATATTAACCAAATGGACTGCAATGATTGATGGATTTTGCATTATACAAATTTAACTACTCCTTTAGGTGCTGTGGCAGATATGCAGTCAGGATACTCAGAGTCCCCTTCAAGAAAGGACACACTTCCCAGAACTGAGGAAAGGAGTTTAGCTGACAGCCTCCAGCTGGTAGCTATTGGCCTCAGATTTCAAGATAATGTCACATTGTAGGGATGGCTTCTGGCCAATGACTAAGAGAGGTACTGGTGAAATTGAGCAGGATGCTTTGGGGTCCTCTTGGGCACAAAAGCCTTCCTGTGTCCCCCATTTCTTGTTTGTAGGAAACAGGCTTCATTCAGCCTCCTGACCTTCCCTGAGTTCCAAAGGGCAGGTTCAAACAGTTGCTAATCAGGGAAGGGAGCGAATGCAGAAACAAAGGGAGAGCAGTCAAGAAACAATACTGCAGCCTTGGGGAAAAGTCCCAGTTCCTCCTCAAGAAATATATATAACAATATCTTAGAGCTCTTCTGCAGGAGCTAAGGTCCCCACCCAGGTGGAGGATGGTAACTTCAGGCTGAGGACAAGATTTCTAGGACATTTCTTTGTTACCTCACCAGCAACCAATCAGAAGAAAGCCACACATACTGCTGCCCTCACCCCAAATTTTGCCTATAAAAACTTTTCCCCCAAAACCATCAGGGAGTTTGGGGTTTTTGAGTGTGAGCCACCCATTCTCCTTGCTTGGCCTTGCAATAAAATTTTCTCTGCTCCAAACTCTGGCATTTCAGTTTGTTTGGTCTCACTGTACTTTGGACACACAAACTTGTGTTCAGTAAAAGTGGCAGCCTAGGGCATGCTATTTTGGAGGCACTAATGACTGAGCAAAGTTGTGGTACAAGGGCCTCGACATTTTCTCCCAGTGCAAGACTCTTCTACCAGGTGGGAATGAAAAATGTTGCCTGCCATATCAGTAAACAAAGGATGTTGGAGCCATCAAGCCACTACAGCCATCCTGGATGATGAGCTCTGAGGGAACTCAGCATGGAGACAAATGGGCTGTCCACTGCCAAGCCCTTAGCCACTGCAGCCACCCCCAATTGTGCACCCTGTGGGGGACTCAGGTTTGGAAAAGAACAGGATACTGGCTCCAGATAGCTGAGGAAAACATATCAAATTGAAACTGACCAGGACCATGTGGGGCTTCTGGACACAGAAGCCTTTCTGTCCCCTGTTTCTTGACACCAGCCTCCATGAGCTTCCCTGAGTTCCAAATGTCAACTTCAAATAGTTGCTAATCCAGGAAGGGAAGGAGTGCAAAGACAAGCGAGAGGCAGCCAGGAAACAATAGTGCAGCCTTGGAACAGGGTCCTTGTTCCACACTAAGGGATACACATAACAGTGTCTTTAAGCTCTTTTAAGAGATCAGCATTCCTCGTACCAGAGAAAGATCACCTGAGGCTACATTAAAGGAACTGGAGAAGCTCATCAAGATTACCTGAGACCAGATTAGAGGAGTGGAGGCCCTGCACACATGCTAATCTTATCAGCAACCCCACCCTTGAACTGTTGCCATAAAACTCCTCACCATATAAAGATGTGGAAATATATATATATAACGGTAAAAAAAAAAAAAAAAAAAAACCCTCACCAAACTCCGTTGGGTTGGGACACACAGTTTTTGAGGGCAGGAGTCTGCCTGACAAAGCAATAAAGCTATTCTCTTCTACTTTACCCAAAAGTTTGTGTCCAAGATTCAATGTGGCACTGGTGTACATAGGCTGAGCTTTTGGCATCAAAAGGAATGATTTCAGTGAACCCAGACGTTTGTATCTTTCCACATATAAAAAAGCACTAAATTCCTTAACTTGAGATATCTGGTTTTCTTTAACTAACAGTAATCTTTTGATGTTCTGACTACCTGGTCTTTGTTGCAAAAACTCTTATATATCCTGGCTCTTCCCTTAACTCTATGGAGCAGTCTCTCAGAGCTATCTGAGATGCTGTGTCCCAGGCTTAAGTCCTCAGTTTTGTCTGCCAGATAAAACATAATTCTCAACTTTTAGGTTGTGCATTTTTTTCAGTCAACATAGACAATGTGTGATCCAGAGCTCCCAATGGACTGGCAGAGAGTTGGTGGATCTTCTTTGCTGACAGGTCCCCTGCTCCATCCTGATATCTCTCATTTCTTTTCACTGGCGTTCTCCAGTAAATGTAAAATGCAATAACTTGAAAAATTCATATAAGAAGTGATTGAAAATTCTTATCAGAATAAAGGCTGAGATTTTTCAAAGATAAAATGTCATGTCCTCCATAAAGTCTCTGACATCTTCAGGCATACGTACTCAAGTTCCTCAGTTCCACACATTGTTCATTTAAAATTATAACACAGTGTAATTGTAATTATTTGGTGTGATTACCCTCTCTAAATCCACCAAATGAAATAGTGTTTATTTTTCCCTCTTATATCTCTGTTGGATTTACTAGTTGTCTCTATATACATTTAGAAAGGGGCATTGCTGTTGCCAAAATCTTGGCTCCCTGTACACTGATGCCAAAATGAGATACAGAGACAGAGTTTTGGAGAAAGAAAGGATGGCTTTATTCTTTGCCAGGCAAAGAGGGGAACACAGCCAGGCTAACACCTCAAGAACTGTGTCCCCCTCCCTGGGGAATAGGGAGAGGTCCTATAGTCAGGGCTTGTGGTCAAGGGTATGCGATAAGGATCAAGGCAGTAACAGTCCTGCATTCTTCTTTCTTCTGCAGAGTTTCAGAAGGGTGGGGTTGCTGACAAGATTAAGGCCTGTGCAGGGTCTCAGGTGGGCAGTCTTCTAATCTTGATGAGCTTCTCTAGTCACTTTAATCTTGCCTCAGGTGGTTTCCTGGCTGCTCCTCCCTTGATTTTCAACTGTTTGTATCTGCCCTTTGGAACTCAGGGAAGGTCATGGAAGCTGGAGTCTTGCCTACAAGAAATGGGGGACAAAAAGGCCTCCGTGCTGGGGAGCCCCATGGGGACCCACTTGGTTTCATTACCTCAGGGAAACTTTGCCATTTTAGAACAGTAGATTGTGAGAGATTGGGCATTAAAGATGGAGAAAATGTCTCAGAATTGCAGTCAGTCTCTCTTTGCTGGATGGTCCACCACTTTACTCCCATAAAGAGATGCTAATAAGTGAAATATATACTGACTTTATGCTCAAATCCTAGCACAGAATTTCACATAAATATATGTCATATTCAGGGACATTTAGTACCTTTGTGGAGTGTTTAAATTAGAAATCTTTCTTGAACTCTACATTTCGACAACATTTGCCTATAAAAAGAATAAACATGCAAAAAAGGAACATCTTATAAAACAATTGAATTCTGAGAAATTATGCAAAAGCACAGCACCCACATTTTGTAGAAAATCCTTAGTAGAGCCACAAATAATGTAAGAAAAGATAATGAATACATCAGTTTCCTTTGGTTATAATTTGGTTTCTAAAAGTTTCTGAAGTAAGGTTGATAGCTTCCTTCAGTAATTATGTTGAGATATTGTAATGTATGGCATGTATGGAAATAACTTTTACCAGTAAATGAGGTAAATTTATTATATGATTCTAAATCTCTAGACGTAAATAATAAAAACAAAAATGTGTACCAATTTTTTGGGGGGAAGGGGCACATTGTTTTTTAAATTCTGCTTTAATTAAAATAGCTAATGAGATAACTTCCTTAAGTCTGTGTCATAAAAATTGAAAGTTATGAAATTCAAGTATGTTTTTTTTGAGAATAAAAACAGTGTCATTTACTGGAAGGCAATAATAATGAAATAAAACAAAAAAACTAAATTCAAACGTTTATATACTTAGTGTGGGAGAGGGGAAATTTCCCCTCTTTTCCCTCTCAGTTCTTTTGCCTCTCAATTAAAATGACATAAGGCAGGTTGACAGGAGAAAATCAAAAAACTTTAATAACATTTATACATGGGAGAGACCCAGGAAAACTAAGTAACTCACCCAAAAGGCTGAAAATCCTCACCTTAAATACCATCTTTAGCTAAAGACAAAAGGGGATGTTGAGGGTAGTGATTTCAGACTTCAAAGGGGAGGAAGGCAATTCATATGGAGATGGAAAAGCAAATGTTTGATAAATAAATGTTTGCTAGGCCAGGTCGAAGAGTGGACTCTGATCTCTAAGAGTTTCCCCTACTACACCCAGCCTGTATTTTTTGCAGGTATCTCTGGTGATAGCTCTATTCCTATAACAAACCGTCTGTCTAAATTCTTCAGGCAGTTAAGGGGAAGATCAAAGTTTCTTCCTGAATCTTAAAGGCCTTGATTGTTTTCAGCTTGAAATAATCCTCATGACAAAGAGACATTTTGGGGTGACAAATTTTGCTACCCTACATGAGGAAGAACAAGAGAATTATAAATACAGAATATAAATTTATAAATGATGCAAATAACATCATTAATATTCTTTTCATATATGAGCTATTATCTCATTATTTTGTCTTAATAGATTTTTTTTTCTTTTTTGGCCATACCACATGGCTTGCAGGATCTTAGTTCCCCAGCCAGAGATCAAACACATGTCCCCTGCAGTGGAAGCGCAAAGTCCAAACAACTGGATTGCCAGGGAATTCCCTTGTCTTGATAGTTTTACTAATACAGAACTATACTAGTGGAAAAAGGAAGGCAAGAATGGGGAACCACATTTTGCCATCAGAGAGTCAAGAATAAGCTGGTGGCTAGCCAAGAAGCCACCTATTCATAGCTTGTATCCAGGTTCAGAATCCAATAGACAAAGTGGGCCAAATTAAGATCAAATGAACATAAGTACTGGATAATACGTAGAGATGCTTCTCTACTTCTATATCTCCAAATGGACTCTGAATTCTGGGAGGACAAAGTTGCATTTGTCTTTGGGTACTCAGGACCTAAAAAATATATCCGGCACATTTTGGTCCCTCAATCTTTCTTAAATAAAAGAGTAAACATTTTAAAGAACAACAGTTTGCATTTGTGAATAAGATATTACTTATGTTCTCGTAACTGATTATCCTTACAGTAGCATGACAGACAAGTAACTGATTGAATAATTGTCCACTGAGGTATTTTTTTTTTTTTTTTTTTTGTCTAAGCTACATGTTTGGGTTTCATGTGCTCACACATAGAAGGCTTCATTTTCATATGTTTGGGAGGTGAGATGTTCAGAACATTTCATCAGTGTTTCTAATAAAAAGGAAAAAAAAGGAAATGACACAATTTGGTGTATCTCAAGATATTTAAAACAGTTGCAGAGTATAAAGGGCAAATAAGTAGGTTAAGTGTGACATTTTATTTCAGATGAAGAGAAGTGTTTTGTTTTTTTTCCCTCACACCAACCAATTTTCCAATTCTTCAATATCAATAGGGTGTCGTACAATTCAATTTAATTCTGACACTAACTACACAGATTTACCATGAGATCCCACAGGTTTAAGAGTCCAGTCCCAAAACAACTGTCCTTACTTCAGACACCAGTTGCAAATATCAGGTCCTCAGGTTACCCACACTTCTGTCCTACTTGGCTACAAAGCTGGAGGTACCACCCACAGGTTCAAAAATTTGCTAGAATGATTAATAGAACTCAGGAAAATGCTATACTTAGCTCTTATAGCTTATTATAGTTGATACAAATGAACAGCCAGGTCAAGACTTATATAGGAAGAGGTCCAGAGTGTCTTGAGCACAGGAACATCTTTCTCCTGCAGTTGGGGTGTGCCACCCTCCAGGAATGTAGATGTGTTTGTCAATTCATAAGCATGTTAAACCTTGTCATTTGAGTGTCTTTAATGGAGGTTTTATTACGTAGGCATGATTGTGATCATTGGTGATTAACTCAATCTCTAGTTTCTCTCCCCTCCCAGAGGCTAAGGGCTGGGGCTGAAAGTTCAAGCTTCTAATCAAGGCTTGTTCTTTCTGGTGGCCAGCCCTCAGCCTGAAGCTATCTAAGAACCCACCAAGAGTCACCTTATTAGAACAAAAGATACTTTGATCATCTGATCACTCAGGGAATTCCAAGGGTTTTAGGAGCTCTAAAGGTTCCAGGAGCCGAGGATAAAGGCCAACTATCTTTCTTATTGTACCACAATGACAAGGAACTTATTACTGTGGAAATATAATTTCATAGAAAAAAAGTGAGTGGTTGGAATCCATAAGGATTCAAGTTCCAGTCCCATTCCTTACTAGCTATATGATCTTGGGCAAAATTTTTAAACTGTTTAGTGCTTGGTATTCATTTATTAAAAAGGGAGTAAGCAGAGATAAATGACTTTAAATTTTTTTAAAATATTTTTTTATTTATTTTTGGCTGTGTCGGTCTTTGTTGCTACACGTGGGCTTTCTCTAGTTGTTGCAAACGGAAGCTGCTCTTTGTTGCGGTGCGCGGTCCTCTCATTGTGGTGGCTTCTCTTGCTGCGGGGCATGGGCTCTAGGCACACAGGCTTCGGTAGTTGTGGCATGTGGGCTCAGTAGTTGTGGCACCTGGGCTATAGAGGGCAGGCTCAGTAGTTGTGGTGTACAGGCTTAGTTGCTCCACAGCATGTGGGATCTTCCTGGACCAGAGCTCGAACCTGTGTCCCCAGCATTGGCAGGAGGATTCTTAACCACTGCATCACCAGGGAAGTCCATAAATGACTTACGGTATGTAAAACATAGAGCACAGAGCTGGTGCATGGCAAAACAAACATTAAATAAGAGAGAATTATTATTTGAATCAGGGGTCTGCAAACTTCTTTAAAGGAACAACTATTTTATGCTTTACAGATCATCAAGTTTCTGCTGCAACTACTCAGCTCTACTATTGCAATGTGAAAGCAGCCATAGACAAAATATGAACAAATGAGCATGGCTGTATTACAATAAAACTTTATTTACAAAGGCAAGTTGCAGTCCATATTTGTCCTGCAGGCCATAGTTTGCCCAGACCCCTGATTTACATGATGCAAAATCAGAATTAAGATTGTATATATTGTATATCAATTCTAAATTTACACACTGACCACATAGAATGTACTTTGCTAAAACAATTGTGTATTATCTCCTCAAACTCTAGTGACTTGAAGTTTAAGGTTGAATTGTGTCCCTCCAAAATAGATATGTTTAAGTCCTAACCCTCAGTACCTCAGTATGTGACCTTATTTGTAAATCGAGTCTTTACAGAGATAATCAAGTTAAATGAGGTCATTAGGGTGAGCCCTAATCTAACACAGCTAGTGTTCTTATAAAAAAGGGGAAATTTGGACACAGATATACACAAAGGGAAAGTGATATGAAGAGAGGAAGGGAGAAGATGGCCGTTTACAAGCTAAGTAATGCTTGATGCTATTGGAAGCCAAGAGAAAGCAACATTCCGGGGAGAAAAAAAGCCAACCGTTCTGTCAGTCCAATTAAATTCTGCCTAATAACGTCTGGATACTAGGTTGTATCCCCTGAATTAGTTTTCTTCTCTAGTTGGCAAGAACCTAAGGGCAAAGAGTTACACAAAGTCTTCGTTTCCTCACCTTAGATTGTGCAACAACAGGACAGCTGCAATTTGACCATAACTTTAAATACCTGTCAGTGTGGTGCAAGCCTTTGACAGAAGGATGGTGAGGAACATCAGCAGAACCTAGTAAATTTGAAGGCCTCCTGCCTGGGACCTGCTCTGCTGCTTACTTTATTTTGTGAGGAAGAAATATATTTAAACTCATAGTATTGTTTTATTTGTTCAAATAAGCAACAAGCCTCCTCCTAAAGGAACCATATCTCTTTCCTAATGACAATTTGGTATTTATTAATATATCATTATGAATAGTTTCACAGTCTTACCCTTATTTCCGTCTCTTGCTGGGATATAAAAATCTCATATTCTTATAAGAACTGCTGCTTTGACTGGACAGGATAACAAATATTGGTTTCATTTTTCCCTATGTTTCAATCTTAATAAAAATCAAATTCTTTATATTCAAGAAGATGCTTCTTAAAATCCATCAGTATTTGGTGGTCTCTGCTGATTTGGAATGATCAAGTAAATATCCAGCTTGTTCCTGTTTAAATTACAAATGGAAATGTAATTTGGCTACTAAGCATTACATATGCTTTGAAATTGGGAATGAATGGCTGGCGGAGAAGCGTTACAGTGCCGTATATACACAGTATTGTAGAGTGAAGCTCTGTTTAAGAGAGGCAGAATCAGCCCAGACTCTCAAAGGCTTGAGGTAGAAGAATAATGTTTCTGGCAGGCTCTAAAATTACAGCCTATGGAATGTTTGAGACTCCTCTATGCTCAAATAAGAAAAAAAATGAATTAAAAAAAAAAAACAGATTTTAACAAAATAATTTTCCTGATTTCCTAGTTTAGCAATAAGTCCTACATTGGGCATTGAAGAGGTAATTAAAGTCAACTTTGAAAACATTAAAAGGGAAGACATAATGCTCTAGAGTATGTCATATTTAGTATACCATGTTTAATATGATTTTGAGGAAAGAATTGAAAAATGGAGTGTAACAGATAAAGCATACTGTTTTGTATCACCTTGGCATTTTTTAATGCACTTTTACCTGAAATTGCAAAGCACCTTTACCTGTATATTAATAGTACATCATTCAACTTTAGTCATACCCTGGATTGGACCTTCATCTTAACTGAGTCATCAAGGATATAGGCGTTTATAATGAAATATAGCCTTCTTCCTAAAGGAAAGATCTGAATGACTTTTTTTTTTTCCCAATTGTAAAAAACAAATAACATAAAACTTAACCATCTTAACTATTTTTAAGTATACTGTTCAATAGTGTTAACTATATCCACATTGTTGAGAAACAGATCTCTAGAACTGTTTCATCTTGCAGATTTGAAACTCTATACCCATTAAACAACAACTCCCCTTCTCCTTCCTCCCTCCAGCCTCTAGTAACCACCATTCTACTTTAGACACCTCAAATAAATAGAATCATACAGTATGTGTCTTTTTTTGACTGGCTTATTTCACTTAGAATAATGTTCTCAAGGTTTATCCATGTGTAGCATGTGACAAAATTTCCTTTCTTTTTGTTAAGATTGAATAACATTCTTATTATATAACGCATTTGTTTGTCCATTCATTCACTGATGGACATTTGCATTGTATCCATCTCTTGGTTATTGTGATTAGGGCTGCTATGAACATGGATGTAAAAATACCTCTTCAAGACCATGCTTTCAGTTTATCTGTGTATATACCCAGAACTGTTTTCCAAGCAGTTGCACCATTTTACAATCCTATCAACAGTGCGTTTCAATTTCTCTACATCTTCACCAAAACTTATTTTGTGTTTGTTTGTTTGACAGTAGCCATCCTAATGGGTGTGAAGTGATATCTAATTATTGTTTTGATTTGCTTTTCTCTGATGATTAGTGATGTTGAGCATCTTTTCATATGCTTGTTAGCCAAATGTCCTTTGCCCATATTTTAATTCGGTTATTTGACTTTTCTTGTTGAGTCGTAGGAAGTATTTATATATTCTGGATATTAACTCCTTATCAGATATATGATTTACCAATGTTTTCTCTTATTTCATAGGTTGCTTTTTTACTCTATTGATTGTGTCCTTTGGTGCACAAAAGTATCTCTAAAGTTTGATGTGGTCTCATTTGTAGATTTTTGTTTTTGTTATCTCTGATTTTAGTACCATATTCAAGAAATCATGGCTAAGTCCAATGTTATGATTTTTCCCCTTATATTTTCTTCTAAGAGTTTATAGTTTTAGATTTTAGATTTACATCAGTTGTGATGATGGTGTGTGTGAGTGATTTTTTTTCCCCTTTATCTGTTAGAGCAATGTATTACACTGATTGATTTTTGTATGTTGAACCATCTTTGCATTACAGGAATAGTCCCACATGGTCAAGGTGTATAATGTTTTTAATGTGTTTTTGAATTTAGTTTGATAGTATTTGGTGGAGAATTTTTGTGTCAACCTTTATCAGGGATATTGGTCTATAGTTTTCTTGTATTGTCTTTGTCTGGTTTTGGTATCAGGGTAATGCTGGCTTCATAGAATGAGCTTGGAAGAATGTGGATTTGAGGAGTGGAGAGCAGAACATACTTCATACTTCATAGGTCTCTGAGTGTGTGTTTTTTAGAAAAGAGAATGCTTGGAGAAGTAGGTCAGGAACAGATATATAGAGGGAAATAAAATTGCTTGGCACTCCAGTGTCTGAGTAACCTGGAGTGGTTCCCAAAGACTGGTCTATGGACCAGTTCAGACACTCAGATTTTTCCAGGTCTATGATGAAATGGTAAATGGCTCATGATAAAAATGAGTATAAATTCATTTATATTCTTCAAAGAAGTAAATGTCTTCAAAGAGCTAAAGCTTAAAATAAATTGTCTATCCTCAACTTCTTTTTTTTAAATTAATTAATTAATTTATTTATTTTTGGCTGCATTGGGTCTTTATTGCTGTGTGCGGGCTCTCTTTAGTTGCGTTGAGTAGGGGTTACTCTGTTGCAGTGTGCAGGCTTCTCTTTGTGGTGGCTTATCTTGTTGCAGAGCACGGGCTCTAGGTGCATGGGCTTCAGTAGTCATGGCACACAGGCTCAGTAGTTGTGGCTCATGCGCTCTAGAGCATAGGCTTAGTATTTGTGGCACATGGGCTTAGTTGCTCTGCGGCATGTGGGATCTTCCCAGATCAGGGCTCAAACCCATGTCCCCTGCATTGGCAGGCAGATTCTTAACCACTGCACCACCAGGGAAGTCACAAATCTTCTATCCTGAGATGAAAACCTTTCTAATGTTTTTATGGTAAATGATATAATTTTTAGTGATATAATAACAGTAGCATTTACTATTGAGCTATAAACGGTATGTTCATATAACTTCTGGAAGTGCTTAAGCAAAGGGACCAAATGTGGCCCACCATTGTGTGAAACATTATCTGGTGTGGCCACATAGTGTTCATTCCCCCTTTTCCTAAAAACAGCCTGATCACCTTTTCATAAATATGTCTTCTTCTTTGTGTAGTTACCTCTTTTGGCAGGATGGTAAATCCAGACACCTAGTTCCAGCTCCAAGAGTGTTTGGCTCCAAATCTCTTCTCTCCCTATCTGAGTACAACTATGGGGCAGATGTATGACAACTGGAAACTTCTTTTTTTTTAGAATGACCCTGACCAGATGCTTACTGCTCTGCTTCCTGCTTCTAGGCTCCCTAGAAGCACTCCTATCCACTCCCTGAGCCCAATTATCCTTCCAATATGTAGCCTCTTATTTAATTTATAAAGACTTGTCTTATTTTTAATCACTAGCATACCAGAAACTAGCTGATATTATTTACTAAACAGCTTTGTAAGCTTGAGGAAATTACATTCTTTCTGGAGATGATAGTAGTACCTGCATTAGAATGTTGTTGAAAAAATTAAACAGGTTATTATAAGTTAAGTGCTTAGCACATGGTTAGTTATTTTATTAGCATTATTGTTGTTACTGCCATAAAGAATGCACAATCACAAGCCACAAAAACATTACAAAAACATAGGTGCCTGCCCTGTGGCCATCAGGCATTCTTACAAAAGCCAAGAGAATGAAAGGATAAAAGTCCAGGGCCTTCTTCTCACATACCCAGCAACCACCTTTAAAATCAATTTCCAAGCATAAAACCTGACCTTGGTTTAGAAATAAATGGAATTAGTTTGCAGTACCTGTTTCTAAGCCTTGCTTCTTAATGCTGACTCTCACTCACCAATTATCTTTAGTGGTTTTCCTTATTTCAAAATCCCTATAGTATTCATTCAAATAAAATTCTCCAGGACATCAAATTGTTCAGTTGTAGTGGACTTCGTCGACAGTGAATTATCAGTCACAAATTTCTATCTCAAACTGCATAGAAATTAGAGAAAGAACATCTTTCCCCCAATTTAGCAACTATCCTAGTCAGGAACCAAAGAAAGCACAGTATGTGATGAGTTGCTGAATATATGATAGAATTTATTATAACCTGATTAATCAATCAATCAATCTTTTCTGATAATCCCTTGTCCCTAAGTAGTAAATCATCAAGTGAAAGAAAAAAATGTGAACTTAGTCTAAAAAAGAAACAATATATTATTTCATCTACTTTACACATTTTTGCCCTTTAATCTCATGCCATTTTTTTTAACATCTTTATTGGAGTATAATTTCTATACAATGGTGTGTTAGTTTCTGCTCTATAACAAAGTGAATCAGCTATACATATACATACATCCCCATATCTCCTCCCTCTTGAATCTCCCTCCCACCCTCCATATCCCACCCCTCTAGGTGGTCACAAAGCATCAAGTTGATCTCCCTGTGCTATGTGGCTGCTTCCCACTAGCTATCTGTTTTACCTTTGGTAGTGTATATATGTCTATGCCACTCTCTCACTTCGTCCCAGCTTACACTTCCCCCTCACCGTGTCCTCAAGTCCATTCTCTACGTCTGCATCTTTATTCCTGCCCTGCCCTAGGTTCTTCAGAACCATTTTCTTTGTTTTTTAGATTCCATATATATGTGTTAGCATACGGTATTTGTTTTTCTCTTTCTGACTTACTTCACTCTGTATGACAGACTCTAGGTCCGTCCACCTCACTACAAATAACTCAATTTTGTTACTCTTTATGGCTGAGTAATATCCCATTGTATATATGTGCCACATCTTCTTTATCCATTCATCTGTCAATGGACACTTAGGTTGCTTCCATGTCCTGGCTATTGTAAATAGTGCTGCAATGAGCACTGTGGAACATGACTCTTTTTTTTTTTTTTAATCAGTCATCAATTTTATACACATCACTGTATACATGTCAATCCCAATCGCCCAATTCAACACACCACCATCCCCACCCCGCTGCAGTTTTCCCCCCTTGGTGTCCATACATTTGTTCTCTACATCTGTGTCTCAACTTCTGCCCTGCAACCCGGTTCATCTGTACCATTTTTCTAGGTTCCACATACATGGGTTAATATACGATATTTGTTTTTCGTTTTCTGACTTACTTCACTCTGTATGACAGTCTCTAGATCCATCCACGTCTCAACAAATGACTCAGTTTTGTTCCTTTTTATGGCTGAGTAATATTCCATTGTATATATGTACCACATCTTCTTTATCCATTCATCTGTCGATGGGCATTTAGGTTGCTTCCATGACCTGGCTATTGTAAATAGTGCTGCAACGAACATTGGGGTGCAGGTGTCTTTTTGAATTACGGTTTTCTCTGGGTATATGCCCAGTAGTGGGATTGCTGGGTCATAGAACATGACTCTTTTTGAATTATGGTTTTCTCAGGGTACATGCTCAGTGGTGGGATTGCTGGGTTGTATGGTAGTTCTATTTTTAGTTTCTTAAGGAACCTCCATGCTGTTCTCCATAGTGGCTATATCAATTTACATTCCCACCAACAGTGCAAGAGGATTCCCTTTTCTCCACACCCTTTCCAGCATTTATTGTTGGTAGATTTTTTGATTATGTCAATTCTGACTGGTATGAGGTGACACCTCATTGTAGTTTTGATTTGCTTTACTCTAATGATTAGTGATGTTGAGCACCCTTTCATGTACTTGTTGGCAATCTGTATATTTTCTTTGGAGAAATGTCTATTTAGGTCTTCCACCCATTTGTGGATTGGGTTGTTTGTTTTTTGATATTGAGCTGCATGAGTTGCTTGTATATTTTGGAGATTAATCCTTTGTCAGTTGCTTCATTTGCAAATATGTTCTCCCATTCTGAGGGCTGTCTTTTCATCTTGTTTATAGTTTCCTTTGCTGTGCAAAAGCTTTTAAGTTTCATTAAGTCCCATTTGTTTATTTATGTTTTTATTTCCATTTGTCTAGGAGGTGGGTGAAAAAGGATCTTGCTGTGATTTATGTCATAATGTGTTCAGCCTATGTTTTCCTCTAGGAGTTTTATAGTGTGTGGCTGTATATTTAGATCTTTAATCAATTTTGAGTTTATTTTTATGTATGGTATTAGCGACTGTTCTAATTTCATTCTTTTACATGTAGCTGTCCAGTTTTCCTAGCACCACTTATTGAAGAGGCTGTTTTTTCTCCATTGTATATACTTCCCTCCTTTATCAAAAATAAGGTGACCATATGTGTATGGGTTTAACTCTGGGCTTTCTATCCTGTTCCATTGATCTATGTTTCGGTTTTTGTGCCAGTACCATGATGTCTTGATTACTGTAGCTTTGTAGTATAGTCTGAAGTCCAGGAGCCTGATTCCTCCAGCTCCATTTTTCTTTCTCAAGCTTGATTTGGCTATTGGGGGTCTTTTGTGTTTCCATACAAATTGTGAAATTTTTTGTTCTAGTTTTGTGAAAAATACCATTGGTAGTTTGATAAGGATTGTATTGAATCTGTAGATTGCTTTGGGTAGTAGAGCCATTTTCACAATGTTGATTCTTCCAATCCAAGAACATGGTATATCTCTCCATCTGTTTGTATCGTGTTTAATTACTTTCTTCAGTGTCTTATAGTTGTCTTCATACAGGTATTTTGTCCCCTTAGGTAGGTTTATTCCTAGATATTTTATTCTTTTTGTTGGAATGGTAAATGGGAGTGTTTCCATAATTTCTCTTTCAGATTTTCCATCATTAGTGTATAGGAATGCAGGAGATTTCTGTGCATTAATTTTGTATACTGCTACCTTACCAAATTCACTGATTAGCTTTAGTAGTTTTCTGGTAGCATCACTAGGATTCTCTAGGTATAGTATCATGTCATCTGCAAACAGTGACAGCTTTAATTCTTCTTTTCTGATTTGGATTCCTTTTATTACTTTTTCTTCTCTGATTGCTGTGGCTAAAACTTCCAAAACTATGTTGAATAATAGTTGTGAGACTGGGAAACCTTGTCTTGTTCCTCATCATAAAGGAAATGGTTTCAGTTTTTTACCATTAAGAATGATGTTGGCTGTGGGTTTGTCATATATGGCCTTTATTATTTTGAGGTAAGTTCCTTCAATGCCTACTTTCTGGAGAGTTTATATCAAAAACTGGCGTTGAATTTTGTCAACACTTTTTCTGCATCTATTGAGATGATCATATGATTTTTCTCCTTCAATTTGTTAATATGGTGTATCACGTTGATTGATTTGCATATATTGAAGAATCCTTGCATTACTGTGTTAAAACCCATTTGATCATGGTGTATGATACTTTCAATGTGCTCTTGTGCTGTTGGATTCTGTTTGTTAGTATTTTGTTGAGGATTTTGCATCTGTGTTCATCAGTGATATTGGCCAGTAATTTTCTTTTTTTGTGACATCTTTGTCTGGTTTTGGTATCAAAGTGATGGTGGCCTCGTAGAATGAGTTTGAAAGTGTTCCTCCCTCTGTTATATTTTGGAAGAGTTTGAGTAGAGTAGGTGTTAGCTCTTCTCTAAATGTTTGATAGAATTCACCTGTGAAGCCATCTGGTCCTGGGCTTTTGTTTGTTGGAAGGTTTTTAATCACAGTCTCAATTTCAGTGCTTGTGATTGTTCTGTTTATATTTTCTATTACTTCCTGGTTCAGTCTCGAAAGGTTGTGCTTTTCTAAGATTCCGTACATTTCTTCCAGGTTGTCCATTTTATTGGCATAGAGTTGCTTGTAGTAATCTCTCATGATCCTTTGCATTTCTGCCGTGTCAGTTGTTACTTCTCCTTTTTCATTTCTAATTTTAAGGATCTGAGTCTTCTCCCTTTTTGTTTGATGAGTCTGTCTAATGGTTTATCAATTGTGTTTATCTTCTCAAAGGACCAGCTATTAGTTTTATTGATCTTTGCTATTGTTTCCTTCATTTCTTTTCCATTTATTTCTGATCTAACTTTATGATTTCTGTCCTTCTGCTAACTTTGGGGTTTTCTGTTCTTCTGTCTCTAGTTGCTTTATGTGTATGTTAGGTTCTTTATGTGAGATGTTTCTTGTTCCTTGAGGTAGGATTGTATTCCTCTAAACTTCCCTCTTAGAACTGCTTTGGCTGCATCCCATAGGTTTTGGATCGTCATGATTTCATTGTCATTTGTTTCTAGGTATTTTTTAATTTCCTCTTTGATTTCTTCAGTGATCTGTTGGGTATTTAGTAGTGAATTGTTTAGCTTCCATGTGTTTGTATTTTTTATGATTGATATCTAGTCTCATAGTGTTGTGGTCAGAAAAGATACCTGATATGATTTCAATTTTCTTAAATTTACCAAGGCTTGATTTGTGACCCAAAACATGATCTTTCTTGGAGAATGTTCCACGAGCACTGAGAAGAAAGTGCATTCTGTTGTTTTGGGATGGAATGTCCTATAAATATCAATTAAGTCCATCTTGTTTAATATGTCATTTAAAGCTTGTGTTTCCTTATTTATTTTCATTTTGGATGATCTGTCCATTGGTGAAAGTGGGGTGTTAAAGTCCCCTACTATGATTGTGTTACTGTCGATTTCCCCTTTTATGGCTGTTAGCATTTGCCTATGTATTGAGTTTCTCCTATGATGGGGGCATAAATATTTACAATTGTTATATCTTCTTTTGGATTCATTCCTTGATCATCAAGTAGTGTCCTTCTTTGTCTCTTGTAATAGTCTCTATTTTAAAGTCTATTTTGTCTGATATGAGAATTGTTACTCCAGCTTTCTTTTGATTTCCATTTGCATGGAATATCTTTTTCCATCCCCTCACTTTCAGTCTGTATGTGTCCCTAGGTCTGAAGTAGGTCTCCTGTAGACAGCATATATGTGGGTCTTGTTTTTGTATCCATTCAGCCAGTCTATGTCTTTTGGTTGGAGCATTTAACCCATTTACATTTAAGGTAGTTATTGATATGTATGTTCCTATGACCATTTTCTTAATTGTTTTGGGTATGTTATTGTAGGTCTTTTCCTTCTCTTGTGTCTCCTGTCTAGAGAAATTCCTTTAGCAGTTTTTATAAAGGTGATGTGGTGGTGATGAATTCTCTTAGCTTTTGCTTGTCTTAAAGTTATTAATTTCTCTTTCAAATCTGAATGAGATCCTTGCTATGTAGAGTTATCTTGGTTGTAGTTTTTTCCCTTTCATCACTTTAAGTATGTCCTGCCACTCCCTTCTGGCTTGCAGAGTTTCTGCTGAAAGTTCAGCTGTATGTTATTTGTTGTTTTTCCCTTGCTGTTTCTAATATTATTTCTTTGTATTTTATTTTGATAGTTTGATTAATATGTGTCTTGGCGTGTTTCTCCTTGGATTTGTCCTGTATGGGACTATCTGCACTTCCTGGACTTGATTGACTCTTTCCTTTCCCATATTAGGGAAGTTTTTGACTATAATCTCTTCAAATATTTTCTCAGTCCCTTTCTTTTTCTCTTCTTATTCTGGGACCCCTATAATTCGAATATTGGTATGTTTAATGTTTTCCCAGAGTTCTCTGAGACTGTCCTGAATTCTTTTCATTCTTTGTTCTTTACTGTGCTGTGCGGTAATTATTTCCACTATTTTATCTTCCAGGTCACTTATCTGTTCTTCCACCTCAGTTATTCTGCTACTGATTCCATCTAGAGAATTTTAAATTTCATTTATTGTGTTGTTCATGATTGTTTGTTTGCTCTTTAGTTCTTCTAGGTCTTTCTTTAACGTTTCTTGTGTTTTCTCCATTCTATTTCCAAATTTTGGATCATCTTTACTATCATTACTCTGAATTCTTTTTCAGGTAGACTCCCTATTTCCTCGTCTTTTGTTTGGTCTGCTGCGTTTTTACCTTGCTCCTTCATCTTCTGTGTGTTTCTCTGTCTGGTCATTTTGCTTAACTTACTGCGTTTGGTGTCTCCTTTTTGCAGTCTGCAGGTTCGTAGTTCCCATTGTTTTTGGTGTCTGCCCCCAGTGGCTAAAGTTGGTTCAGTGGGTTGTGTAGGCTTCTTGGTGGAGGGGACTAGTGCCTGTGTTCTGGTGGATGAGGCTGGATCTTTTCTTTCTGGTGGGCAGGACCACATCCGTTGGTGTGTTTTGGGTGTCTGTGACCTTATTATGATCTTAGGCAGCCTCTCTGTAATGGGTGTGGTTGTGTTCCTGTCTTGCTAGTTGTTTGGCATAGGGTGTCCAGCACTGTAGCTTGCTGGTTGTTGAGTGGAGCTGGGTCTTAGCGTTGAGATGGAGATCTCTGGGAGAACTTTCGCCATTTGATATTATGTGGAGCCGGGAGGTCTCTGGTGGACTAATATCCTGGACTCAGAGGTCCCACCACAGAGGCACAGGCCTGACACCTGGCAGGAACACCAAGACCCTGTCAGCCACACAGCTCAGAAGAAAACGGAAATAAAATAAAATAAAATAAAATAAAACAGTTATTAAAATAAAAATTATTTTTAAAAAAATTAATTAAAAATTTTAAAAAGTAATTAAGAAAAAGAAAGAAAGAAAGAAGAAAGCAACCAAACCAAGAAAGAAGTCCATCGATGATAACAAGTGGTAGAAACTATACTAACAAAAAAAACAACAAAAAAAACGGACCAACAAAACCCTAAGACAAATGGTAAAAGCAAAGCAATAAAGACAAACTCACACAAAGAAGCATACACATGCACACTCAGAAAAAGAGAAAAAGGAAAGAAAAATATATATCTATATATTAAAGAAAAAGGAAGAGAGCAGCCAAATCAATAAAACAATATACCAATGATAATAAACTCTAAATACTAAACTAAGATAAACATAAAACCAGAAACAAATTAGATGCAAAAGCAACCCCAAGTCTACAGTTGCTCCCAAAGTCCACCACCTCAATTTTGGGGTGATTCATTGTCTATTCAGGTATTCCAGAGATGCAGGGTATATCAAGTTGATTGTGGAGATTTAATCCACTGCTCCTGAGGCTGCTGGGAGAACTTTCCCTTTCTCTTCTTTGTTCGCCCAGCTCCTGGAGTTCAGCTTTGGATTTGGCCCTGCTTCTGTGAGTAGGTCACCTGAGTGCATCTGTTCCCTGCCCAGACAGGACAGGTTTATAGTAGCAGCTGATTAGGGGGCTCTGGCTCACTCAGGCTGGGGGGAAGGAGGTGTACAGAATGTGGGGCAAGCCTGCAGCAGCAGAGGCCAAAGTGATGTTGCAAACAGCCTGAGGCATGCCATGTGTTCTCCCGGGGAAGTTGCCCCTGGATCACGGGACTCTGGCAGTGGCAGGCTGCACAGGCTCCCAGGAGGGGAGGTGTGGATAGTGACCTGTGTTTGCACACAGGCTTCTTGGTGGCTGCAGCAGCAGCCTTAGTGTCTCATGTCCATCTCTGGTGTCTGCACTGATAGCCGCAGCTCGCACCCTTCTCTGGAGCTCATTTAGGTGGTGCTCTGAATCCCCTCTCCTTGCGCACCTCGAAACAATGGTCTCTTGCCTCTTAGGCAGTCCCAGACTTTTTCCCAGACTCCCTTCCAGCTAGCTGTGGTACACTAACCCCCTCAGTCTGTGTTCACACAGCCAACCCCTGTCCTCTCCCTGGGGTCTGACCTCCGAAGCCGAAGCCGAAGCCGAAGCTCCCAGCCCCCACCCGCCCTGGCGGGTGAGCAAACAAGCTTCTCAGGCTGGTGAGTGCTGGTCAGCACTGATCCTCTGTGTGGGAATGTTCCTACTTTGCACTCTGCACCCCTTTTGCTGTGCTCTCCTCCATGGCTCCAAAGCTTCCTCCCCGCTATCCTCCCCTGTCTCTGCCAGTGAAGGGGCTTCCTAGTGTGTGGAAACTTTTCCTCCTTCACACCTCCCTCCCAGATGAGCAGGTCCCGCCCTTATTCTTTCATCACCGTTTTTTTTCTTTTTTCTTTTGGCCTACCCAGTCACGTGGGGAGTTTCTTGCTTTTGGGGAAGTCTGAGGTCTTCTGCCAGTGTTCAGTAGGTGTTCTGTAGGAGTTGTTCCACATGTAGATGAATTTCTGATGTATTTGTGGAGAGAAAGGTGATCTTCACGTCTTACTCCTCTGCCATCTTGAAGGTCTGTCCAATCTCATGCCCTTTCATGTGCTGTTTGATTCCAGTGGAAAATTTGAATATGTGGATGGATTTTTTTCCCATAGAAGTAATTAGGGTGTTTGAGACAGTCAGCCAAGGTGATGAGTACATACTGATTAAAGTCCTCTGCCTTTAGTTATAGAGAGCGAATATTAAATCTCCTCTCCTCCCTATAGTGCAAACTGAACATTATTAGGAACGTTCCTTACAGCAACCAGAGAAAACATTTGTTATGTAGGGTTTTTACTATTCAGAGCTCACTGACCTAGGACTGCCTGGTATGTTTATGGCTCATCCACAAGGAGTAGAAGTCTTCTGGCTTCTCATGATGCTCAGCTATTATACGAAGAGCTGGGTGAGGCTGCAGAAGAAATACGGTGATATTTGTGCCCAGCAGGCTTGGTACCATGCCTATAAATGTAGAAAGACATGGGTTTGGATTACTATTTTACCTTGCAAAATGTCCTCAGATTTTTCCTGACAAGAGATCTTTTTATTACACACAGAGATCAATAGCTTATATTCACAAACAATGTTTCATTGCTATGGCTCAGAAACAAGCTCTGTTTGCTGCATGTTTCCTCAAAAACTGTCAAGTTTGAGGAAGGGAGGAAGGGAAGATGGCCATATTAAAAAGAGAAAAAGAAAAAAAGAAAGAAAGAAAATCTCTATTATTTCTGTGTCATGTTTTCATGACTGCTTTTGGCTTCATGTCTATATGGATTTCAGTTAAGAACACAGGGTAAAATGGGCCTGGTTATTTTTCTAGCTATCAACTTCAACTGGCATAGCCTTTTCATCAGGTCTGAGCAGACACAGGGAATGCATCACTTTGGAGGTATCAGCCTCAGCTTGAGTTGGAACGCACTTTCTGCATTCAAAGAGTGCTATTTTTTTCAATACACCAAACAATATAGTTGTCACTATATTATTAATATTGTTTATTTGAGAGCCTTCCAATAAAGCAAATAAGTAATGCCCAGTTTCTATTATCATTGTAAAAATATTAACAGTGGCCAGTGGAAAAGAGATAAGGCAAATAGGTTAAATGTAGAAATGCAATTAGCATAGTTGCTGACATATAGCTCCATATATATTAGTTAAAATAATGATAACTCATATTGTTATAATATTCAAATTTTGTTCTCTTAAACTAGATATGAGTGATCACCTCTTATAGTTCCAGTTACTTCCTCTATGGTGATAAATCCCAAACCTACATCTTTAACCCAAATGTCTCAACTGAGTTCCAGATATAAAGTACTGATCAATTGAATCCAATATTGCCTTCGGGCACCTCCCACCCATCGTACCCAAAAGAAAGATCACCATCTTCACTCTTCCTCTAATACTTTTTGTCCTGGCTTATCAAAGTTGAAAACCTGGGAGCCCTCTCAAATTCCTTACTCTCTCCTCATTGCTAGTGGGTCACGAAGTCACTTGATTTCAGCTCCAACATCTCTCTAGTTCATCACTTCTCTTGTTCCTTTACAATTCCTATTTCCTTTCCTTGCTCACATGTACATTTTTCTCAAAGAAAATATTGCAAAATCTTTGGCACTTTTCCATTTGTTCTCCTTAAAACTATAACACACACCCATAATATAATAACATATATATTAACATACATAATATATGTTTGAAGTAAGGTCAGCTACATAATTTGTGAGGACGTGTGCAAAATTAAAGTGAGAGGACCCTTGTTCAAAACCTGGCAAAATGTGCTGTGAAAGGAACTAAATATATAAAATTTTCCTTTTTCCACAGTCTCTCTGTCTCTTTCTTTTCTCTCCCTCCTTCAAGGTAGTTTTTATTTGCTATTTAATGTCACACTCCTTCCAGCAAGGGGATGTTTGCAGGGTACGTAAAGAAATTCAGAGGCAACCAGGGCCAGCTCCATGATTCTGTATGCAGCACTTTCATGGCCCACCACCATCTGGGTTCCCCTCCTACCTCTTACCACTTGCCAGACCTATGTGCCATGTCCTAGCAGGGTCTGGGAAGGCAATAGCCCCTTTCCTTGGACCTGGCACATAACACATGGTAGACCAATGCTCTCCAAGGGATCAAATCTCCATGCTCAGATGTTATTGGTTCCTGGAGCAAGGATGGGTGACAGTCTCTTCCCTGCCTAGTCACCACCAGAATGAGCAATAACTCACAATAAAATATTCTTAGAGGATTCCAAATTTTCCCTTTAAATAAGACATAATCCAATGATTAATTATATAAACTTTGGAGTCACAGAGCTTTGGCTCTACCATTCATCAGTTTTGTGATCTTGGATACATTTCTTAAACTCGCTGAGCCTCCAATTTTCACAGATGAGTCTGCAAAAATG
The DNA here is from genome assembly GCF_009873245.2 of Balaenoptera musculus. Classification (NCBI taxonomy): domain Eukaryota; kingdom Metazoa; phylum Chordata; class Mammalia; order Artiodactyla; family Balaenopteridae; genus Balaenoptera; species Balaenoptera musculus. Next base: position 29,640,216 of record NC_045804.1, read on the forward strand.
AAATTATAATAATACCAATTTTACAGGATTGTTCATAAGGGCTAAATGGAACTATCAATAAATTGCTTAGCTAATACTAGCTCTAATTGATATAAAAGTCTACCTTATCCTATTTATTGCTTCCTTCTATAATTCTAAATTATCTCATTAATACACCATTGATTTATTTTGGTAGCATTTTCCTGTTGTGATTTTGCCCATCTTTTTAAAAATTTATTTATTTATTTATTTATTTATTTATTTATTTATTTATTTATGTATGTATGTATCATTTTATTTGTAGCGTGTCTTGAGAAAACAGCATGTAGCTAAATTTCTTTATAACCATGGAGGAGTTTCATGGGGAAATTTAATCTAAATAAATTTATTTTTTACTATTTACCATTCATTTTTACAATTACTTTTCTTTTTCCCATTTCAGAGTTTTGCTGGATCAAAACCTTTAATTAATTCCTTTTTACTACTTAGTTGTTTGGAAATTATACTTTCTTCACAACTCTTCTATTAGTTTCCCTTAAATTTTTAATAAATATCTATTAAGTGGTATGTTTTTCTATCTACTCTCAACCCTGAAACAAAACCAAACCCTTAGACCTTTTTCACTTACTATCTCCACCTTTTCCTTCCATGATTCTTAAATTTGAGTCCCACTATTCCCTATACGTCATTTCCTTCTCTTTTTGGAATTTAATTTTTGTTCTTTTGGAGTGCATGCTCCATTTTTTCCCCAGATACATTTTATTGGCCATTAAATATCTGAAAAAAGCATTCATTCCCTCCCCTTAGTTGAATGCTATTATATTTAGGTATCAATCTCATTTCTCTTCCTATCTTTGCAGACACTGCTTTGCTGTTTTTCTTCATTCTGTTGCAGACACTGCTTTGCTGCTTTTCTTCATTCTGTTACAAATCTAAGATGGTCTGAGTCTCAGTCCATTGTAAGTAAGTAGTTTTTGCTGTAGGTTTTATCTTTTCTTTCTGGAAAATTTAAAGATTTTATTTGCATCATAGTTGAGGTTCCAAAGTTTCACCAGAATAAATTTAGATGTGAGTGTCTCTTTTTCTTTTGCTCAGCTTCTGCCAGACCCCTTTCATCTGAAGACTTAAGTCTTTACCAAGAAATCAGAACATCAAGAATCAGTAGAGTGTTGAGAAAGAGTCTTCTCTGAAGATGGTAGTAGATGTCTAGTCAGTTGTAATTAAAACTTCCACAGCTTTGCCCCCACTTTTATGCCTTAACAAATCCTTCTTAATCGTTCATTGTGCATAATTATTTATAGCCATTAATTTCCATCAAATACTTTCCTTAAGGGATAAGTTAAGGCTTCTCTCACTCAACACTCCCTCTCTGTGTTAAATCTCTCAAGGGCTAACTAGCCAATGAACACCCAGTGACATATCACCCCCCTTTATTAATTTGACACAATTTTATCAAAGATTCATTTTGTACAAACCCCTAGTTGGGTAAGAATTCTGTGTAAATGTACATGCTGAGTACATATGGTATGAGGAAGTAAAGGCCTCTTTAAGAATTTGCCACCGGACTTCCCTGGTGGCACAGTGGTTAAGAATCTGCCTGCCAATACAGGGGACACGGATTCGATCCCTGGTCTGGGAAGTCCACAACTACTGAGCCCATGCACCACATCTATTGAAGCCCGTGCACCTACAACCCATGCTCCACAGCAAGAGCAGCCACTGCAATAAGAAGCCCACACACTGCAATGAAGAGTAGCCCCTGCTTGCCACAACTAGAGAAAGCCCATGCATAGCAACAAAGACCCAACACAGCCAAAATAAATAAATAAATAATTTTTTTTTAAAAAGAATTTGCCACCAAAATCTTATGAAATATTTTGTTTCTCTCTTGTCCTTCAAACACTAAATCATGACCTGACCTGATTGTTTTCCTGGAGTTTTATTTCTCAAGTTGATTATATCCTCATTGATCTGATTCTCATTATATGAACACCTCTATCTACATCTCTTTTTTCTGTGTGTGTGAGTGTGTGTTTACTGCTCCTTGTGAGATTTCTGACTGCCTGAGTCATTGGCTCTGGCTGCATAAATTGGTGGTGAGCTGAAACTGCAGGTATGGAGCTGTTCCAGCCTCACTCTCAGGGTTATAAATGATGCTGTCTGGCTGAGGACACTGCATTAATGGGCATTATGGATAGGCCTGCTTTATTTCAGAAATGTGCTTTTCAAGCCAATTCCTGTGTCTGAGACCAAGGAGGCATAGAAGACTGTGATAGAGGGACACAAGTTATCCCTTTTTCAGGTGAAAAATAAATGTAAATAACCCATAAAGTGACTAGATATGTTAGCAATTGAAGAAAGTCAAGGCATGCTGGTGAAAAAACATCAGACAAACTAATTTTTGCCCAAATAGTCTATTAAACATCAGTCTCATTTTACTTTATGTAATAAAAACAAAACAAAACAAAACTCTCTTCTGTTATTTTTCAATCTATGTCAAATTATTTCTCTATTGAGGGACTAGATTGAAAATGTATTGTTTATAAGGCTCAAGTACATTTTAAAGTTAAAGGGAAGTAGAGGGAAGCTATCCTGGGGCAGAGAGGGATGGGGAAGAGGGAGACAAGATAAAAGGCTAAGTCTGCTTCAATAAATGTCAAAAAAACTGATGTCGGAGGGAGCTATTAGGTGTAATGAAGAGCCGTGTGACAGTGACTTGCCAGGTCAATAACTTTATTTTACCTACATTATTATTTTGTTTTACTATCTTTTCTTCACAGTAAAACTATAAAAATATATCTTAAGAAAATATATAATATTGATAACTGAGGGAGAAGGAGAAAATAAAACTGCTTGGGGTTTGGAGCCTAAGCCATCAGAACTCTGTTTCCTGCCCTTACACTGAGTTACTGTGTGATCTTAAGCAACTTATTTTACCTTTCTGGACCTGATATTTCCTTATTGAAGAGGAATGTGACAATAGTTATTGTATATTGATGTTGAGAAGATTAATGCAATGATGTGTTTAGTACAAAGCACAGTGCCTGGTATACTGTAAGTGATGAATAAATACTTGCTTTTTCTTTCATTCCATCCTTTTCTTTAGACCACTTCCCATCAGTTCTGCTTGCCACTGGCTTCCTTTTTATAATATATGTTTCATGAAGGTTTTTTGATATTTCAGTCAAGTGTTTATAGTCAGCACTTGAGATTCATATTACCTGTCTTCGAAATTCTCTCAGTTTCCCCTCGAGATAGTTGAGTGCAAGAGAGGCTTTGTAAACCAGCACAGCATCCATTAATTCCAGCTTTATATGTGGGGAGAAAATACTGAACCATTTTTATCCTGACAATGTCTGAGGCACCACAGCTAATACTAAAATAATTTGAGAAGGCAGATTGTGTGAAGTTAATGTCATTCAGTCATGTTCTCAATTTAGAGACTTTCCTTTTTTTTTTTAAAGAGAAATTTTTTAAAAAAATAAATTTATTTATTTATCGTTGGCTGTGTTGGGTCTTCATTGTTGCATGTGGTCTATCTCTAGTTGCGGCGAGTGAGGGCCACTCTTTGTTGTGGTGTGCAGGCTTCTCATTGCAGTGGCTTCTCTTGTTGTGGAGCATGGGCTCTAGGCATGCAGGCCTCAGTAGTTGTGGCATGTGGGCTCAGCCGTTGTGGCTCATGGGCTTAGTTGCTCCGTGGCATGTGGGATCTTCCCAGACCAGGGCTCGAACCTGTGTCCCCTGCATTGGCAGGTGGATTCTTAACCACTGCACCACTAGAGAACTCCCAATTTAGAGACTTTCTACTATCAATTACAATTCACACTTCAGAGAGGGTAACAAATCAACCCATTTTCAGATCATTTGATATAAGAGAAAAAATTACTAGAGAGTTTTATGTAATTTTCATTCTCATTGCTTAAGCCAAAGAAGGAAAATGATAAAGGATCAGAGGCTAAAATCTAACCTAATCAGTGAAGTTCCTCTTGGCTAAAGAACTGGAGACTATTGTAAAATTCTTAACCAAGGAGCAATAAATTCTCATAGTTAAGTTTTTTTAGGCAACAGAAACTTAAACATTAAGAAGAGCAGGGCATGATCAACCCCCAAAAGGGTTTACAGAGATTCCCTGAATTGGTCTCACTTCTAATTTCTTCCTGGGGCCTTGGGAGGGGAGTGTGATTATCTAAGAAGTGATGAAGCCTCCCCCTACAAAGCAAGCACGCCCAGGCCCAGTGCAGGTCTTCACCAGGGAACTAGGTTCAATGAGTCACATTGGCTGTTGTTGAGGCAATGTTACTATGTTAAACAAACAGGTAACTGGGACCATTTGACTGAAATGTTCATCTCCCTTACCCCTTGATGGCACCTCTTATTTGTAGAGAAACACCTCTGAGAGAGGACTTGGTCTATGTATTTTTTGCAGATCTGAAGTGAAGGCAAAAGTGTTTATTTGTGGATGAATTTTCTGGGGCAAAATCACCTGGTGGCACTACAGAAGAAGCCGCTATGGATTGCTTCTATATATCGTTAACACTGGTTGACATCTGCCACAGATCTTTACAGTCAGACCATGGAACTGCAAGCAAGTGACTTAGGTGTGCATGAGACTCCTTTGGCTCCTTATGGGCATTTTGGCTTCAGTCAAGATACCACTGTCCAACCCACTCCCAGATGTACTTTAACAACTCTCATGTGAAGGTCCCACAGTGTTACTTCATCCTGATATATACTGAAAGTACAGTGATGGCCAGTGGATGTTTCATAAGCAGTATTTATGGAAGTCATGGATCTCACAATGATCATGTGATCATTGGTGCACTGCTTATGATGTGTCATCTGGGTCCTGAGCAGGAAAATCATAATCCCATAGTGTTTAAATGTTCACTTTTTAAAACATGGGATTTATTCACCAAGACAAGTTAAATTCAATGAGTATTAAATCTTTGCTAGTTTTTTGTTTTATTCAGTTTTTTCTTCTTTCTTTCTTCCTTCCCTCCCTCCTGTCTTTCCCCCCTGCCTTCTTTCTTTTTTTCCCCTGCTTCCTTCCTTCCTTCTTTCCTTCCTTCCTTCTTCCCTTCCTTCCTTTCCCCCTTTTTATTTTCTTTTTCACTTTATTTACCTAAAGGCTGTGAGTGCTTTAAGCCAAGTAGATGATGACAGTAAAAAGTACCAACTTGTACAAGGCATTATGCTAAGCACAGCAAGGGATGTAGCTACAGACTTAACAAAGTCCTTATCCCTTATTCTCAAGGAACTTACCCAAGTTCACAGTGCACATATGCAAACAAATGTATACAGCAAAACAATGATGGCAATGCATACTAAGGGGCACTGTGGGTGCTTAGGTGGAAAAAAGTTTACTCCCTTCTTGCAGAGAGAAATTTACATAGAAAAAATGGCACTTGAATGGAAGAATGAATAAGGTTTTGCAGATGGAAATAACCTGAGAATAAAAATTCAAGACAAATGAAATAGTGTAGATAAACAAACAAGGAAACTGGGGGATCAGGGGATGAACCACTGAGTTTTTAAATATTTTTTAAAGAATAGTGACTAGAGGTTGGTAATATAATTAGCAGTAAAACCAAAACAAACAACACAGGAAAATCAGCACATGATAGATGATTTGGGGCTAGAAAGATGAATATTCTATATATTTATATATTGATTTTTAGATCGGACATGGAAATTAATAACCAAATTAGAGGATAAAGATTGGAGCCATACACTCAAAATGTTCAAATCCAGAGATAAGAACTAACACTTTGATAGGACAGGAAGCCAGTGCTTTATGACCTCATAAATTAATAATGCTTTAGGAGAAAGTAGATATAGATCATGTAGAGAGTTGTGAGAAGGGAAATAAGTCAAGACCTTGGGTACACACAGTCTTTGGAAGCTGGAGGAGGAAAACAAGAGGACAGCCAGGTTAATGAATAATTAAGAAAGTCAAGGGAGAAGAGGTCATCATCTCTGATGCTGCAAGGGTCAAAGAGGATGAGGACTTAGAAAGAACTAGAGTGTCTGATTAGACAGAGAAGAGAGCATAGGGATTATGTGTACATATTTTGGGTCTGTACCCTTGCTCTACTACTTACTAGCTGTGTGATCTCAGGCAAGTCACTTACCCTTTCTGGTCCTCTATTATCTTATTCATAAAATCAAATTGTTGTTGGGGGTAGACATGTAAAATAATTTGAACAACACCTGGAAAGTAGTAAACAATATAAACACGTTCACCATCTCCTTTCTCTTTTTGCAAACTCTCTTTCTCACTCCCATTTTCACAAGGTGCATTAAGACTGATCTAATTGGTGGTCTCAAGCCCAGAGTCCACATGGCCTTTCAGCTCAAGCACACCTTACACTGATCAACTCTGCTTCCGTAATGTTTTGTTTTGCTTTTCTTCTCCCAATTCCACAAAAAAAGAACCCAATTGGCCCACTTTTTTAGATTCCCTCCCCCAGGACAATCATCCTTGGCCAGGGATCAGGATCAGGAAGTACTAACACTGCCCCATTGGAGCTTGGGACATGCAGACTGTCTAACACTGGGGATGTGGGCAGGGTGGGAATGATTGATGTTTCTGGTGTAGAGAGAAAAGATGAAGGCTAGAAAGGGTCAAATGTAAATCCTGAGCTCAGACTGCCATCTTCTCCTTTTATGCTCCTAGTACATAGGATGGGATCAAAAGCCCCATGACTGGTCATAATCAAGTTATAGCTTACAGCTCTAGTCAAGTGCAAGGCTCCATTTACCAAAACTTAACAGAGACAGAGGAGGTGGTAAGTTACATCACTCCTGTACACATTCCCTCTTCTGGAGTTTATGCCATCAACCATTACTATGAGCTTGCTGAACTCTCCAGCCAGAGAAGAGACTCTAAATTCAGACAGATCTGTGTTCCAAGAATGACTCTGCCACTTCTTCTATGTGTGCTTTGGTTGAATTTCTTATATCTATGCCTCAGTTTCTTTGCATGTTAAATGGGAACATATCAACTAGCACATAGATTTGTTATGCCTAGCACAGTGTCTAACGTGAAGTAGGTGTTCAATAAATGTTATATCCTTTTGAATAGGGAACAGAGGGTGGAAACATCTACTATATGAGACAGAGTGAAACAGACGAAATGATGCTTGAGAAGAAGTCTTAAGACTCCATTTCTTATTCTCTCTCTGTACTTCGCTAGCCGTGCGATGTTTGAACTCCAACTTTCCTTTGAACTTCAGATTTCTTATGTACAAACAGGGATATTCTTTTACTGCTCTGAATATTTTACTGGATGTTCAAAGGTCCAAGTGAGCTAAGGTGTAGGAAAACACTTTTCAAATTACAAAACACTAAATGTAAAGTGTCAGTAAAACCTTATTTTAATCATTATTCTTGAATAACTGAAATTTTAAAATGTAGTCTATATATATTTCATTTAAAAAATGCCATTAAAGTAGATTCTGGGACAAAATATGTTCATCTTAATCTCCTAAACAGAAATGTCCCATGGTATGGGCCAAATATGATGAATGGATTGACATAATTTAATCCATATACTGTTTTAAAAATATGTTTAAAATGTTTTTAAAACATGTTTAAAATTGGAGATTTCATGTAAAAACATGTATTTGCATCTTATCTTGAAAAATAAAAGGAATATCTTATAATACAGAGACAGCATTTAATGTGGCCAGTGATTTGCCATAGCTGATAGCAGTACCTACTTTCATGCACTCTCTGGTTTGCCACAGTCCCCACTACTCCTTATTACCACCTCACACTGAAGCTGAGTATCACTTATCTTCATCGTCACACACTATTCTCTTCTACTTATACCACAGTATTCTTTGTATGCCAGGTACTCTGTTTTATTATTTACTTTATCTGCCTGATCATTGTAGAGATAGTCTGTAATCCCTGTCCTAAAATATGCATAGTTCACTTGATATGAATACAAAGTGAATCTATTTCCTAGTTATAACACCAAGGACAGAATCTGAAGCTGCAATAAAATGTTATGACCAAAGGCAGAAAAGTGAATTATTATTATTTAGAAAAAAATTCTGCATATAAAGGTGCAACAAATGTTGCTATCTTCTTATTATATAGAAAATTCCTAAATTTGAATATGACACTCTCAGCAAATGCCAATTAATCTAATTTTTCCTACACTTGACATGTATTTTTTCTTCTTACAAAACCAATGATTTTGAGATGAAAGCACCTGTGAATATGACTCTTGGAGTCTGTAATCTCTGACACTGTACGTAACATTACCTGTGTGTTTGCCTTTGTCCAAAAAGAGGCTCCTTAGCTTTACATAAATTCATATATAGGTTGGTGACACCAAAAGTTAATATGAAAAGTTGCTCAGCGTCACTAATAATCAGAGAAATGCAAATCAAAACCACAATGAGATATCGCCTCACACCTTTTAGGATGGTTATAATCAAAGAACAAACAAAAGATAACGTGTTGACAAGGATGTAGAGAAAAAGTAATCCTTTTATATTACTGGTGGGAATGTAATTCAGTGCAGCCATTATGGGAAACAGTATGGTGGTTCCTCAAAAAATTAAAATCAAACTACCATGAGATCCAGCAATCCCACTTCTGGGTATCCACCCAAAGGAATTTTAATCAGGATCTCATAGCGATACCTACAATCCCATGTTTATTGCAGCAATATTCACAGTAGCCAAAATATGAAAAAAATCTAAATGTCTATTGACAGATGAAAGAATAAAGAAAATATTGTATATGCATATAGTGAAATATTATTCAGCCTTAAAAAATAAGGAAATCCTGCCATTTGTGACAACAATGGATGAACCTGGAGGACATTATGCTAAGCTAAATAAGTCAGACACAGAAAAACAAATACTATATGATCTTAAGTGTGGAATCTAAAATAGTCAAATTCATAGAAGCAGAGACTAGAATAGTGGTTACCAGGGGCTTGTGGGAGGGTGGGATGGGGAGGTGATGGTCAAAGGGTGCAGAGTTTCAGTTATGCAAGATAAGTAAATTACAGAGATCTGCTACACAACACAGTCTCTATAACTAACAATAATATATTACATATTTAAGATTTATTAGAGGGTAGATCTTATGCTAAGTGTTCTTACCACACACACACACAAATAATGATAATAAAAATAAAGAGCCAAAAGGAAACTTTAGGAGGTGACAAATATGTTTATGGCCCTGATGGTGGTGATGGTTTCATGGCTGTATACGTATCTCTAAACTCATCAAGTTGTATTCATTAAATATGTGCAGCTTTTTTTTTTTTTTTCACACACACACACTGTATTTTATTTTTACAAGAGATAAATAGACTGACACCAAGCATTGTACATGGATGATCACAACAAAAGCAACAATGATTGCAATTACCAAACCTGGAACACACTCATACTATGTCATAATATTGACATTCAGTCCAGTAATCCTCCACTGTAACAGCTCCTTTACTTTGCAGTGAAAATTGATTTGTATATTCTTTGCCTCTGAGTCCTTGTGGGATTTTTTTTTTTTTAGTTCAGACAGAAAGTCACAAAAATTATACTCATCCTCATCAGTTCACTCAGTCCCATGTAATTAATTTTTTTTTTTTCATCTTGATCTTTTGTTAGCACTTTTTTGAGTTCAGCAGTTTTTCATTAGAGTTCTGAAAATGCTTATTCATTCAGTTCAGCAGTACAGTCAGTTACCAGAAACCTGTACTTGTCAGAGTCTTTTCCATGAATTTCTTGAAGATGAAACCCTTTTATAGGAACGTATTTGCAAAAGCATCAGAGTACACCCAGAACTGTCTGTAAATGACAAAAGACTTAAAAATGACCACAGTTAAAGATTTGATGAAAGTTCATAATAATGCAGTTGACAAGAAAATTAGTTATTTCTGAGATATACATTTTAAAGTAATAACTAGGATTATTATAACATTATACCAGAACATATAAGATTTTTAGAAATTTCATGTAATGTCCGAAACATTTATATTAACATATTTCCATACATATTTCCATACAAATACAAATATAAGATTTTTAGAAATTTCATGTAATGTCTGAAACATTATATTAACATATTTCCATACAAATAACCCAATGAAAGTTTAGTATTAGTTGTTTTGTTTGTTTGGTTTTTTATACTGCAGGTTCTTATTAGGCATCAATTTTATACACATCAGTGTATACATGTCAATCCCAATTGCCCAATTCAGCACACCACCATCCCCACCCCACCGCAGTTTTCCCCCCTTGGTGTCCATATGTCCATTCTCTACATCTGTGTCTCAACTTCTGCCCTGCAAATCGGCTCATCTGTACCATTTTTCTAGGTTCCACATACATGCATTAATATACGATATTTGTTTTTCTCTTTCTGACTTACTTCACTCTGTATGACAGTCTCTAGATCCATCCACTTCTCAACAAATGACTCAATACAGCTTTTTTAAGTGAACCATGCCTTAATAAGCAGTTTTGGGAAAAAAAAAAAAAAAAACACTTTATCAGAGAGAACTGAATACGGTACTTTTACTGGACTAGCTGAGCCTGTGTTGAACTTTAACAATTATTGAAAGAGGGAATAAGTTTTCTTAATCAATCCTGATTTTGAACTACAGTGAGTTGAATGCAGGGATATCATAAAGAAAGAAATCTGTGCATGTGTATACAAGTGTGTGCACAAGAGTGTATATGTGTGTGCATGTATTCTTAAGATATTATCATTAACACAGGATGGAAACATCTACCATATGCAGACGTATACAACATCTACATTTCTGAAAATGTAATGAAAATATGGGAGAAATACTGAAATAAGATTGTGTCCAGTGTGATCTCTCTCAGATGCTGCACACACACCTTTGGGAGACAATTCTTCACTGGTCTCTCATGTTCCATCAAGTCTTGGGAGCAGAGGCTCTTCTCCTTCTTTGTTTCTGAACTCTCTTTCCAAGGACGCTTGTATAGAAAAAAGTCTTGGAAGATGGAGATCGTGTCTCCCTCTGGAGCAGAGGGTGTTTTGTATACTGTCCAGTGTAATCAAGAGAATTTCTCCCTTCAGAGCAGAGCTTACTCCTTCTTAGTTTGCAAGTAAGGTACAAACATCAGGCCCTTCACATTTTTTGATAGCAAGCAGCCCCTTCCCGGTCTTTCTTAGAGCCCTTTGTCTCAATCCTTAGCCTTTTCCTGATTTCTCTGCTTCTCTGGGGTCAATATTTCCACCTATCTCAGCATAGCCCACTATCTTGGGTCACTTTTCCCACTGAGAGCCTGGAGCTAAGTTACAATTTAAACTTTCCAGGTGATTCCTTAGCCCATCAAGGCATTACTGACATCTCAGAAATTTAATATTCCAATTGAGAAAGGAAAAAGAAAGGAAAAAAAAAAAAAAAAAACACCACATCTTTATTTAAATATTGATTCTTGAATTAAGAGTGGAATAGAAACTCAGAATCAGTAAATCTTGGGCACTCACCCTCTCCCCCCTCCAAAAAAAAGTATATGTGGTAATGGGGATGACAAATTTATTCAGCTCTTACAGAGGTGGGGTGACAGGCTAGGGTCTCAGACTATATGAAGTTCTCACTTGAAGCAAAAGGATATGAATCTTCCATACAAAGTGGGAGAGTCTTATTGATTTTTTTCCAGTGTAGTGAACCTTCTGCTTCAGAAACACTTTAGTGACTTGAACTTAAGGATAATAAATGGCTGGTTACTGAAGGCTTACTCTGACATAGCTATTCTTACTTATATTAAGGCACAGGGGAAGTCGAAGTAGGCCAAAGCAAAAATGGAAATAAGAGATGAAATTCGCATTAGGAGGCTGTATTAAGTTGCTTTCTGCTTACTTTGTTTATGTTATGTCAGGGAGACTTGCTAAGACAATGGAGAATATGAAGTTTTTAAAACCGAATTTAAAATTAAACATGTTTTAAGTGTAAGTTGAAGCTAAGAAGACAGATTTCTCTTGACGTTTTACACACACACATATGTATATATACATCTGTGTAAGAAAATTTTGAAAAGATATCTTGTATAGGTAATGGAATATTCTCAACAAAAATTTATTTATCATTTTTCCCTTTGTATTTCCTACCTGTTTTCTTTCTTATTAAAAACTTTATGTAAAGTTTTGCCTCTGAATGTCTACAAATGGTGACCCAGGAATACCAAGATGCTTAATCAGAAGGTTGCCTTCCAAATACAGGGACAGTGTAATCAACTGGAGAAATACCATCAAGACTTAGAATCTTCCCCCTTTGCCCTTTGAGTGGTGTGATAGCCTCTTGTTCAATTTTGCAACACTGCTGGTGTTTTATTTATTTTTGGCTAGTTAAAACGAATTAAAATTTAATTTTATGTTGAAAATTGTTTTGGAAATTCGAAACACCTTGAGGTAACTGGAGATGCTCTACAAAGCTATGACAAAGGGGCCAGAAGTGGGAGGTAGAAAACTGGCAAGGAGAAGGTAAGTTCAAAACCAGGAGTGGAATGCACAGCATTAGACTTCTTTCTCAAGTATACAAATTCCTTCCTGGGGTGGACAAAACTGGGGCTTCTGCACATCAAATAGATACACTTTTCAGACCCTTTGGGAATAATAAAAGTAGAGTTTGCAAAGTAGCTTGATAAGTAGCATCAGAGATGCAGGCCACTATGTATACCATCCTTCACTCAAAGAAAAATCACATAAGAACCAAATATTAGATCATGGCTCTTTCTATTTTTTTTGTTTATTGGGGTATAGATGTTTTACAATGTTGTGTTAATTTCTGCTGCACAATGAAGTGAATCAGCTTTATGTATACATATATCCCCTCCCTCTTGGACCCCCTTCCCACCATCCCACCCATGTAGGTTACCACAGAGCACCGAACAGTGCTCCCTGTGCTATATAGCAGGTTCCCACTAGCTACCTGTCTTACACATGGTAGTGTATATATGTCAATCCCAATCTCCCAATTCATCCCACTCCCCCTTCCCTCCCCTGTGTCCATGCATTCGTTCCATATGTCTGTGTCTCTATTCCTGCCCTGCAAATAGGTTCATCTGTACCATTTTTCTAGACAGATATGTGTTAATATATGATATTTTTTTTCTCTTTCTGACTTACTTCACTCTTTATGACAGTCTCTAGGTCCATCCACGTCTCTACAAAGCTATGACAAAGGAGGCAAGAATATAAAATGGAGAAAAGACAGTCTCTTCAATAAATGGTGCTGGGAAAACTGGACAGCTACATGTAAAAGAATGAAATTAGAACACTCCTTAACACTACACACAAACATAGGCTCTTTTTATTACAATTTGTGCTTCTTTCTCCTACACTGGAGCATCAGGTGAATGCTTCAGCAGAAGTTGGAAGTGTTGAACAATTTAACAGATGTTTATGCTGTTATATTATTAGACAATGTCATAAAAGAAAGCATATTTCTTAATTTAAGCAAATTTTATTGAGAGACTCAAACTTCAGACATGGTGCTAGGTGCTGGGAACACGCTGGTGAATAGAACAGACAATATCCCTGCCCTTGTAAGTCTTTCAGCCTAGTAGCCAATGTGTACACAGGTTTTGGGAGCAGGGAAGAGAGGAAGCAGGGTGAAAGTTTAAGGCCCACCTAGATCTGAACTAGAACAGGTAAGTATAAGAGGCTAGTGGCAGGAAGAGAAGAGGAAATTGGGAAGATGCAGTAGGAAATTCTTGTTCTGAACCCTATTTAGTTTTCCTCTTTTCTTGGGCACAGGGCAAGATCACTATCCCCAATCTCCTTGCAGCTAGGCAGGGAGATGTGCTTGGTTAAGGTCAGTGGGCTGTAGGGAGAAACTGTATCTGTGACTTCTAAGCCAAATTACAGACTAACCAGGGCTTAACTCTGTGATGACCTCTTTCCTGCCTGAGCAACCTAAGAGAACTATTGATGAGATGGTAGAACCATAGGGTTGAAGTAGCCTGGACTGTTGAGTTGCTACATGGACAGAGGTTTTCCTGGACACTCACCCTGATATGCAGTGAACTCTGTATGGAAAAGAAACACATTTTGTTATGTTAAGCTTTGAGATGGTAGTGAACTTTCTGCAGTATAACCTACCATGCCCCAACCATTACAAGGGGGCTTAAGGACACATAACACATGGGTATCTGGAGTCACATATTTCTTGAAGGTAGATATCAGGTGCTGTGAAGAGAGCATCTGTGAAGGAAGAGAAATAATAGGGAATTTTTTGCATTCTTGAAGCCAATAAATGGAATTATAGAAATTCCTCATTGCTTTACAGAAGAGCATCTCTAACCACACCTCAGTTTGTTTGCCAAATAAGAAACAGATTTGAAAATTACTTAGAATACAACTATTCTTAAAGAGTCTGTCATACAGAGTGAAGTAAGTCAGAAAGAGAAAAACAAATACAGTATGCTAACACATATATATGGAATAAGAAAAAAAAAAAAAAGGTCATGAAGAACCTAGTGGCAAGACGGGAATAAAGACACAGACCTACTAGAGAATGGACTTGAGGATATGGGGAGGGGGAAGGGTAAGCTGGGACAAAGTGAGAGAGTGGCATGGACATATATACACTACCAAACATAAAATAGATAGCTAGTGGGAAGTAACTGCATAGCACAGGGAGATCAGCTCTGTGCTTTGTGACCACCTAGAGGGGTGGGATAGGGAGGGTGGGAAGGAGGGAGATGCAAGAGGGAAGATATATGGGAACATATGTATATGTATAACTGATTCACTTTGTTTTAAAGCAGAAACTAATACACCATTGTAAAGCAATTATACTGCAATAAAGATGTTAAAAAAATACTTTAAGAAAAAAGAAATCTCTAAGTTCAAAAGAATATAGATAAACTAAATCTGATAGAGTGTTTTTGTTTGATCTATAACAGGTTACCATTTTATCATATTAGAGATTTGATTTCATTCATATGAAATGTGCAAGTACAACATTTTGTGTTGTCCATGTGTGTGTTCGTGTGTGATATAAAAATAAGTTAATTTTCTTTAGATCCACCAGGAAAATTTCAACATAATTTATCAACTCTATAATGAAATGAGCTTTAGGTGGGTAGGCTCAGACCTCTACCTTATATAGGAAGAGAAATTTTTTGTTTTGCTCCAAAGCCTGGAAATAAAATTTTAAAAAACATGCAAACTTAAAAAGGAATGAAATTGAGTTATTTGTATTGAGGTGGATGGACCTAGAGTCTGTCATACAGAGTGATGGAAGTCAGAAAGAGAAAAACAAATACTGGATGCTAATGCACACATAAGGAATCTAAAAAAACGGTACTGATGAACCTAGGGGCAGGGCAGAAATAAAGATGCAGACATAGAGAAGGGACTTGAGGACACAGGGTGGGAAGGGGAAGCTGGGATGAAGTGAGAGAGTAGCATTGACGTATATATACTACTAAATGTAAAATGGATGGCTAGTGGGAAGCTGCTGCATAGCACAGGGAGATCAGTTTGGTGCTTTGTGACCACCTAGAGGGGTGGGATAAGGAAGGTGGGAGGGAGGCTCAAGAGGGAGGGGATATGGGGATATTTGTATACATGTAACTGATTCACTTTGTTGTACAGCAGAAACTAACACATTGTAAAGCAATTATACTCCAATAAAGATATACATAAAAAAAAAAAACCACATGCAAACTGTACAACACATAAGAAGACCAGTAATATACATTACAAAAATTGGGTTTTGCCTCAGCAGTGGAAAAAAAATAGATTCCCTGTGTAAGAGTAATTTAGCAGCTAGAGTTAGTGCCTAGTTCTTTTGACTCTGAGAATTCATTCATTTATTAATTTATTCAATTATTCATTCAGTAAATATATATTGAGTGATTACAATATGTCAGACAGCACTGGAAGGTCTGAGAATTTATGAAACCAAGACAGACATGGTTCATGCTATCATAAAGCAAACTTTCTAACAGGAGGGAGACAGAATACAACTAATAAATTAAAAAGAAAGTATTGGGGGACCTTCAAGATGGCAGAGGTGTAAGACGTAGAGGTGTATTTCCTCCCCACAAATACATCAAAAATACATCTACATGTGGAACAACTCCAGCGGAACACCTACAGAATGCTGGCAGAAGACCTCCGACTTCCAAAAAAGCAAGAAACTCCCTATGTACCTGGGTAGGGCAAAAGAAAAAAGGAAAAACAGAGACAAAAGAATACGGATAGGACCTGCACCTCTGGGGGTGAGTTGTGAAGGAGGAAAAGTTTCCACACACTAGGAAGCCCCTTCACTGGCAGAGATGGGGGGTGTGTAGGGGGGAAGGTTTGGAGCCACGGAGGACAGCACAGCAACATGGGTGCAGAGGGCAAAGCGGAGAGATTCCCGCACAGAGGATGGGTGCTGACCAGCAGTCGTCAGCCTGAGACACTTGTCTGCCACCCACTGGGGCAGTTGGGGGCTGGGAGCTGAGGCTCCGGCTTCGGCTTCAAAGGTCAGACCCCAGGGAGAGGACAGGGGTTGGCTGTGTGAACACAGACTGAGGGGGCTAGTGTACAATAGTTAGCTGGAAGGGAGTCTGGGAAAAAGTCTGGGACTGCCTAAGAGGCAAGAGACCATTGTTTCGAGGTGCGCAAGGAGAGGGGATTCAGAGCACCACCTAAATGAGCTCCAGAGAAGGGTGCGAGCTGCGGCTATCAGTGCGGACACCAGAGAAGGACATGAGACACTAAGGCTGCTGCTGCAGCCACCAAGAAGCCTGTGTGCAAGCACAGGTCACTATCCACACCTCCCCTCCTGGGAGACTGTGCAGCCTGCCACTGCCAGAGTCCCGTGATCCAGGGACAATTTCCCCGGAAGAACACATGGCATGCCTCAGGCTGTTTGCAACGTCACGTTGGCCTCTGCTGCTGCAGGCTTACCCCACATTCTGTACACCTCCTTCCCCCCAGCCTGAGTGAGCCAGAGCCCCCTAATCAGCTGCTACTATAAACCTGTCCTGTCTGGGCAGGGAACAGATGCACTCAGGTGACCTACTCACAGAGGCAGGGCCAAATCCAAAGCTGAACCCCAGGAGCTGGGCGAACAAAGAAGAGAAAGGGAAAGTTCTCCCAGCAGCCTCAGGAGCAGTGGATTAAATCTACACAATCAACTTGATATACCCTGCATCTCTGGAATACCTGAATAGACAATGAATCACCCCAAAATTGAGGTGGTGGACTTTGGGAGCAACTGTAGACTTGGGGTTGCTTTTGCATCTAATTTGTTTCTGGTTTTATGTTTATCTTAGTTTAGTATTTAGAGTTTATTATCATTGGTATATTGTTTTATTGATTTGGCTGCTCTCTTCCTTTTTCTTTAATATATAGATATATATTTTTCTTTCCTTTTTCTCTTTTTCTGAGTGTGCATGTGTATGCTTGTTTGTGTGAGTTTGTCTTTATTGCTTTGCTTTTACCATTTGCCCTAGGGTTCTGTCGGTCCTTTTTTTTTTTTGTTTATGTTTTTTTTTTAGTATAGTTTCTACCACTTGTTATCATTGATGGACTTGTTTTTTGGTTTGATTGCTTTCTTCTTTCTTTCTTTCTTTTTCTTAATTACTTTTTTAAATTTTTAATTACTTGTTTTATTTTTATTAATTTTTATATTAATAACTATTTTATTTTATTTTTTTCCCTTTTCTTCTGAGCTGTGTGGCTGACAGGGTCTTGGTGTTCTGGCCAGGTGTCAGGTCTCTGCCTCTGTGGTGGGACCGCTGAGTCCAGGACATTAGTCCACCAGAGACCTCCCGGCTCCACATAATATCAAATGGCAAAAGCTCTTCCAGAGATCTCCATCTCAACGCTAAGACCCAGCTCCACTCAACAACCAGCAAGCTACAGTGCTGGACACCCTCTGCCAAACAACTAGCAGGACAGGAACACAACCGCATCCATTACAGAGAGGCTGCCTAAAATCATAATAAGGTCACAAACACCCAAAACACACCAACGGACGTGGTCCTGCCCACCAGAAAGAAAAGATCCAGCCTCATCCACCAGAACACAGGCACTAGTCCCCTCCACCAAGAAACCTACACACCACACTGAACCAACTTTAGCCACTGGGGTAAGACACCGAAAACAATGGGAACTACGAACCTGCAGACTGCAAAAAGGAGACACCAAACGCAGTAAGTTAAGCAAAATGACCAGACAGAGAAACACACAGAAGATGAAGGAGGAAGGTAAAAACACACCAGACCAAACAAAAGACGAGGAAATAGGGAGTCTACCTGAAAAAGAATTCAGAGTAATGATAGTGAAGATGATCCAAAATGTGGAAATAGAATGGAGAAAATGCAAGAAACGTTTAAGAAGGACCTAGAAGAACTAAAGTGTAAACAAACAATCATGAACAACACAATAAATGAAATTTAAAATTCTCTAGACGGAATCAGTAGCAGAATAACTGAGGCAGAAGAACAGATAAGTGACCTGGAAGATAAAATAGTGGACACAATTACCACAGAGCAGAGTAAAGAACAAAGAATGAAAAGAATTCAGGACAGTCTCAGAGAACTCTGGGAAAACATTAAACATACCAACATTCGAATTATAGGGGTCCCAGAATAAGAAGAGAAAAAGAAAGGGACTGAGAAAATATTTGAAGAGATTATAGTCAAAAACTTCCCTAATATGGGAAAGGAAAGAGTCAATCAAGTCCAGGAAGTGCAGAGAGTCCCATACAGGATAAATACAAGGAGAAACACGCCAAGACACATATTAATCAAACTATCAAAATAAAATACAAAGAAAAAATATTAAAAACAGCAAGGGAAAAACAACAAATAACATACAGCTGAACTTTCAGCAGAAACTCTGCAAGCCAGAAGGGAGTGGCAGGACATATTAAAATGATGAAAGGGGAAAAGCTACAACCAAGATTACTCTACCTAGCAAAGATCTCATTCAGATTCGTTGGAGAAATTAAAAACTGTAAGAAAAGCAAAAGCTAAGAGAATTCAGCACCACCAAACCAGCTTTACAAAAAATGCTAAAGGAACTTCTCTAGACAGAAAACACAAGAGGAGGAAAAGACCTACAATAACATACCCAAAACAATTAAGAAAATGGTCATAGGAACATACATATCAATAACTACATTAAATGTAAATGGATTATATGCTCCAACCAAAAGACATAGACTGGCTGAATGGATACAAAAACAAGACCCACATATATGCTGTCTACAAGAGACCCACTTCAGACCTAGGGACACATACAGACTGAAAGTGAGGGGATGGAAAAAGATACTCTATGCAAATGGAAATCAAAAGAAAACTGGGGTAGCAATTCTCATATCAGACAAAATAGACTCTAAAATAAAGACTATTACAAGAGACAAAGAAGGACATTACATGATGATCAAGGGATCAATCCAAAAGGAGATATAACAATTGTAAATATTTATGCACCCAACATAGGAGAACCTCAATACATAGGCAAATGCTAACAGCCATAAAAGGGGAAATCGACAGTAACACAATCATAGTAGGGGACTTTAACACCCCACTTTCACCAATGGACAGATCATCCAAAATGAAAATAAGTAAGGAAAAACAAGCTTTGAATGACATATTAAACAAGATGGACTTAATTGATATTTATAGGACATTCCATCCCAAAACAACAGAATGCACTTTCTTCTCAGTGCTCATGGAACATTCTCCAGGAAATATCATATCTTGGGTCACAAATCAAGCCTTGGTAAATTTAAGAAAATTGAAATCATATCAGGTATCTTTTCTGACCACAACACTATGAGACAAGATATCAATTACAGGAGAAAATCTGTAAAAAATACAAACACATGGAGGCTAAACAATTCACTACTAAATACCCAACAGATCACTGAAGAAATCAAAGAGGAAATTAAAAATACCTAAAAACAAATGACAATGAAATCATGATGATCCAAAACCTATGGGATGCAGCCAAAGCAATTCTAAGAGAGAAGTTTAGAGGAACACAATCCTACCTCAAGGAACAAGAAACATCTCACATAAAGAACCTAACATTACACCTAAAGCAATTAGAGACAGAAGAACAAAAGACCCCAAAGTTAGCAGAAGGAAAGTAATCATAAATATAAGATCAGAAATAAATGAAAAAGAAATGAAGGAAACAATAGCAAAGATCAATAAAACTAAAAGCAGATTCTTTGAGAAGATAAACAAAATTGATAAACCATTAGCAGACCCATCAAGAAAAAAAGGGAGAAGACTCAAATCAATAGAATTAGAAATGCAAAAGGAGAAGTAACGACTGACACTGCAGAAATACAAAGGATCATGATAGATTACTAAAAGCAACTCTATGCCAATAAAATGGACAACCTGGATGTAATGGACAAATTCTTAGAAAAGCACAACCTTCCAAGAATGAACCACGAAGAAATCGAAAATATAAACAGACCAATCACAAGGACTGAAATTGAGACTGTGATTAAAACTGTTCCAAAAAAGAAGAGCCCAGGACCAGATGGCTTCACAGGCGAATTCTATCAAACATTTAGAGAACAGCTAACACCTATCCTTCTCAAACTGTTCCAAAATATAGCAGAGGGAGGAACACTCCCAAACTCATTCTATGAGGCCACCATCACCTTGATACCAAAACCAAACAAAGATGTCACAGAAAAAGAAAACTACAGACAAATAACACTGATGAACATAGATGTGAAAATCCTCAAAATACTAGCAAACAGAATCCAAGAGCACATTAAAAGGATCATACACCATGATCAAGTGGGGCTTATTTGAGGAATGCAAGGGTTCTTCAATATACAGTAATCAACCAATGTGATACACCATATTAACAAATTGAAGGAGAAAAACCATATGATCATCTTAATTGATTCAGAAAAAGCTTTTGACAAAATTCAACAGCCATTTATGATAAAAACTCTCCAGAAAGTAGGCATGAGGGAACTTACCTCAACATAATAAAGGCAATATATGACAAACTCACAGCCAACATCATTCTCAATGGTGAAAAACTGAAACCATTTCCTCTAAGATCAGGAAAAGACAAGGTTGTCCACTCTCATCACTACTATTCAACATAGTTGAAGACCTAAATAGACATTTCTCCAAAGAAGATATACAGATTGCTAACAAACTTATGAAAGGAGGCTCAACATCACTAATCATTAGAGAAATGCAAATCAAAACTACAATGAGATATCACCTCACACCGGTCAGAATGGCCATCATCAAAAAATCTTGAAACAATAAATGCTGGAGAGGGTGTGGAGAAAGAGAACCCTCTTGCACTGTTGGTGGGAATGTAAATTGATACAGGCACTATGGAGAACAGAATGGACGTTCCTTAAAAAAATAAAAATAGAACTACCATACGACCCATCAATCCCACTACTGGACGTATACCCTGAGAAAACCATAATTCAAAAAGATTCATGTACCACAATGTTCATTGCAGCTGTGTTTACAATAGCCAGGACATGGAATCAACCTAAGTCCACAGACAGATGAATGAATAAATAAGATGTGGCACTTATATACAATGGAATATTACTCAGCCATAAAAAGAAACGAAACTGAGTTATTTGTAATGAGGTGGATAGACCTAGAGACCGTCATACAGAGTGAAGTAAGTCAGAAACAGAAAAACAAATACCATATGCTAACACGTATATATTGAATCAAAAAGAAAATTTTTTTTCTGAAGAACCTAAGGGCAGGACAGGAATAAAGATTCAGACGTAGAAAATGGACTTGTGAACATGGGGAGAGGGAAGGGTAAGCTGGGATGAAGTGAGAGAGTGGCATGGACATATATACACTACCAAATGTAAAATAGATAGCTAGTGGGAAGCAGTCACATAGCACAGGGAGATCAGCTCGGTGCTTTGTGTCCACCTAGAGGGTTTGGTTAGGGAGGGTGGGAGGGAGATACCAGAGGGAGGAGATATGGCAATATATGTATATGTATAGCTGAACCACTTTGTTATAAAGCAGAAATTAACATACCATTGTGAAGCAATTATACTCCAATAAAGATGTTAGAAAATAAAATAAAATAAGATAAAATAGGTAGCTAGTGGGAAGCAGCTGCATAGCACAGGGATATCAGCTTGGTGCTTTGTGGCCACCTTGAGGGGTGGGATAGGGAGGGTGGGAGGAAGACACAAGAGAGAGGAGATATGTGGTATATGTATATGTATAGCTGATTCACTTTGTTATAAAGCAGAAACTAACACAACATTGTAAGGCAATTATACTCCAATAAAGATGGTAAATAAAAATAAATAAATAAATAAAATTAAAAAAAAGAAAATACCATGTAGTGTTAAGTGTTAAAAAGAAAATAAAATGGGATATAGCATATTGAACGTCTACTGTCTAGTTGCTTCTTTTGGTCATGAAGTTCTTTCCAGACTCTTTTTAAGCAAAGACATTAATGGCACCCTTGCAAAGATCTTGGGGAATCTTGTTTTCAAGCAAAGAGAATCATAATTACAAAGGCCTAAAGCAGGAAAGATCATAGCATAGTTAAGAACATAGTTAAGACAAGTTAAAACCTGTGGACCCAAATAGAACAAACAGTTAGGGGAAGGGCAAATTCTCACTCTTTCTTCTTGAGTTGAGACTTTCATTTCTACTGCCCTTGGACATCAGAGTTCTTGGTTCTCAGATTTTCAGACCTGGACTGAATTATACCACCAGCTTTCCTGGTTCTCCATCTTACAGATGGAAGATTGTTAGGCTTCACAGCCTCCATAATTGCCTGAGCCAATTCTTATAATAGACCTCCTCTTATTTATCTATACATATCCTAGTGGTTCTTTTTCTCTGGACGATTTTGACTAATTCCTCCTCATTATTATCCACACCTCATTACTCAGCACTTCAATGTAAAGTTGTGATTTCATTTTCTGTGCCGTGAGAAGTCACTGAGAGATTTTAAGGGGTGTTGTCACTTGACTGGAATTAATTTTATTTTTAACCTACTGTTAATTCTGTACAGAATAACAAAAGAGGTTAAGAAAGGAAGGCTACAGACCAATTAAAGGGTTATTGCAATAGTCCAAGAGATAGAGTAGTAGGGATAGAGATGGAGAGAGATGACCCATTTTGGAAATAAATTCAACAGGATTCTGTAAAGAACTGGAACTAGTGGTTGAGGGAGAACTCAAGGATGATTCATTGATTGTTGGCTTAAGCAACAGAGTAGTGGTTACTCATTTACTGATATGGAGATAACTGAGGGAGATGAAATTTTGGGTTGAGAAAATAGATGCTGTGAAGATAAAGCTTTGTTTCAAATATGTTAAATTTGAAATACCAATTTGACATTTGAGAAAAGATAACAAGCTGGCAATTAGATAGTGACCATCTGAAAATGAAGGGAAGAAATTATGATTGGAGAAAAAATGAAGGGACTACAAAAATATGTGTAAAACTATGGGGCCAAATGACACTATCTAGGGAATGAGTGTGTCCTGAGTGAGAAAGTATGTAGACCAGAAGAAATAATCTTTCACTGAGCTCTATGACCCACCTGTGTTTAGAATACTGAAAAGGAGCAACAATGAGGAGAGAGGAAAACCAGGTGAATATATATGTTGAAAGGCAGGGGGAAAAAGTGTTCTAGATTAATGGTATCAATTGTTACTGAGAGATTATATAAGAAGAAAGAGAAATGACTGTGGGATTTGGCATTATGGAGTTCATTAGTGACCTTAATGAGAACAACTATCAAAAGATTATATGAACAGAAACTCAAACTGAATACACTGGGGAATGAATGTGGGTTGTGACAAAGTAGAGAAAGTGACTATAAACAATTCTAGGAAAAGTTGCTGTGAACCTAAGTGGAAAAGTCATATTGTAGTTACAGGGGCAATATGAGGCTAATGAAAGCGTTTATTATTTCCTAAATGAAAATTTCTGAGGCATGTTTTAATGTTTATAGGAGTCATCCAAGAAAAAGGGGGGAATTGATGACACAATAGGAAAAAAAATTATTATAGATGAGAAATCCTTGAGAAAGGGAGAGGGATTAAAATTCAGAGCCTAAGTTTACCTATAATAGGAGCAGTTATAATTAATCCATTGCAACAGGAGGAAAATCAGACTATTGACTCTTGGCTGGGTTAAGGAAGGAAATTGGACATGAGAATGATGGATAATGTAAAGGAGTAGTCAGTGGGTTTGAAGATCTCATTGAGATTAAAATAATGCTCCACCAACCTGGACTGGACCCTGATCCAGGTCAGCAGGCACCCCCACCCCATGGTGTTCAATATAGGAGGGGGAAAAAAAGGAGGTAGGGGGGAAAAGGAAAAGGAGATTTTTTTTGGTTGAAGGAGGTAGGGGAAAAAGCTGGTCTAAATAACTTCGGAAAACAGTGTTTGACTGGATATTTTTAGGCTAAGTATAAAAATATATAAACACCATACTCCAGTTGGAAAGTTTGTTTCTCACAGGGTTAGCAATTGTGAAACTACTTTAAATGTATATAAGGTTACAAAAATAAGTAAATAAGCTATAGATAATGAAAGATAGCTTTCTTGCTATAAGACAAAGAAGTTACAAAGTGAGCAAGGGGGGGAAACTGGAATGAAATTTTGAGGGCTGTAATAGAGTTGGAGATAATAGTTATGAACAGATATATAAAGAAATAAATACAGATATGCACATATACATAAGTTAGTAAGCATGCATATATTTCCTGGTTCTATTCACTGAAAGGGCCTAGAAATGATGATACCACAGTAGTAATGAGTATACCCAGCACCTTGATCTTAACTTCTAAATACCATTTTCCAAAAAAGGGAACTGATACTCCTTAGGGAAATGGCTATTTCTAGAGTTGGAGCAGGGAAATTACAAGACAAACATAGAGTATCATATAGTGCCAAAAGATAAGCTAATGAAAAAAATATATATTTATGGGGTCATGTCATAAAGATACAGAACCTAACCTGAATGAGCTCCCAATGGCCAAAGCTGGAACAATTTGAATGGCAAAATACAAAATGGTAATCCTGGATTATAACCCAAAGAATAAAACCAATTTAATGAGTCCATACACATATAAATAAATAACTAAAGAAAGAAATGGGAGGGAGGGCACAAATCTCCCATAAAGAAGAATTCCAAATAATATAACAAGAATAAGAGAAACAGAAAATCACCATTAGAATGCTACAGTAGTAACTGCTCCAAACAAATCCCATCAATAAATGCTAAAATTAATGGGTAACACTTGAAGGAAAATAGGACTATTACATAACCTCTAAGCATCTCCCACAAAATAGTTTTTGATGACTATGGTGGGGTTAACATTAAGTCCACAAGTTCTTCATATTTCTTCCTCCAGGATTTGGACTGTAATTGTCATTCTCTTAAGAGTGAACTAGACTTAATGACAAATAGAGTATGGAAAGAGGACAAGAGTGACTTTACAATGGAAAAATCTGGCAGCCACTATTTTAGCCAAGTAATCAAGGTTAATATCACCTGTAATTAGTTGTGTTGATATCATGTACTCCCTAATAGAATGAGATGGAAGGACATTTCACCTCTGTGGTATTTTCCCTCAAAATCCATAATTTCAGTCTAATCATGAGAAAACCCAATTAGATAAACTCAAATTGTGGGTCATTATATAAAATATATGATCAGTACTTTTCAAATATGTCATGAAAAAACAGAAATTGTCACAAGTTGGAGGAAACAGGGGAATATGATGACTAAATGCAGCACGATGCTCTGGATTGGAGGCTGGAACAGAAAAGGGCACTCTTGGGAATACTGGTAAAATACAAATAAAGTCTGTAATTTAATTAATAGCAATATACCAATGTTAACTTTGTACTTTTGATAAATGTATCAAGATTATGTAGGTTTTAATATTAGGAGAAGCTGGGGAAGAATATACGACAATTTTCTGTGCTATCTACCTTAAATCTAAAATTATTTAATTTTTTTTTAATAAAAAGCAAGCTACATCTTTTTTCCAGGCATAATGCAGTGTACACCTGTTGGGGATTTGAATCCGTGGCCATTTTCCATGTTGGTTGTTTTTATTATGCCTTAGAATTTTTCCCAAGTTAAGAACTGTTTTTATTATGCCCTAGAACTTTTCCCACTTTTAAGAACATGGACCCTCGAGTTAGACAAATGACTGGCTGTGTAACCATGCACATGTGACTAATGCCTCTAAGACTCAGATCTCTAATTTGTCAAAGGGAGATAATAACAGTACTTAACTCATAAGGCTGTTGTAAAGATGCAATGAAATGATACCTTTAAAGCAACCAACACTGTACCTGACACATAAAAAACAGTAAATGAATTTTAGCTATTGTCACTATTGCTAGGACTATTACCGTAATACTTACTGTTATTAGGGTTCAGTAATAAAACCCCTTATACACATAGAACCTATGGACATATGGTTGTTTGGGTGTCAGTGAAGGGCAGATTTTAGGAAATGTAGAAATCAGGAAATGGGAAAATGATAACTACTTTAAATCATAATAAGGGTAAAGCAGTTTAATCCTCAGAGCCTGTGTAAAGGAAGACAGAGGCGTATGGCATAAAGATTTTAGTGGAGAAAGTAGTATTGCCTCTGGTGACTGGTGCATCATCCATCATTTCCTGAGTAAGCATTTGCCATTTATTTTTCTGCTGGTGGACTTCTGTTAATTAAGTAAAAGAGAATGTTAAATGTTCAGAGGCTTGTTAGGAACGTAATAGATCCTCAGTAAGTGGTAGTTTCCCTCCTTCTTTGTACTTTCTCAATTTTATATGGAAATATTTATGAGACACTTACTATGTATCAGTCTGGATGCTGGTGCTTATAAAACCAAGATGAAGAAGATATTACCCTTACTATCAAGAAACTCTTGAGCTTCCACATAGAATCACACTAGTAAGGGAACATAAAGGATTAAAAAGACACACTCCCTACACTCAGGGGACTAACTGTTTCTAAACTAACCTGAAAAAAAATCAATTACTTATTATTAACCCTTTTAAATGGAAAAAACAACTACTTGAGTAATTAAACATATAACTTTGTCTTTCAAAGTGTCCTTTGAGGGAAAGAGAAGGCTTTGGAAAATGGTTTCATACATGCTTTATTAAGAAAGCCATTATGCTAGGTGTTAGGTTTTTATCCTGTGGCTACATAAAAATGTTTAATAAATATAACTAAAACATGCTATTTGGGGGTCTTTCTATGCAGTAGAGTTTACACAAAAAGCTTTTGTTATTTGGCAGTAAAGAGGAAGCAGCCAGTGGGGTCAGATTTCAGACTGGATATGAAAAAGTCCACTTTCCAAGGCTAGGCTCACAGAGTAAGGTGTCCATATAAACACAGGGTGTCCAGGGTACTCCTTGAAATTCAAAATTTGTTTGCCTCACTTCAGTAATGAGTATGCTCTGACTTTGAAATGCAAATAACATTAACACTAACAACTAGCATTTACTGAGTACTTACTGTGTACTAGACAATTCAAGACATATTTTATCTGCATTATCTCATTGAATTCTGAGAAACCTTTTTAGCATTATCATCTTCTTTGAGAAGAAAAGAGCATGGTAGACTCTGCTAATAGTCATTCTCCCTTTTTCCCTTATAATCAGAACTCCAATTTTTAAAGAAGGCAATGTACACAGAAAAAAAATTACCTTCCCTGTTTTCCTTGCAGGTAAAATTGACCATGTTACTCAGTTCTACTCAGTAAGATGTAAGTAGAAGTTACTCAGAGGTGCTTCTAGGAAAACTTTGGAAAAAAAGAAAAGATTGGGCAAGCATATTCCCCTCAGTCCTTTGCCCTTAACTCTTCATCATTCCTTTTTGTCCTATCTGGGATATGGAGACAATGTCTGGAGGCCCAGCAGCTATACTGTATTCATAACAGTTACATAATAAGGATGGAGGAGCAGCGAGGTAAAAGAAGCCTCATTTCTTGACAAAACGAGACTGCCTACTCCCATGTTTTTTGTTGCACAAAATAAATAATCATCTTATATATTCAAACCACTATGCTTAAAGTCTTATACAATATTGCCAAAAATCATACAGCTGTTGATTGCTGAACTGTGCTGTTAACTATTATGTTGTACCTGCTTCAATAAATGCTAACTTATATTTTAAAAAGCAATAATTCTGATATCTATTTTTAAAGGCTAATATTGTTTATTTTAAGTGGACTAAAATTTGTTTTTCTTCCCTCCACATCTAAAATAGTTTGATCATTAGATCTTTTTTCTAGAGATACAACACTGGCCATGAATGAAATATCCATGTTTCTCCAGTTATGCACCAAATCACAGCCCTTTTCATCTATTAAGGACATCACTTCAGCATTTCTCTCTCTCTTCTTCATCATCATTTTTTCCTTCCTCCCCTGGATCATGGTCATAAACATGTAAAGACATATAAGACATCTCTTGACTCACTTTCCCACCAACTACCACTCCATTGCTCTGCTCCTCTTCATATAGCAAAACTCCTAGAAAGAGTACTCTGTACTCTCTGTCTCGAGGTACTTCCCTCCCATATTTCTTAAACTTTCTATAATAAGGTCCCTTTCACCTCTCTTCTGAACCCACCCCTGTCAATGCCACCTATGACATACTCACTGGAATGTCAATAGTCAATTCCAGATCTTTAATCTTAGACAACATTGATCACTGTTTCTTTCTTACAACATCTTACTAACTTGGCTCTCAGGATCTCATATTCTCCTTTGCCTCCTACTCACAGGCTGTTCCTTCCCAGTCTCCATTGCTGATTTCCCCTCATCTCTCTGACTTCCTAGTGATGGAGTGGCCCAAAGCTCAGCCCTTGAACCTCTTGTCTCCTTTATCTGCACACATTTTTGTGATGATTTTTCTACCATCTTATGACTTAAATATCATCTCTTAGCTGATGACTCCCCAAATTTAATCTCCAACCCAAACCTCTCCCTCAAATCTATACTGTTATATTTAACTCCTATCTCCACTTGGATGCCTAACCAAATATTTTACATCTACCACATCCAAAACAAATCTTGATCTAATACCAAATTTATATTTCTAGTGGTTCATAAGAAAACCCTTGGTTCATCCTTGACTCTGGTAAGAGACAAGTCCAAATGGTTCTAGAAGCTCATTTCCTTCTAACTGTTGGTAGTAGTTCAGCAGACAACTAACTCACTGGGACTGAAACCATCTGATGTTATTCCTGGCACCTAAGGCTATTCCAAGGTCCTTAATGTGCAGACCTTGTCACTTTGCATACACAATCCCTAGAATTGTTCCTGGCCAGGAAGCTCCTCGTTACCGAGAGAAAATATGTATTCCCTAGCCTCTCTTAAGCTAATCTATAAATATGTAACAAGCTGTGGGGTTGAGGTCCCTTCTCACTTTCAAAACTCTCAGATTCACATCCAGCCTGTTTGCTAAGGCAGGCCCTTTCTGCTGGGACCTTGGTGCATACAGAACATCTATACTAGGCCCATGTTGTGAAATAATGAGAGTTCAGGGCAGTATGAGGACTCTGCTAATTCTCTGCCTCTAAGACCATCTCCCATAAGCTCTATGTTATATCTGCAGCATGTGGCACAAATTCCTGATAGGCAATGGTCCATAAAGCCTGACCTGATCCACATCCCTCTGAGCTCTTGGATCTCATTTCTTACTACATAACCCTTTGTTCATTGTATTAGTTTACTATGGCTGCCATAACAAAGCACCACAGACTGGGTGGCTTACACAACAGAAATTTATTTTCTCACAGCTCTTGAGGCTAAAAGTCTGAGATCAAGAGGTTGACAGAAGTCAACAAGGACGATGTCTACTGAGGCCTCTCTCCTTGACTTGGAGATGGCTGTCTTCTTCCAGTGTCTTTTCATAGCCTTCCCTCTGTGTGTGTCTGTGTCCTAATCTACTCTTCATATAAGAATACCAGTCACACTGGATCAGGGCCCACCCTGATTATATTTGATTTTAACTTAATTACCTCTTTAAAGACTATATCTCCAAACAAAATCACTTTCTTGCGTAGTAGAGATTAGGACTTCAGCATATGATTTTGGAGGGGGGGACACAATTCAGCCCATAATACTCACTCTGCACAGACCCACTAGCCTTCATGCAAGTCCCAGAGCTTATGTCTGGAGTGTTCCTGCCTCAGGCCCAGAAATGGATGTTTCTGGTTTGGGACGCAGGCAACAGTAAGCTGTAGCTTGCAGCAAGCAGCAGCGAGCAGTAGCTGGAAGCAAAACCTTAGCTCCCTGACTGGGAATCGAACCCAGGTAACCTGGATGGAAACCAGGATCTTAACCGCTAGACCACAGGGCCAGTGGCCAGAAACCAAGTCCCCAGTCCTTTGTCTACCTTGAAAGGAAGAATCTGACAAGGTGACAGAAGGTATGTTTATTAGAAAAGCAGAGTACATGCAGAAAGACACACTGGCAAACTCAGTGAGAGAGTCTCAAGAGTCACACCTTTGGGAAGTTTAAATCCTTTTTAAGGGGGTAGTTTTCCGGGTCTTTGTCTTCTTCTTGGCCAATCGTATTGTTTTGATCCCATGGCCAATTTGCCTCTGGACCCGCCCCTGGGTGTGCACATACCCCTCAATCAAGATCGATTTCATAGCAAAGGCCTCTGGGAGGGAGATAGCAGGATTTACTACGGTCTGGCTTCCCCTGCCATTTTGACCCCATGAAGGCTTTTGCGCATGTGTAGTCTCCCTTGCCCCAATGATGGGAAATGTATGACCTCTTGATCTTTTAACAGGGTTTAGCCCCTCCCTGTCCCTGCCATGGAAGTGCCTGAAGTGCGGTTACTTACCCTATTCCTGTTCCTGTTTTTATATCAAGGTGCAGATCTCGAAATATAGACAGGAGTCCACTCATAAATATGTAGTCCTGGAGCCCATTTGTCTCTCACCTCAGGAAATGTAAACAGGAGGCTGGTAATGAATGTCCAGCCTAGAGCTGATCTTCTTCTCACCCAAGGAGGTGTGAACAGGAGGCCAGTTGTAAACGCCTAGCCTGGAGCCCATCTATCTCCTGCCTCATTTCTATCTTCCTGAAAAACACTTCCTCTAGATATCGCTATCTATTTCAAAACTCATTAAGGCTTTATGACTATACCATTTTATCCAGAAGTTGTCTGCCCAACTTTTTAAAACTCCCAGCCCTTGAACTCACATCCCCCCTCCATTCAATTCCCTCCATAGCACTTATTATTTTATCATCTGTCTCTTCTAATTAGAATATAAACTCCATGAGGACCTTTATTAACTGCTGAATCTCCAGAGTCCAGAGTAGTGCCTAGCACATAGTTGGCATTCAGTAAATATCTGCTGAAAATTGAAGTCATCAGTGTCTGAATTAGTTGGTTTCTGAATATGGAGTAGATGTGCAAAAATCTGCTCATTCCCAAATCCAATTAAAAATAAGTTATTAATAAAACGTCTGAATTCATGTAAAAATACAATGCTATTAATAACTAGAAAATGTATTTAATGGTAAAAATAAATAGTATAGAATATGAAAAAAGGTAATGATAAATGGAAAACTTCCATTACATTTTCTCTTTTCAAGCCATTCTATTCTATGGAATTCTATAAGATTAAGCACAAACTTGCATTATTATTTTCTAACCTTAAAAAAAAACACTTTTCTTTCCAGTTGGATAGGTACTTCTGAGAAAAATAAAAAATAAAAAAAGACCTTTTGTAAATGAGCCAGTGCTTTTGCCCAGGCTCCAAAGCAGGTGTGAGAATCTCCTAACTGATTCTCTGAAATCACCTGTCTACTCAAGTGGGAGAGAAGGGGCTGCTGGAACAGACAAAGCCCAGAATTGTGCCAAAGACAAATGCAGAGGCATTTTCCCTGTTGAGTTTAGCTACTGCCTTATGCTTCCTGGAAGCGGAGTGTGGTTGTTAACACATCAGAAAGACTGGGGGTCACAAAGAGGAGGAAGAGCTGGAGCACTACTCAGTAAATACTTTAAGTGCCCCAGGGATTGAGGGAAGTGCCTGGAGTGAGTGAGACTGTTTACCAAACAAAGCTTATATCATCACATTTTCATATTTTGCCTGGCTCCGGCTATGTGAGCTACATAAAAACTCATTCGACTGTAGCATTCCCTTGCTCCACTGGCTTTAATTAAACTTGCTTTGTGCTTAGGAAATTAGCAAACTATCTACAGTAGAGAGGAGAAAAACATGGGTTATTCACATGGGTAGATTTTTCCCTTTAACTCACACAGCTCAAATGTTTGTCATATTCAGTGATTCTGGTGGCTACAGCACAGTGCCAAAATCCTTTAGCAGTGTCTGCTCACCATGCCTGTGGGATGGAATTGCCACCTAACTCTAGTGCACGTGATTGATGGCAGCAGAGAAGAAGGTCACTGGATTCTGACCTTTATCAGAGATCTGTCACTCTGTAAAATGACCCCACAACAATGAGTACAAACAACAGATCCCCTTGTTGGACCATCGGAGGCAGTGGCCTGGGGATTTCCTGGCCTTTCCAGTTTACAATACTCCATTTCATGTGCAAATGACTGGCTGGTGTTAGAGGTCTGAGCCCAGAACACACTACCTTTCATTCGTTACAAAGAAATAACATTATCTGCTGAATTGTCAGGCATGAAAAATTCTTTGGTGACAGTAGTATACAATATTTCAGGTAAGAGGTAAGGAGAATCTGAGAGTGAAAAGAAAACAAAACACTTCTTTTCAGAGACTGGGGCTTGATTTTACTTCACTTAAGAGGAAAACACAACAGTAATAAAAAGTGATTAAGGCACATAACAACATTGACTCTAGACCAGAAATCTGAAACTCCAGAGGCCTCAAGTCTGTTCGAAGGCAAAAATGATTTGGTGACATGTGCTCTTAAATTAAAGTCACAGAAACTGCAAATTGCCCTCCTGCAGCAAATCAGACTTGCCCACAGTCACAGAAGACCACAACCTATGAAATGAAATGCCAAAGCTTTCAGAAAAGATGACTATCCATTAATTACTTCCCTTACCTACTTACTACTTCTTGGATTCCTTGAATAATTTCTTAATTCACTCATTATACTCATTGATAAAGGAAACATCACTAAAGATGATTAAAGTTTATGCCACAAGGAAAAGAGTTTTGAAGCACCAAAGACAATGAAAGTTTGACCACAAAACCTTGAAAAATATTTTTAAAAAGGAAAGCTTGAATCCAAAGTTAGGTACATGATAAAGAAACAGAGAGCAACAATACATCACAAAGAAGTTTTCTGAGGTCCATGTCTTAAGAGTGTCATTGTTAAAGTGATAGGTACCCTGACCTGGACTACATGGGGTTGAACTAGTCTTTATTCACAATGACTCAAAACTTACATATTAACTCCCTGAATTTGGGCTTTCCCAAGACCACATATAAACATGAAGAACAAGAATGAAAAATGTCTTCTGATATTTCTCCTCACATCTCAGCAAATTAAACATACAATTCTTACTTATTTAATGCTGGTTTTCAGGATATGGCCACCTCATCCATTTCCGTGTTCTTGAGACATTATTTGAAATTGTATAGAATAGGACGAGATCTAACTGATAAGAAAGGTATAATATAATGGTTAACAGAGTAAGGTTACCTTAGAACTTTGGACCACAACTCAGTTAAGTAATTGACATAACTTAAGTGCTTAGGGGAGAGGTGCTTACAATTCTAAACCAGGTGTTCAGTGGAAACGTCACAAAAGTGACTTTGTTCAGCAATGGAAGGATTCCCCAAGCCAGGAAAACACAATGTGCAAAAACATAGGCACAAAGACTTCTGATTATTGCATATTTCTACCTGTGTCAATAGTTCAGTATGGATTAGCAGAGAGTTCTGGTGGTGGGGGAGTAGGGCAGATGAAAAATGATGAGTCTAGAACCTAAACACAGAATCATATAATAGAGATTATATTTCATAACTAACTACCAAAAAAGGATTAGCACAAGAATAAAATAAATAATGGATGAAAGCACTTTAAAAAGAAACAGAATGTGAGAGCATTATTATCATTATTATGCACTGTATGAATTAGGGCAAGTTAATCCATTCTCTAAAATCTTCAGTTTTACTCTTTTGTCAAATACAAAAAATAATAACATTTTAGTGTCTTGAGACTACCACGGAAGAAATTAGATATTTAAGCATTAGAAAATGCTTTGACAAATCCATACTCTTTTGCACATATATGGTATTGTTATCTATCTTAGGAAAGGATAAATACATCTGGTATAAGTAAATGTTTATCTATATATTTCAGAGGACTTTTAACTTTTAGAGAATTCCCAGGGTTGGGTGGAGGCATCTATTTTCTATTACAAGCAAGAGAAGATTACCTCTTATGGGACTATATATTAAAAAGAGACAACAAACAAACAAACAAGCAAAACCCAAGAAAAGAGCTTCTAGGCTGAGGCTCTAAATTAAGCACAGGTTGGAAAGAGTCCTGATCTAGAAGAATGGTCTGGATATCAGATAGAGTCCTAATTTTGAGGTGTACCTCACAGTTTGTTTTTCAGCATCACACAGGTATTAGGCCTGAAACAGATCAAGGTGGGTGGGGAGGATACTCCAGCCCTTCACCATCTACTAAGCTACTAAGCTCTCCACTTTTCACAGATTGTTCTTGTGGAGTTTGCACTTGTTGTACTAATCCTAAAGAGAGTCTTATCCACATGGTACTAACTTGTGAAATGACCCTCAGCAGTTCCTCAAATTTTCTAACTCTGTTTTCTGTTTGTGTATTTTTTTTATCTCAGTAGGAGAATTCAACACCAATGTTCAAATTTCTTTTTTCAAATGGTGAGCATATCTGGAAGATAGGTTCTTTCTGTGATTCCTGCCTTTGTTTTTTCTAAACAAACAAACAAAAACAATTGCTTAGTCCAGAAGAGAATAATTCAGAGAAACTTAAGCTTTTTGGTTGGTGGAAAAGATTTACTGAATATTTATGATGATAGCCCCAAGACACTAAAGGTGATCCCAAACTCTGAGGTGTTTTGTTGGAGAAACAAAAAGTACACTCTTGTATATAAAAGACCTTATGGATACTGAAAAAATATACAGTCTCATTTACTCCTCACCTTAAAACTATGAGGTAAAGAGTATTTTGAAGATGAAGAAATTTAGGCTTAAAGAAATTAAGTAAATTTCAAGATCATATAGCTAGTTATGTGGCAAAGATGAAATTCCATCTCAAGTTTGACCTATTCAAATCCCATGATCTTTAGCTATTAGGCTAAACAACATTTACTTAAAGAAAAAGCTAAGTAAATAAAACATCCTAACTCAAAGAAAAAGCTAAGTAAATAAAACATCCTACCTCTGATGAATCTGGTGCTTTACATTAAGGTAGGAAGCAAAGCTTACTATCATGATATCATGATGAATATCATGAACAGATTGAATGATATTCAATCATGATATCACATGGCTTGCAGGAAAATTTTTTGAGTAAGTAGTTGAGCCATTTACCAGGTTACCTAGAGTTAGGTCTTACCTAGGTAATATTTATATTTGGTTGAACTGCTACTGGTTCTTAAAAAAAAAAAGATCCACCATATCTGTGAACAAAAAGATCTCAAATCCAAACAAATTGTGTAGGGGTTATTCACCCTTTCCATTATCCAATTCCAAATTCAAATTACTAGTGGAGTTTTTAGAGCCAGGTCTAAAAATCTTTCTCTTAAAATTCATCAAGTTTTTCAGAGATAATTAAGTTATTAAACTAACTATTTATCAAAACTTATCAAAATAGAAATGCATGTCTCCTTATATACAGTAATTCTTCTAGGAGTTCATTTTCAAAAAAAAAAAGAAAAATTACACATATATTTAAAGATATATAGAGGGATGTTCATCAAAGCATTGTTTAAATAACCAAAGACAAAAAAACAATGTAAAGATTCACCAGTAGGGAATGGTTGAAACCATATTTCTCATGCATTACTATGTGCTAAGCACTATTTTGGGCTCTGGAGATATATCAATGAAAAGAGCTGACATTCTATAAATGATGGTACATCCGTATAATGGCAAACCATGCATCTATTAAAGAGCATTTGTCTTTCTTTGCTGGTGGTCTGAACACTGTGTTTAGTGAAAAGGAGAACCAAGTTAAAGAACAATTTTTATAATCATCTGTCTGTGATATTGAATGTGTGTGGGGGTGTGGGTGTGGTTATGTATATGTGTGTGGGTGTGGGTTTTTTCTGTTTGTTTTAGGTTGGCCAAAGGTGGGGGGAGTGCTCCTCTTTCTGGGGTAAACTTTATTTTGATGCTTAAATCACAATGAGATGAAAATTTCAGGACAGCAAGAGATAGAATACTTTCAAAGGATTTCATGAAAACTTTATTTTCTCTCAAATGCATAAAACAAAAAAATAGATATTACCAACTCTACTTCTTGGCTTCTTCCTGTTGATGGGAAGATCAATCATTTCATTGTTCTTGGGCTTTTAATTTGGTATTCATCCCTGATGACACATGACAGAACTGGTACCCATAGCTTATAACTAAATCAAGTCACCAGAGGGCTTGACTGGGTCTGGTCCCAGCACAATGCGGGTAGGTGATGCTGGTGGTTGTCCAGTCAATATCCTGGACTTTCCTCGGATTAGAGTAGGTGGCCTCAGGCAAAATTCAATCACACCCTCTCTATGCTGAATTCCATTACAACTTGCCCGGGTTTAATTTTGTCTTCAGAAGGGTGAGTTTGGTCCTATTTAGTAAGACATAAAGATAAAAAAGAACAAGGAAGCAGGATTCTTAAAAAAAACAAACAAAAATAAACCCTAGGGTTTGAAGATGCACTTCAATCGTCTTCATGTCATTACGCAGATGACTCAGAGGAAAGTGTCCAGCAAACTTGTTTGGCATATCTTGCTTAGGAGCAGTGATCATACTCTATCTCCCTCTCATCACTGTCTACGGAAGGAAACACCATTGTGTGGCTGTTTGGCAATATGAAAGGGCTAGTTTCTCAGCCCCACTTGGGAATTTTCTTGAGAATTTTCACTCTGTGTGTGTGTGTGTTGTTTGTGGAAATGTTTCCAGTAGTTGCTTCTGTGGAGTGGGCCTAAGAATTTAAGGTTTTGTTTGTGAAGGAGACTACTTTTTTACAATCAACTTTTTATTTTGCAATAGTGTCAGATTTATGGAAAAGTAGCAAAGATAATGCAAAGTTTTCATATACCCCTCCAGTTTCCCTTTTTTTTTTCCAATATTTTTTTTATTGTGGCAAACAGTACATAATGCAAAATTATCATTTAAATCATTTCTAAATATACGGTTCAGTGGAATTAAATGCACTCATAGTGTTGTGCAGCTATCACTACCATCCATCTCCATAACTCTCTTCATCTTGTAAAATTGAAACCCCCATTCCCTCATCTCCCCAGTTCTTGGCAACCACCATTCTACTTTCTGTCTCTGTGAATGTCACTGCTCTAGGTATCTCATATAAGTGGACTCATACAATATTGTAACATATTGTAACATATGTCAGAATGTCCTTCCTTTTTTAGGCTAAATAATATTCCATTATATTTATATGCCTCATTTTGCTTATCCATTCATCCTTTGATGGACACGGGTTGCATCCACGTTTTAGTTATTGTGAATAATGCTGCTATGAACATGGGCATACAAATAACTCTTAGGGTTCCTGCTTTCTATTCTTAGGGTTCCCACTTTCTATTCTTTTGGTTATTTACCAAGAAGTTGAATTGCTAAATCATATGGTAATTCTATTTTAAAATTTTTGAGGAATTACCACAACTGTTTTCCACAGCGACTGCACAATTTTAATAAATTTATTTATATATTTATTTATTTTTGGCTGTGTTGGGTCTTCGTTTCTGTGCGAGGACTCTCTCTAGTTGCGGCAAGCGGGGGCCACTCTTCATTGCGGTATGCGGGCCTCTCACTGTCGTGGCCTCTCTTGTTGTGGAGCACAGGCTCCAGACACGCAGGCTCAGTAGCTGTGGCTCACGGGCCCAGTTGCTCTGCAGCATGTGGGATCTTCCCAGACCAGGGCTCGAACCCATGTCCCCTGCATTGGCAGGCAGATTCTCAACCACTGCACCACCAGGGAAGCCCTGCACAATTTTATATTCCCACCAGCAATTCACAAGGATTCTAATTTCTTCACATCCTTGCCAACACTTTTTACTTCCTGTTTTTTGATAGGCCCTTATTTTTAACGTCTTTCATCACCATGGTACATTTGTCACCACAAAGAAACCAACATCAGTACATTACTATTAACTAAACTCTATTCTACTCAGATTTCACTAGTTTTTTTCACTAATGTCCTTTTATTATGATATTACATTTTTACTTTATACTGTTTTGCTATGACTCAAATTGTTAATTTTATGTATCATTTTTCCAAAGTTAAATGTTAAAACACAAAAAATCCAACCATCTCCAGTTTATGATTGCTTTTCATCATTCAAAATCTGTTCAATACTTATTTACCAGGCACCTAAAATATGACTAAGCCACTCTGAGGAATTGAGAAGAGATAGGTGCAAAGGAAAATGCAGTCTTTTCCCTTAATTTACTTGAAATGCATATTTTGTAAATTACATAGATTTTTGAAAACAAATATTTTACTTGGAATTATAAGTAATTGAATTATGAAGATTACTAAAAACTATGTTTTAATGTTAAAGGACATTCATACTTTATATTCCAGGCATTGTGCAAGGCATTTCACGTGATTTGCATGCATTATCTCACAACTCAAAATAACTGCTAGCAAACAAGTGGATATTATTTCTACTTACCTATGAAAACCTGAGGAACCAAAGAGTTGAATGACTTGTATAAGCAAAAACAGTATGTAATAGAGCTAGAATTTAAACCCATTTCTTTTCTTTTTTTAAATTTATTTTATTGAAGTATAGTCGATTTACAATGTTGTATTAATTTTTGCTGTACAGCAAAGTAATTCAGATATACATATATTATTTTTCATACTCTTTTCCATTATGGTTTATTATAGGATATTGAATATAGTTCCCTGTGCTATACAGTAAGACCTTGTTTTTTATCCATTCTGTATATAATAGTTTGCATCTGCTAATCCCAAACTCCCAATCCATCCCTCTCCCATCCCCTTCCCTTTTGGCAACCACACAACTTGAACCCCTTTCTTTATGATTCCAAAGTCTCTATTGCTTTTTACTCTGCCATGTGTTTTCTGTTAATGAGTTACGCTAGACCATCATAAGGTCAAATAAGTTGACTTTGCTATTTCTGAACTCAAGATAACTGACAGGGCAGGTAAATTAAGGCAAGAAGGCAGAGGACAGCAAAATAAAAAAGGAGATCCACCAAAAGGAAATTCAATGTACATTAATTTTGCACATTTTGCATAATCTCTAATGGCCACTTTAAATCACAGTGTGCTTAAGACATTAGGAATATAGGGCTTCCCTGGTGGCGCAGTGGTTAAGAATCCGCCTGCCAATGCAGGGGACACGGGCTCGAGCCCTGGTCCGGGAAGATCCCACATGCCAAGGAGCAACTAAGCCCGGGTGCCACGGCTACCGAAGCCCACGCACCTAGAGCCCTTGCTCTGGAACAAGAGAAGTCATCGCAATGAGAAGCACGCGCACTGCAACGAAGAGTAGTCCCTGCTCGCTTGCAACTAGAGAAAGCCCTTGTGCAGCAAAGAAGACCCAACGCAGCCAAAAAATAGATAAATTAAATAAATAAATAAATAAATTTAAATAAATAAATTTAAATAAATAAATAAAATAATAAAATAAAAAAAACAAACAAAATTTAAAGAAACAAAATTAAAAAAAAAAAAAAAGACATTAGGAATATAGAGCACACTCAACTTCAGTGTCCCTTAATGTGCTGGTAGCTCATAACTGGAACTGCATTCCACTATGATTTGTTCCCTTTTTCATTAAATCTTGGACTTTAAAAAAGTTTTATTCTTCCTACTGTAGATTCACCCATAAAGTATGTTGAGGAATCATATCTTCTCTTGAGGCCATTTTTTTTCTAGGTACTGTATATTTCAAAGTGATAACCCAGAGGTGGAATAGAGATTAAGTGGAGGAAGATACATTAAGAGAGAGGCTGCAACTGCAGTTAAAGAATAAAGCAGAGAGAGATTTGAAGAGGAAATAGGCTCTTGGCTTAAAGTGTCATCTTCTCTTAATATGGGTGAGGGTTGGTACTTTTCACCAGAGTTATATTTTCATGAAACCCTGCAGTACTTGTTCACAGGTCTTTAAAGCTTTGAAAGTAAAGACTCAGCTAGAAAGTCTGAAAACGTATTGAAAGTCAGACTCCTCTAGATGTTCAGCTTTTTCTAGATGGAGTGTACATTTAAGATGTTGTTAAATACTTATTTAGCTTAGGTTTACTCACTATTCTGACTCTGGAGGGAATGTTACAACAGTTACTTATGAGATTAAGGCAGTATAAAAATCTTGAATATAACTATGGCTATTTTACTAAGGAGGCAAGTATAAACCCAGAGTAATCAAATGCCAATGCCTAACAGTAGTATTAATACAGGAATATGTCTTCTAAATCTTACTACTGCAGATTCTCATTTCTTGAGAAAAAGCTACCCAAAGGAAGATTTGAGATTCCTTGGAGTGTAAGTGAACATATAAATAAATACAACTAAGATGAATAAAATTTCTATCTTCATTATACTTTAAGTTGCTCAAGGCAAGGAGCATGCCCCCTTTTTCGTGTATCATCCACTTACCTTGAGACCTTCAACAATGTTCTTCCCTGATGAACCCATTATTTGTGATACAACACCTACAACAGGAAAGAATAAGTTTATTAATTTGTATCATTGCTTAGAGAAATGATCCAAGAGTTTAAATTCAAAATATTTAGGTTCTGCTTTCTAGCAGTTATTCAGTAATCTATGATTTCTGAAAAGTAATTTACAATACAGAGTTGTGATGACATAAGAGAGAGTACTTTAAAAAGTATACACCAATATATAATGTTTTGTTATGAATAGTCTAATATATAGTTCAATAACTTAGCTATCCCTTTGTTACTTGATTATTTATATTATCTCTACCCAGAGTATGGATAACATTACAATTATTGTATAACAGGTTAAACCAGAGCCTAGGGTGTGTCATTTATCAAACATTATTCTGGTCCCAAAGGAGACACATGTTTCAATGCAAACACATAGCACAGAATTTACTTATTAGTAAGAAAGCTGGTTTACAGTTAATACATCAGATTTAATCTGGTTTTCAGATTCAAAGGTGTAATAAAGCTTTAATTGCTTTTCTTCCAAGGTGAGCTTTAGAATGAGGTAATTCATCCCTGAAAACTTCAAATGGTACATAATGATAGTTAGTAGTTCACTCACTTTACTGTGTATAATTATCTACTCTGTCCCTGGCCTTTGCAAGACAGGCCATTGTTTTAGGATGAATTATCCCAGATGCAGACCTTGAGCCAAGGATTTGAGTGCTAGTGATTTATAAAGTAAATGCTCCTAGAAGAAGGATAAGGATGGTAAGGGTGGGGGAGAAGCAGGTTATAAATGGGGAGTAAGCCAAGAAAATGTGCAATGTCAGAGGAAGTTTCATCCTCAGCTCCATCCCACAGGGAGCTATATCCCAGAATGTGTGTCCCCCGGAGGCAAGGGAACACCAGGCAGTCATTGGCTGCAGGCTGCAGTGCTGGGGTATGGATGGGAGACTGACTCTGTGGCAGGAGAAGGAGGATCGAGAGGATGGTCACACCCCAGGTGTGGGTGAATCCCGGGGACTGACTGCCGAGTGAGGGTCCTTCGCTTAGCTCAAGGAAGAATTCAAGAGCAAGCCAACTAAAGTGAAAATGGGTTTACTGAAAGGCAGATACACTTTCCAAAAGCAGAGTGCAGGCCTTCTTGAAAGGTGAGAATGCCCCCAGGGTATGGGGGTGGTTAGTTTTTATGGGCTCAGTAATTTCATATTCTAGTGAGTGGGAGGAATATTTTATTATTTGGGGGAAGGGGGGGATTTTCAGGAATTGAGGCAGGACTCATTATTGCCCTTTATGGTCATCCTTGGAACTGTCATGGCACTGGAACGAGGACGAGTGACTTTTAGTATTATAATGAAGGTATAATGGCCATCTCGATGCAGTCTTGGTTTTAGCTGATTCCAGTCAGTGTTTCTGGAGGGCTGTGTCCCCCTCTTCATTCTTTTAACTGCTGTGCCCTGTCCCTTTCCTTCCTGTTTCAACTCTGTGGGAGGCAACTTGACTTGGCAGAGGAATCCTCTTTCTTTCAGAGTTTATTATCTGCCTGCCTGAGTCAAAGATCACTTATTTGGTCACAAGTAATAAACCTGTTTAACCAAAATAAATAAACAAACTTTTTTAACCAAAAACATTTTATTAAACTACTATGTGACTGTGTCATGGAACACTAGATAGGCATAATAGCCTGGTCATACGAGGGACTGAATATGGAAACTAGAAAGCCAAAATAAACTAAAGCAAACTTTCATCTTCTGTCTCTTTCTCCAGCATCTCTGTCTCTTCCTAAAGAAACACTCTTCTTGCTGCTCATCTGCTATTTGGACCTCCAAACAACTAGTCTCCTTCTTAAGCCTTCATGAACTGTCACTTCCAAGAAAATGCTGACTGACTGAAGGCTTCTGGGTCTCTTAGTTCAAGGTCTTGAAAGAGGGAATCTGACTGGGTCAGGTAGCAATCTCTGCTTCCATGACCTTTGGCTGGGGAGGAGACAGCTAGTGTAACAAAACATGACTTGAAGAACCTACCTGTTTACCTAAGGCTTGAGTGTGGCAGCTCTCAGAGAATCAATAAAGGCTGGGCAAGTACCTCCAAAGCATGTCTATCATACTATATAACATACACTTACCCCACATTTGGAAGAGTGTGTAAGAGGTGGCAATTAAATGCTATGCTTTTAAATGTATTTATTTTACAGACTTGGAAAGAAAAAAAGTAGATTACAAGATCTATTTACTGATATTTTAACTATCCCCTATTACACATAATATGAATAAAATGTGGAAATACAAAGATGCATAAACTAGCATCCTTGACTGTTGCCTTAATAGTGATTATCCTTAAATAACTGAGTTCTACACATACTTAGTAGCACTGTACATTGGTATAATCTCTTAGAAAGTAACTTGATAATAATCATAAGACTATAAAAATATTCATGTCCATTGACCCAGTAATTTCACTTGAGAAACTATCATAAAGAGTTCAAAATAAGGGGGGAAAGCTTTATGCCCCATAAGCTTATTGCAGAAGTATTTACAGAGAAAAATAGAAAATAATCGGAATATGCTTCCAAAAGGGAATAATTAAGTAAATTACTGAAATAGTTTTCACTCATTAAAATTCTGGTTATGAAGAGCATGAAACATCACAGAAAAATGTTTATGTTCTCATAAGTGAAACAGCAGAATGCAATACTGTTCTCAGGCAAGAACGAGGGTAAAACTGCACAGGGAAAAAGGAATTACTCCAAGACACTAATCATGATTGGCTCAAAATAATGAAATTATATGTTTTTCCTCTATTTCCTGAATTGCTTCCTATGTGTTTATATTATTTTTATATAATGAAAAATAGTTTAAAAATTGCTGAAGTACTATCACTACCTTCTCCATCAGATATAGTTTATATTCTCTGGAGCTGTTTCTTAACACTTTCATTAGGCTACCAGCTCTCTTGAAACCTATTACTTTTTGAAAGGATTTTATGAGTTAAAGATTTCATCTCTAAGTACTTGGAAATTACTGAGAGGTAAATAGAAAAGCCAGCTTAAGTAACTACTGTGGAGAACCTTTAGAAGGTGGCTGTTTAAAAAAAAATGTTTACTGGAAGTGGAGGGGACCTATAAATCCTCAGAATTATCT
Organism: Balaenoptera musculus; assembly: GCF_009873245.2. NCBI lineage: Eukaryota > Metazoa > Chordata > Mammalia > Artiodactyla > Balaenopteridae > Balaenoptera > Balaenoptera musculus. The sequence continues at coordinate 29,684,144 of NC_045804.1, forward strand.
GAAACTGTCAGTTATAAAGCACCAATAATGATAGAAAGATCTACGGCATTTGGTATATGTCTTATAAAGCATCCTGGAAAGCTACACAAGGGATAGTAATTAGCAAATGCTCAAGTAACCATCAGCAATGTAGATATTCTTTTTTAAGTGACTATTACTCTGATTCACCTGCCTGTTAATGGGAGGCTGGAGTATTATAAAACCACACAGAAGTAAAATACAATTACATCTGCTATGCTCAAAATAAGTAAATGGTGGTTTTATTATAGAAATTGTTTTGAGAACATATTGCATGAAAGGAGAATTAAATTATTATGACATCATTGTGGGTTGCAAGTTTTGAGGCAACAATGTTTCCAAATTATGTTCTGCAGAACACCAGTCCCGAGATGCTCCTTTAATGAAAGCAGTTAAGGGTTGAAATATATGTTGCACACATGTCCTCTTTAATAACTAGTATATTCCTGAAAAAGTTCCACAGTAAAGATAGCTATATTATCAGCATTTCCTAAACTTAACTGTTCATGATATCTCCCTCTCTGCCATATAATAACTGTTGTCATTGAATAAAAATGTGTGTGGTAAAATATAGTTTGGAGAATGCTGTGTGATGTTGGCAGATTTCATAGACTACTAGACCTAGGTTCAAATCCAATTTCTACCACATACTAGCTTCAGGAATCTAAGTGAGTTACTTAAGCTGTCTTATTTGACCCAAGATCTTTAAATAGTTTTGGCTCACTTAAATAGTCAGAAACATGCAAGAATCTATTAGGGACAAAAATCTCTTACATCTGGTAATTTCTGAGATTTTGCACTCCTGTAGAAGGTACTTGTTTTTATCCTAGCTCTTGCTCCTCTTGGTCCAGACCCCAATATTTATCTTGGCCTCCTTGTGTTTGTAATTGACTGTGATACACATTTCCAGGTCTGTTTAGGGACCACAAATTCTGGGCACAGGGCTGGGGCAGAGTACCACAGAATGTCCACACATTGCACCACTGAACAACAGTGTAGCAGCTAGAACCAGCAAAACAAGCTCCCTTCTCTTGCGGTTACCTCTATATCCCTCTACCAAAAAAGTCTAACATCCTGCTCACTGTAGAGCAGGAATACTATAGGAATCCAACCCAATATTGAAGAGCAGGTATTGAAGGGTAAATCTGATTCTGAGAGGTAATAAATAATAACTGGCACAGTAGTGGCATTTATTGTGGTTTTAATTTGCATTTTTCTAATGACTAATGATGTTGAACAATTTTTCTTTTGTCAACTCTGTATCTTCTTTGGTGAAGTGTCTCTTCAAATCTTCTGTGCCCTCTGTTTTTAATTGATTTGTCTTCTTACTATTTAGTATCAAGAATTCCTTATATTTTCGGAATACATATTTTGCAATACATACTGCAAATACATATGGAATACATATTTTGCAAATACTTTGTCCCAGTCTGTTTGTCTTTTAATTCTCTTAACTCTATCTTTTGAAGAACTTTTAAAAAATTTTTGATGAATTTTCGTTTATTTTCTTATTTGTAACAGGTTACAAATAAGAAATGCTTTGCCATACTCATAGTCACTATTACTTTTTTTTATGTTGTCTTCCAGAAAAGTTACAGTTTTAACACTTACATGTAAGTCTATGATCCATTTAAAGTTAATTTGTGTATGTGGTATGAAATAAGGTCAAGGTTTGCAGTTTGCATAAAAGACAGTGAACACAATTCTATGATGAAAGTGAAAGCAGGTCCCAGGATAGCTACACAGAAGCTAATCTACCTAGTTTGGAGCAAGGGTGTGCAGGGCTCCAGGAGTGGTATCTCCAAGAGGAAAATAAAGTAATAGAATATCTGATGTACTTGACTATATTGAGATAAACTTTACATTTTTGGCAAAGAATTTAAGAGAAGAATTAATGATAGGGCCATAGAAAACTAAGCAACAACAAAAAGTAATTATCAACTCTAGGAAAAACAAAAAGATTTTTGTTTTGAAGAATTATGTAATCTTGGTACACTGTGTGACACAACTGTATGTAATATCTTCTTAGGGAACTACTTATTAAACCATAAACTGTCATAGAACTATACTGGGGAAGTGAAGGAAAGGAAATGCCTGCATATAGGCAAGAGTGTGTAATGTTTGTATGTGAATGCAAAATCCTTCCTTCTGTGGAAGGCTGGCAAGAGATACTATTTATAATTGAAAAGAAAATGAAGGAATAATAATATGAATATATTATCTAGAAATTATAGACATAAATAGTCAAAACAATAATTAAAAGAAGAAAGTGGCTGCTAAGGAATGGGCAGAAATTGGGGCTTGGAAGGGGTTGGGCAGGAAAGTGCCATTATTTAAATGTCTAGCTGAACTTTTAAGCCATGTATATGGATGAATTTAGTACAGGGAAAAAATTTAAAGAAAACTTATGAGGAAATATAAATAATGTGTAAAAAAGGACTTCTTATCTATTAGAAACTTTCAAAAAAATTCCTAACAAATACTTGGTAATAAGGGAGATTCTTTACATATTTTTCTATAAATGGAAGAAAATCTAGATAGATAAAATACAAACAAAATAATAACCCACTAATAACAAAATTGACTGGCAAATAAAGGACTTAGTTTGTTAAACTCAGTTCCTAACATCCTGAATTGATGTAGACTGCATGAGACCACGGTAAGATTCTGAGATTTACTCCTTGTGCTCATTCACAATAAGTCTCGATAACTTGCAGCCCTCAGAAGATCAACAGAATATCAATTATTATCTCACTATATCTTAGCAAAAATATTGGTCAATTAAGAAATCTAATATAGAAAATAACTTTTGGTTATTATTAGCAACAATAAATTTTTTACTACTATAATTTTCAGATTTTCCCCTATCTGAAAATATATAATGCTAACTTCTGGTAAAATTAGAAGTATTTAGCACTAATTTTAAAGAAAACATTATACTTCATAGAGGATTAATTATATGTGAACAAATATTTATTTTTAAAAATGTTATCTTCTTAAAATATTTAATAAAATATTTGAATTCACATTTGAAAGCTAGGTAGTCTCACTGAAATGTATAACATCAAGGCACTGAACAGATTAGAGGATACAGATTCCTTCTATGATCGTTCAAGCTATTGAACATCAGTAACCAAGGGAGTCTTACGAAAAAAATCAAATATCAGCATTCTCACATGTGCAAATCATTTCTGAAACTTTATGATAATGCTGATGTTAAAATCCATTTATATATTATTGAATTTTAAAATATTGAAATGTATCTACTTAATAAAAGCATGAAATTAGTATTTTTGACATTTTTAAAGCTTCTAATATCTTGCATTTTCTGGAAAAGAAGTGACATTATTAAAATGTTGAAAAACTGGATATTCAGAGTTGACTCAGTCACTTTGCTCCAAGGACTAGATCACTTAGGTCAGGAAATCAAGCGAGGTGGGAAAAATTCTGAAGCACTACAGAATTAGTTTTCATGGAGAGCTGAAATGTTATGGAGGACCCAGGTTTGTTCTCATGTCCTGGCTATCTAGTCTGTCACTAATAGTAATAATAGTCATCCCTTGCCCTAAAACTCCACCATTAAAATGACTGAGGTATTTTCCAACCTACCTCTATGTTCCAGCCACTAGTGAATAATTGATTGAGATATTTTGATTGGTTAAACCAATTTTCATGCAGAACTAGACAGAACATGGCACCAGATCGATTTATATGCTGTTGGCCAGACACTAGAAGAAAGCCATTACAGGTGGTCTTTGCATCAGGCTCTTGGATGTAGTCAGCTTTGGTCAAGGTAGGAGGTTTATAGTATACTAAGCATGGTAACCTACAGGCAAAGAAGGAAGAAAGCAATATGGCAGCTACTATGGATTTCTCAAAGAGGAGCATTTAGTGGGCAGGTATCTTTCTTGCCCTGACAAGCAACAAAATTCTACATCCTTCAAAATTCAGTTCAAATGCAAACAATTCTTATGATCTCTTCTTTATCCCTATTCAGAATTAATGGTAAGCAGTGAATATGCCTATCACATTTTTGTGATTCTATATATCGCCAACTTGTGTTTTTTATTATGGTCTATTATTTATGTTGTAAATAATGTAAGATGCTCCAAAAGCAAAGTTCCCAGGCCTTCATCAAGTTGTCTCAATTTGCTTCCTGATTATCTTTTATCTGTCCTCTTTTCTTCATATCCACTGAGAATATGTTAATCCAAGTTACCATCATATTTTTTCTTATTTCAATAAGTCTCCTAACATGCTATTTACACCTAAAATCCATTATCTCACCTGTGAAGGAAAAACTTAGTTTTTCCTTCCTATATAAGGAAAAACCTAATTTCCCTACCATGTATTTCCTTCCTTACTCATATATAACACACACTTTTCTTCTGGTCACTAAATGTGTGGGTTTTTTTCCTTACACTAAGCAATGTTCTGTGACACCAACTGGATGTTCTAAATTTTAACTCAATTCTCACACTATTTACTTGGAGATAGTGTCAGATTGCACAGGTAAGGGATCAGTCCCCCAGACTGCTCCCACCCTACTTCAGAAGCCAAATGCAAGTGGTAGGTTCCCCGGTTACCCACAACTGTCCAATTTGGTTACAAATCAGAGGTTCCCATGATTCCCTCCTCAGGTTTGATTAATTTGCTGGAGTAGCTCACAGAACTCAGGGAAACAGTTACTTATGTTTACCAGTTTATCAAAGGATATGATAAAGGATACAGGTGATCAGCCATGTGAAGAGATATATGAGGTGAGGTCTGGGAGGGTCCCAAGCACAGGATCTTCTGTCACCATAGAGTTGGGGTGTGTCACTTCCTAGTGTGGATGTGTTCACCAGACTGGAAGCTGTCCATACCCTGTACTGTTGGGATTTTATAGAAACTTCTTCACATAAGCATGATCAATAACTGACTCTATTTCTAGCCCTTCTCCTCTCTCTTGAGGATGAGGGTTGGAGCTGAAAACCCCAAGCTTCTAATCATGGCTTGAATTTCTCTGTGATCAGCCCCCATCCAGGAGCCCACACAGAAAAAAGATGCTCCTCTTGCTCTCATCACTTAGGAATGTACAAAGTTTAAGTAGCCCTGTGTTAGTGACAAGGTCAAAGACCAAACACTGGAACAAGATATCCTCTTTATGTTCTTACCACTTAGGAAATTACAAGAGTTTTAGGAGCTCTCTGCCAAGAACCTGGGGCAGAGACCAACATATGCAGTTAACCCTTGAACAGTGCCAGGGTTAGAAGCACCAATTTCCACACAGTCGATAGTTTGCATGTAACTTTAGAGTCGGCCCTCGATATCTGTGGTCTGTACCCACAAATTCAACCAACCTTGGATTGCATAGTACCATAGTATATATTTATTGAAAAAATCTGCATTTACGTGGACTCATGCAGCTCAGACCTGTGTAGTTCAAGGGTCAACTATATTCTATTATCTCACACTCACCCTTACACCAGAACAATCCTTTCTTAAAACATTTCAATTAATCAAAGATACACTTCTTTACTATCCCATTTATGGCTCTGTAGAGATAGGTCTTTATTTCTCCAGTTTCGTCTCCCACCACAGTCTTGCTCACAGTGGTCTAGCCACAGAAACCTTCTTTTAATCACTAATTCTCACCATGCTCCCTTCTGCAATGGGGCCTTGCACTTGCTGTAAACCTGGAATGCTGTTTACAAAGTAAATCACTCTCATCCATAATCCCACTTACATGAGCACTTCCCTTCTAAGGCCAGGACCCAGAAGTGGCACATATCAATTTCATTAACATTCCCCTGCCCAGAATTTAGACCTAGTTCCATGGCCATGGCTACCAGCAAAGAACAGGGGGAAATGTATTCCTTCCCTGGGCAGCCATGTGCCAAGATAAAAATTCTATTACTATAGAAAGAAAAAGGAGAATGAATACTGAAGGGACAGGGAGCAGTTTTCTACACACCTGATTTCTAAGGATTTAAGCTAAAATAATTTCCCACAGGAAGGTGAAAGAAAAGAAAAAAAAAAAGATTGAGGTGAGGAATTTAAGAAGCAGGATGAGTACAAAAAAAAATGTTATTTAAAAAATTTAAATACTAAAATACATATTTTTGCCAATAAAAAGGCAAGACAGTGAAACAATAAGTTCACATTATGTTGGTGAATGAAAGGACTCTAAGGCTTATGGTCTCCAATCTTACTCACCAATGTGGCACTCGAAATCCAGAAGTGGTGATGGATGTGCAAGGCACATAATTACCTAATAGCATCACTGAGGCTGAAGTTCAGGCTATCTGCCTCTTTTTGCTTTCCACTTTGCCTTAACAAATATTCAGGAACATTAGTTTCTCCCTTTCACCCCCCAAAAAAGATGTAATTACAAGTGCGGTAGATGCTGTGGCTATATATTTGTTTTCATCTTTATCATCAAACATATCATCTTCATCCAATAAATATTTAATGAGTGCCAAGTATGGGCCAGACTGCATTCTAGGAACTATGAATATAGCAGCTTTCAAAAACAAACCCCAATCCTCCACTACATGGAGCTTATTTTCCATTGAGGAGAGACAAAAAGTGAATGTAATAGGAAATGTGTCATGGTAAATGGCACAATGAACAGCACTGAGAAAGATAAAGCAGTCAAAAAGGATAGAGACTTCTCAGGAGGAGGGTTGCAATTTTAAATAAAGTGATCTTGGAAGACCTCATTGAGAGGACATGCAGGGGAAGCATGATCCAAGAGAGAGAGGGCAAATGCAGGTGTCCTGGCCTTGCTGAGGAACAGTGAGGAGGCCTGTGTGACCATAGCAGTGAATGGGAGATGATTTCAGAAAGAAAAGGGAGTGGGGCAGAGATCAGGGTAAACAAACTGTGAGAGATCTCTTAGCATTGTCAGAACTTTGGCTTTTCCTTTAATTGAGATGGAGCACTTGCATCCTTAGAGACTTTTGAGCAAAGGAGTGACATGATCTGATTTTTATTTTAACAGATTAATAACACAAAAATTTACTCAATTTACTGCTAATCTGTTCTTGACATTATAATAAGTGTTTTATGTACGTCATTTCATTCTCATAGCACTCAAAATAGCTTTTATTATCCCCATTTTTACAAATGAAGAAACTAAGTCTCACAAAGGTTGAATAAATTTCCTCACTAATAAATGTCATTCTTAGGAGCCAATCTCAGGTATATCTGTGGGCAAAATCTCCATTGCTATTCATATGGTTTTATTTCTTTTTCTTTATTTAAATAAATTTATTTATTTATTTTTTTGGCTGCGTTGGGTCTTTGTTGCTGTGTGCAGGCTTTCTCTAGTTGCGGCGAGCGGGGGCACTCTTTGTTGCAGTGTGCAGGCTTTTCAATGCGGTGGCTTCTCTTTGTTGTGGAGAACAGGCTCTAGGCATGCAGGATGCAGTAGTTGTGGCACGCGGGCTTAGTTGCTCAGCGGCATGTGGGATCTTCCCAGACCAGGGCTTGAACCCGTGTCCCCTACATTGGCAGGCGGATTCTTAACCACTGCGCCACCAGGGAAGTCCCTCATATGGTTTTATTTCTATCACTACTGTGACAGTTCACTTGAAAAGTTTATGTGTTCTTGTCTCCCCATAAAATTTTTTCCCATTATATTCTGTCCACTGATATCATAAATAGATGTGATAAAGAGGAATTCTATTGTGCCATTATGAAGAGTAGTATTACTTATGATAGCAATTATCACTCATTAGCATTCGATGAAAACAAGCTCTGTGCCATGGCTCTCCTAATCTAAACAGTGCATCATAAATAACATGCCCCTGCAACTGGAGTAGAATTTCTCTGGTGTTTCCTTTTGAATCCCAATAATGAGGCATTTAAATTTATAACTCATTTGCATAATTATATGAGCTTCTCTCATGTCCCTTCCCTTTGTTTCTTCCAAATCTCCCCTCTTTCTAGAAGCCTTCCTCCATATATGTCCGTTTTCCTGATTTGCATCCCTCCCTATGCCCATGGCCCCCACACAAGTGTCAGGCACAGTAGTCCCCATATACAGGGAGGATAGTTGCTGGTGGATATTCTGGATGTTGCTACTCTCTTTATTACCATCACCTTTCTCCTAGCTGCAGATCAACCACTAAATTGTGTGGGGCCCAGAACAAGAGTACAAGTGGAGACTTCATATTTTTGTCTATTTAAAAGTTATAAATCAAGCTAACAAACTAATATTAAATAAAATATGTTCTATATGCCTACATTGACAACAGTAAGAATGCACTTATCTTTTGTTCTTTAAAAATTCTTTTCTGAAGCCCTCTTTCGTGTTTTCATTTTACGCATGATTTCAACGTATTCACAATGTTAGATAAGAAATAAAAAAAGTTAAATGGAACTGTATTAAAAGTGTACAAAATTTAACATATGTTATTCAAATATAACAAATGTAAAAAATTATAAAGTTAAATTTATTTTCATATACATCTTCTAAGAAGTTATTTTATCTAGTCAATGTATTAAAATTAAAAGGTAAAATTATATAATTAGAGATATATTTTATATATTAATTATATTATAGAACAAACCAATAAACATCAATATATTAAATAAGTAAGCACAATCTGTTGTTTATTTTTTTTAAAATTTATCAAATCATAAATATTTTAAAAAACTAAAGCTGTTCTCAATTCTAGAGTTCAGTATTCATCTAGTTGCATATATAAATACAATCAATGTTGATTTGCAGATTCTGTATTTGCAGATAGACTTACTTGTGAAAATTTATTTGTAATCTCAAAATCAATACTAACTGTTTTTTGCAGCCATTCCTAGACATGCATGCACATTCCACAAAATAGTGAAAATTTGAGCCACCTGAGGTGCAAGTTCCCTCCCAGATGACATCAACAAGGCAAAGCTCTGCCTTCTTGTTTCAATCCTCACACAGTAAAATGAGTACCTTTTTTGCCTATTAAGTCTATTTTTTGTCAATTTTTTTCCTTTTTTTTTTTTTTGCTTTTAATTGGTGATTTCACTGTTTAAAATGCTTCCTAAGCCTAAGAAGGCTGTGATTTGTCTTCTTGGTTCCTATTAGGAGAAAATATATGTGCCAAATGAGTTTTGTTCAGGCCTGAGTAATAGTGTTTTGGACCATGAGTTCAATGTTAATGAATCAAGAATGTATATTAAATAAGGTGTCTTTAAACAAAAACACACATAAAACAAGGTTACATATGTATTAATCAATCAATAAAAGTGTGACCAGAGGCTTGTGGAAACCTAACCCTATATTTCACCTAGAAGCAATGATTCAGTATTTGCTAATTCAGTGTTCAAGGCAATTTTAGATAGAACACAACTATTGCAGAAGCATTTTCTGTTTTGTTTTATACAGCAAAGAGCATGTATGTGTTTCATGTGTTAAAGCAGATGTTGTATGAACATCTATCATAGCTTTTGTGGAAATGAGTTTTGGAATATATAAAAAAAAGTTATACCTGAAGAACTCTTAGTTCCCTTCCATTTAACCAAAGATAGCAGAATAGAGATTCTAGGTAAAGACAGAAGAATGAAAGTTAATCATTCTATAATAAAGTAAATAAAAAATAGTGAAACACAAAAAGTTATTTATTAGTGGCTGTGAAACAAGAAAAGGGACTCAGTCTCTGCCATAAATTCAAAAATGGTGGCCAAGGAAAGAAACAGAAGATTCTGAAAAGTTTCTTAATCCTAATATCACAGTCCAAAAGAAATACAGGAAAATAAAATTTGAGGCAAAAATCATGAAAATTCCTACTACTGGCCTTGATTTCAAGGGAAACAGGTACTAACTATAGATTCCAGTAAGTAGTATGTAAACAAATGCTCAGAATTTTCCAGTAAACTGCTTTGAACTTGTGAACTATAACAAACACAAATATCCCTGCCTCCTGGAGTAAGATAAACCCACAGCTGGGGAGGGAGGTGGGATGAAACGTGGTATAGGATATTTCACAAAATATCAGGTCTAGCTCCTATTCTTTCTTCCCCTTCACAACACCACAAACCATAGGACACTGAAGTTATAGCAAAGTGGACAAAGAGCAATATTCAACTTAATAATGGTAGATCAGAGGGGAACATAAACAACTGAGATGAAGTAGAAAAAATTTCAAGGAAGATCCACCAACAAAACATCAAAGCGGAGAGTCATTCTGAATGGAAATGATGATAAAATACAGCTCTTTTGCTTCTCTCCTGCAACTAAGCTGGGCATTCTCACAACTACTCTCGCAAAGATTATCTCAAGGGAAGGGGATGCAATAAGTATCCTAAACAATTTAAAGCTCCATCTATGATAGTAGATCTTGAGTTCTCATCACAAGAAAAAAAAATGTGAATAAGTTTGGTGATGGACGTTAATTAAACTTATTGTGGTGATCATTTTTCAATATATGCAAATATTGAATCACTGTTTTGTACATTTGAAACTAATATGATGTTGTATGTTGATTATAATTCAATTAAAAAAAAAACAGAACTCCACCACCAGAGGGACAAAACTCAGCTTTACCCAGCACCAGTCCCTCCCACCAGGAAGCTTGCACAAGCCTCTTATATAGCTTCATCCACAAGAGAGCAGAAGGTAGAAGCAAGAAGACCTACAATCCTGCAGTTTGCAGAACAGAAAACACAATCACAGAAAGTTAGACAAAAAGAAATGGTGCAGGATTATGTCCCAGATGACAGAACAAGATAAAACCCCAGAACAGCAAGTAAGTGAAGCAGAGACAGGCAAGCTTCAGGAAAAAGAATTCAGAATAATGATAGTGAAGATGATCCAGGATCATGGAAAAAGAATAGAGGCAAGGATCAAGAAGATGCAAGAAATGTTTAACAAAGAACTAGAAGAACTAAAGAACATACAAACAGAGATGAACAATACAATAACTGAAATTAAAAATACACTAGAAGGAATCAATAGCAGACTAACTGAGATAGAAGAACAGATAAGTAACCGGGAAGACAGAATGGTGGAAATCACTGCCATGGAATAGCATAAAGAAAAGGATAATGAAAAGAAATGAGGAGAGTCTCAGAGACCTCTGGGACAACATTAAATACACCAACATTCGCATTATAGGGGTTCCAGAAGGAGAAGAGAGAGAGAAATGACATGAGAAAATATTTGAAGAGATAATAGCTGAAAAATTCTCTAATGTGGGAGAGGAAAGAGTCACCCAAGTCCAGGAAGCACAGAGTCCCAGGAAGGATAAACCCAAGGAGGAACACGCTGAGACACATAGTAATGAAAATGACAAAAAATAAAGACAAAGAAAAAATATTAAAATCAATAAGAGAAAAAGGACAAATAACATACAAGGGACCTCCCATAATGTTATCAGCTGATTTCTCAGCAGAAATTCTGCAGGCCAGAAGGGAGTGGCATAATACATTCAAAGTGATGAAAGGGAAGAAGCTACAACCAAGACTACTCTACCCAGCGAGGCTCTCATTTAGATTTGACAGAGAAACTAAAAGTTTTACAGACAAGCAAAAGCTAAGAGAATTCAGCACCACCAGACAAGCTTTGCAACAAATGGTAAAGGAACTCCTCTAGGTGGGAAAGAGACCAGCAACTTAAAACAACCTTGTACACATATAGACTACTATATCAAAACCTCATGGGAACAGCAAACCCAAAAGCTACAATAGATATACACATAAAAAAGAAAAAGCAACCCAAACAAAACACTAAATATGGTCATCAAACCACATGAGAAGAGAACAAAAGCCAAAGGGAAGGAAAAAGACCTACAAAAACAAATCCAAAACAATTAAGAAAATGGCAATAGGAACATACATATCAATAATAACCAAAAATGTAAATGGATTAAATGCTCCAACCAAAAGACATAGACTGGCTGAATGGATACAAAAACAAGACCCATATTTATGTTACCTGCAAGAGACCCACTTCAGACCTAGGGACACATACAGACTGAAAGTGAGGGGATGGATAAAGGTGCTCCATGCAAATGGAAATCCAAAGTAAGCTGGAGTAGCAATACTCATATCAGACAAAATAGACTTTGAAATAAAGACTGATATAAGAGACAAAGGACACTACATGGTGGTGAAGGAACAATAGAAGAAAAACATATAACAATTGTAAATATATATGAACCCAACATAGGAGCACTTCAGTGTACAAGTCAAATATTAACAGCCATAAAGGGCAAAACTTACAGTAACACAGTAATAGTCAGGGACATTAACACCACAATTTCATCAATGGACAGATCATCCAGACAGAAAATCAATAAGGAAACACAGGCCTTAAGTGCCACATTCGACCAGATGGACTTAATTGATATTTATAGAACATTCCACCCAAAAGCAGCAGAATACACATTCTTATCATGTGCACATGGGACATTCTTCAGGATGGACCACATGCTGGGCCACAAAGTGAGCCTCAGTAAATTTAAGAAAATTGACATCATTTCAAGCATCTTTTATGACCACAGCATTATGAGATTAGAAATAAACTACAAGAAAAAAAGTAAAAAACACAAACGTGGATGCTAAACATTATGCTACTAAACAATCAATGGATCACTGAAGATATCAAAGAGGAAATTAAAAAAAAATACCTAAAGACAAATGAGAATGAAAGCACAATGATCCAAAACCTATGGGATGCAGCAAAAGCTGTTCTAAGAGGGAAATTTATAGCAATAAAATCTTACCTCAGGAAACAAAATTTTCAAATAAACAACATAACCTTACACCTAAAGCAACTAGAGAAAGAAGAACAAACAAAACCCAAAGTCAGTAGAAGGAAAGAAATCATAAAAATCAGAGCAGAAATAAATGAAATAGAGACAAAGAAAACAGTAGCAAAGATCAGTGAAACTAAGAGTTGGTTCTTTGAAAAGGTAAACAAAATTGATAAACCTTTAGCCAGACTCATCAAGTAAAAAAGGGAGAAGACGCAAATCAACAGAATTAGAAATGCAAAAGGAGAAGTAATGACTGACACTGCAGAAATACAAACGATCATGAGAGATTACTACAAGCAACTCTACACCAATAAAATGGACAACCTGGAAGAACTGGACAAATTTTTAGAAAAGCACAACCTTCTGAGACCGAACCAGGAAGAAATAGAAAATATAAACAGACCAATCACAAGCACTGGAGTTGAAACTGTGATTAAAAATCTTCCAACAAACAAAAGCCCAGGACCAGATGGCTTCACAGGTGAATTCTATCAAACATTTAGAGAAGAGCTAACACCTATCCTTCTCAAACTCTTCCAAAATATAGCAGAGGGAGGAACACTCCCAAGCTCATTCTATGAGGCCACCATCATCCTGATACCAAAACCAGACAAAGATGTCACAAAGAAAGAAAACTACAGGCAATATCACTGATGAACATAGATGTAAAAGTCCTCAACAAAATACTAGCAATCAGAATCCAGCAATACATTAAATACATACATAAATACATTAAAAGGATCATACACCATGATCAAGTGGGATTTACCCTAGGGATTTACCCTAGGGACTTTTCATTATCCCCAAATCAGTGAGTGTGATATACCACATCAACGAATTGAAGAATAAAAACTATATGATCATCTCAATAGATACAGAAAAAGCTTTTGACAAAATTCAGCAATGATTTATGATAAAAACTCTCCAGCAAGTGGGCATGGAGGGAACATAACTCAACATAATAAAGACCATACATGACAAACATACAGCTAACATCATACTCAGTGGTGAAAATCTAAAAGCATTTCCTCTAAGATCAGGAACAAGACAAGGCTGTCCACTCTCGCCATTTTTATTCAACATTGTTTTGGAAGCCCCAGCTACAGAAATCAGAGAAGAAAAAGAAATAAAAGGAATCCAAATTGGAAAAGAAGAAGTTAAACAGTCACTGTTTGCAGATGGCATGATACTATACACAGAAAATCCTAAAGATGCTATCAGAAAACTACTAGAGATCATCAATGAACTTGGTAATGTTGCAGGTTACAAAATTTATACACATATATCTGTTGTGTTTCTATACACTAACAATGAAAGATCAGAAAGAGAAATTCAAGAAACAGTGCCATTTACTATCTCATCAAAAAGAATAAAATATCTAGGAATAAACTTACATAAAAAAACAAAAGACCTGTATTCCAAAATCTATAAGATGCTGATGAAAGAAATCGAAGATAACACAAACAGATAGAAAGATATACCATGTTCTTGGATTGGAAGAATCAATATTGTCAAAATGAATATACTACCCAAGGCAATCTACAGATTCAACAAAATCCCTATCAAATTACCAATGGCATTTTTCACAGAACTAGAACAAAAAATTTTTAAATTTGCATGGAGACAAAAGACCCCAAATAACCAAAGCAATCTTGAGAAGGAAAAAACGGAGCTGGAGGAATCAAGCTCCCTGACTTCAGACTACAGTATACTACAAAAGTATAGTCATCAAAACAGTATGGTACTGGCACAAAAGTAGAAATATACATCAATGGAACACGATAGAAAGCCCAGAGATAAACCCACATGCTTATGGTCAATTAATCTATGACAAAGGAGGCAAGACTATACAATGGAGGAAAGACAGTCTTTTCAATAAATAGTGCTGGGAAAATTGGGCAGATACATGCAAAAAAATTAAGTTAGAACATTCTTTAACACCATACATAAAAATAAGCTCAAAATGGATTAAAGACCTAAATGTGAGACCAGACACCGTAAAACTCTGAGATGAAAACATAGACATAAATCACAGCAATATCTTTTTAAATCCATCTCCCAGAGTAATGGTAATAAAAACAAAAATTTAAAAATGGGACCTAATTAAACACAAAAGCTTTTGCATAGCAATAGAAACCATAAACAAAATGAAAAGTCAACCCACAAAATGGGAGAAATATTTGCAAATGATGTGACCAACAAGGGATTAGTCCTCTAAATTTACAAACAGCTCATGTGGCTTAATATCATCAAAACAAACAATCCAATCAAAAAATGGGCAGAAAACCTAAATAGACATTTCTCCAAGGAAGATATACAGATGGGCAAGGGGCACAGGAAAAGATGTTCAACATTGCTAATTATTTGATTATATGCAAATCAAAACTACAATGAGATATCACCTCACACCAATCAAAATGGCTATCATCAAAATATCCACAAACAATAAATGCTGGAGAGGGTGTGGAGAGAAGGGAAACCTCCTACAGTGATGGTGGGAATGTAAATTGGTACAGCCAGTATGGAGAACAGTGTGGAGGTTCCTTAAAAACCTAAAAATAGAGCTAACATATTATCCTGCAATCCTACTCCTGGGCACATATCTGGAGAAAAACATAGTCTGAAAGGATACATGTACCCCAATGTTAATTGCAGCACTGTTTACAATAGCCAAGACATGGAAGCAACCTAAATGTCCATCAGCAGAGGAATGGATAAAGAAGGTGTGGTACATATATACAATGGAATATTACTTACTCATTAAAAACAATCAAATAATGCCATTTGCAGCAAAATGGATGGACCTAGAGATTGCCTTACTGAGTGAAGTAAGTCAGACAGAGAAAGAGAAATAAATGATACCACTTATACAAGGAATCTAAAAAGAAATGATACAAATGAACTTATTTGCAAAACAGAAACCAGGGGGGAAGTGTGGGGGGAAGGGATAGTTAGGGAGTTTGGGATTGACATGTACACACTGCTATATAACCAACAAGGACCTATTGTATATCACAGAGAACTCTGTTCAATATTATGCAACAACCTAAATGGGAAAAGAATTTGAAAAAGAATAGATACATGTATATGTATAACTGAATCACTTTGCTGTACACCTGAAACTATCACAACACTGTTAATCAACTATACTCCAATATAAAATAAAAAGTAAAAATAAATTGCTATTAAAAAAAAAAGTTCTCCATTAAGACCCCAAATTGTAATAGTCCCTTTCAGGTAGTGTTCAGTCTCTGGAATATAAATATTCTCATGAAGTGGAAAGAAGGATATGTTTTCTTGAATAACATACAGTAGTAAAGAGGAGTCAAAATCCTCAGGTTTGATATCTTCTATGTCTTCTGGCCTAGAGATAATTGCTCTTATCTACCTTGGTACTGCTTGCCCTGCTGATGCTGGCAACTTCTCTTAAGTCTATAGTTGGTCTCATCTATGATTTGTTATCTCTACAATTCATCAAGGCCAAGTATAATTAGATGCCTGAAGTGGCAGCTATTTTAATGCTTTTGTCTGTTAATTCTATCATCTGTGTCCCTTCCGGATCAGTTTCTACTGTTTGGATTTTTTTTTTTCTGGTTATGGATCATATTTTCTGCTTCTCTGAATGCCTGGTAAATTTGATTGGATACACACATTATTAATTTTACATGTTTGGGTGTTGGATTTTTAAAAAAAATATTATTGGCCTTTTTTTGGTGGGAGGGGCATATATTTCAAATCATTTGGATCATGTTAAGGCTTGTTTTTCAGCTCTGCTAGAACTGGCCCAGAGCAGATTCTAGTCCACAGTTAATTTGGTCCTTTACTAAGCAACACTCTTCTGAGGAGTCAAATGCCCAGTGTAAAAGGAGTTCTTTCTATTCTGGACGATGAAATTAGGAACTCTTTCCAGCCCAGTGTGAGCTCTGGTGGTTGTTCCACTTACATGTGCACATTGGTTCTCAGAGACTCAAGGGCAACCCTCTGCATATCTCCAGCACTCTCTATTTCTCTCTGTGAAACTCTCCAGAGCTTTGTGCTCTGGTGATTTTGTCTACAAATTCTAGCAGCCTTGGCCTGCCAAAATTCCAAATTCTGTTTTCTTAACTCAGCCAGACCACCAGGCTTTATTCAGCTTCCTTCTTCCCTGTGCTGTGCCTTGGAAAACTCCAGGCAGTAAGTTGGGACGATAACAGGGCTCACCTTTGTATCCCTTCTTTCAAGGATCTGTATCCTGCAATGCCTGTGGCTCAATGTCTGAAAACAATTTCATATATTTTTTCTAGTTTTTTAATTGTTAGATCAGGAAATGTAAATGTGTTTTCCTACTCTATCATAGCTTGAAGAGGAATTTAAGGGTTATTTCTAATTGTAGAATGCAACTTAATGTTCTTTAGAAAATGAATTTCAGGCCTCAGTGGGCATGAAGGGAGTAATGTTTGTTTTGTGATTGTTTTCTTTTCCCATGTTGGATTTTTCTAGTCCCATAGAAGTGGCAACCTCTTCTCTTTTCCCACAAGGCCATCCTCCTCATCACTTGTTATTACTCCCCACAGTTACAGAAACATTCTATATGAATCTTTGATCATACTAGTTTGTGGTATTCTTCTGAAAATCAAATGATTCACCATTTATCATTGAATAAGAGAGACCTAAATGCTATAATTTGGGTCTGTCTTTTCTTTTGGAAATATTTGTTAATTGACATGCTTCATAAGTGCACTTGATGAACATTTCAAAAAGTGAATGTGCTCTCCATCCTGAACATTCCATTTCAGAAGAACAAGACTGATAAAGTTTCTTAAAGAGATTCTGATGTAATCCACATTTGGGAATCATTTGTTTATTTTACTGGTTATCGTTTTAATGTTCTTTTGATCAGCATTCTAGTTTTTAGAACTGTCTTTGAATAGGGGTGTCCATAATATAATCATAATAGGTGCTGATATTAATGACTGCAAAATCATAAAATGTCCTCTTGGAGATCAAAGCATGATTATTTTGTATAACTTCTACATTAAATCCTTTCTTATTCTTATTTTGAAAATTAGCAAATTTATTGTAGAATATATACTAATTCTTCTTTTACCTAAATACTGGGGAACTACTCTTTTCAATATCAGAGTGGATAACAGAGTTTCTTTATGAAAATCTAGATCCATAAACAGATAAACAACATTTCTTCATTAAAAAAAAAAATCAGGAGGGTTCCTTTACTTGATGACATGTCAAGCATGAAAGACTGGTTTATAGTTTAATTTATTCATATACGAATGTATAGTATTTCAGGCACTGGGCTTAGTGCTGCAGATATAGATTTGACTGAAACCTAATCCTTGCTGGCAGAGAGCTAACAAATCACAAAAGATCAGAGGATTGTTAGTGGAAGCTAATGGAGTTAAAGATGTCCCTAGCAAAAAAAAAATATCATTTATTATTTAAAAAAATTCAATTTAAAAAGTCTACTTTGTGTCAACTAACTTTTGACATAACTTTAGTATAACTTAACATATTTTAGAGTCAAAATGAGTTTTTTTAGAATGTGCAACTACAACAATGACACCAGCACCACCAGAGATGTTTATTTCAGATCTTTTACAATACTTCTCAGACATGTACTATATTTTCCCCCAGCAGCCACAGAGATGCTACAATTGGAAGAAAAATGCTTTGCAATTACAGGTTTGAGTTGTTCACCTCTGTGACAGATATCTGTTGTAGACATGGTACTTTGAAGGTACAGGGAGATGCCCTCTTAAGTACTTAAAACTCAGATTGCACTCTGTCAAGCAATGGGCAGTGAGCAAAGATAAAGATATGCAAAAACCAGCTTAAAGAGACAAAAGGACTCACAAGTCAGAGACTCCTCAATAATATGATGACTTTAATCATTTGTTCTTCAAATGTGTCAGTCAGAAGAGGAGGCTAGCTTACCTCAAAGAAAGCCACAGAGAAATTAAGATCTCAGTGTCTACCCCAAATCCATCCAGGAGAAGATAAAAAGTTAGCTAGCAAATTTTACAAGACCATCTTTTTAGTGAGATGGGTGTATTAAGCTACTAAACAATCAATGTACCTAATTCCTTTTACTCTGATTCTCTTTAAGCAGGATTCTGTTCATAATTTAGTTTTACATATAGGTGTGTTCACAGTGAGAAAACGTGTGAATCATGCAAATCAAAATGATTCTTACCCTTTGACAGTCTTTTCTCATTATAAATGAATACATTTTCATTATGTCTCAATAGATAATTTTTATGAGTTCAGTTGAGCCTTTGCCTGAGAAATGGGTCCACTTTTCATGAGAAGGTCGTATTAGGTTTCTGAGCCAAAAAGACTGGTAAATTCACTTAAGCAGACAATACACACCATTCAGTATGTTTAACACTATTGATCTTTGTTCTCTTGAACTGTCAGGTAGAATAGTCAGTGATGGTCTTTTCATTAATTCACACTTACAATGTCCTACTTTGTTTTGTCTATTGCAAAGGCCAATTAAAACAGGGGATGCATCTAGGCTCAGAGAGATGCCTTTAAAATACGTCACTTAAATGTTAATGAAGTGCTATAACATGGATGAACCTTGAAAAAATTATGCTAAGAGAAAGAAGCCAGACCCAAAGGCCACATATAATATGATCTCACTTATATGAAGTGTCTAAAATAGGTAAACCCATAGAGACGGAAAGTAGATTAGTGTTTGCTAGAGTCTGGGGGTAAGGAGATGGGGGGTGAAGATTAATGAGTACAGAATTTTGTGGAGGTGATGAAAATATTCTGGAATTATATAGTGGTGATTGTTGTACAGCCTTATAAATATACTAGAAAGCCAATGAATTACATACTTTAAAGGGATTAATTTTATGGTATGTGAATTATATCTCAATTTTTAAAGTGTTAATGGAGGCTACTTAATTGAATTTCAAGTGATTTTTATTTTTTACATTTCTGTATAGATTATTTATTTTTACAATGAACAAAATCAGAAATGAATGATAAGACAGGTTTCATTAGAAGGTGGAAAAAGCAGCTAAAACCAGGTCACTTAGAAATTCATATATATGTATCTGACCAATACCATACATGGCCTCAAAACGTAAAAACTTTAAAACCCTATTTCAATTCTTTTTAGCTGGCATTGGTTCTTATTAACAACAAAGTAGAAAGTTGTATAAATCCTTGATCTGCCCCCATATGGAATGGTATATGCTATATTGAGATTTATATGGGGTTACTAAAATTTAAGGGCTTATTTAGTCATTCATTTTTTCAATAAATAATTCTTGGGGACTTCCCTGGTGGTACAGTGGTTAAGACTCCATGCTTCCACTGCAGGGAATGGGAGTTCAATCCCTGGTCGGGGAAGTAAGATTCCACATGCTGCACTGTGTGACCAAGAAATTTTAAAAATAAAATAATAATAATAATAATTGAGCAGCTACTATGTGACAAGAACTGTGTGAGATAAAAAACAGTATGAGCAACCACTAAGTTCTTCCCCCAAATGGTCCTTGTAAAAAGGGTCAAAGATGAAGAACTAGATTGGAAAACATATTGAATTGACATGTCATAACTTTTCATACAACTTTCCATTCTTAATGCAAATGCTAAGGAAAATGAAATATTTATTTTTCTTTTCTTCCCAACAGCACCCACTTTATATAGACATTGAGGTAGATATGTGAAAAAACCTCTTGGGTGAATACTAACCCATTTATAATGAGAGAAAAATCTTCAGAGATGAGTTTTCGTGTTCTGTGGTGTTACAGAAACCAGGAAACTAATAATGTTTAAGAGTTATTAACCATTTTCTGAACTTCACGCATCTTGTCCCACACAGTTGGGAGAGGCCATCAAAGCAATAATCTGTATCAGTGATTCTTATCCACTTTGAGATTTGAAGAACCTCTTTGAAAATCTGACTGTATTACCTCCTTCTTTTCTAGAAAATGAGGACAGGCA
Source organism: Balaenoptera musculus (assembly GCF_009873245.2). Lineage (NCBI taxonomy): Eukaryota > Metazoa > Chordata > Mammalia > Artiodactyla > Balaenopteridae > Balaenoptera > Balaenoptera musculus. The sequence continues at coordinate 29,704,858 of NC_045804.1, forward strand.
CCTATAGTTGAAAAACTATATAAATTTCAAGGAGTTGGTATTTTTCTTGAAAACCATCCATGGATTCCTGGAGCATCATAGAGATCTTAAGAACAGTTCACATGTAAGAAGAATACTTTGTTAATATAAATTAATATATTTTTATTTAAGTCATTTAATCAATTAAATGAGTTATTACATATAAAATGCTTAGACTAGTGTCTGGATCACAGTAAGTATTCAATAAATGTTAGATAACTTTCTTTTTATTGTAGTTACATTGAGTTTCTCATGTACTATGCACTTCTTCAAATGCTAGGCTAATAATAGTTAACATTTTCTGTGTTTGTTATAGACCAGGCATATATTTAATTTAATATTTCTAATTATCCTAAGTAGTAGATATTTTAATGCTTAATGTTTTACAGATGAAGAAACTGAATCTACAGAAGTGATCATGCCCAGTGCCAGTAGGGTTTGTATTCAAATCTAGCATTAATGATTCCAGAGCCCAGCCTTTTATTCCTTCTAACATGCCACTGTTGGTTGATTCCATGCATCCTACTCAAAACTTGTCTGGGATGATTCACTTATATCACCAAGTTGAATACATTTATCTTATAGGAGGAATTTTAGTTAGTATCAACTCAGATCAAAGCTAAAACCAGAGAGAGGCAAATTCCCTACTTAAACTAAATGTCATATATTGGCATTGGCAGTGTCCTTCAAGTGTTATCTTTTCATAAAGTCAAAGAATATATAAATTTTCATAAATTTCCCTAGTCAAGTGACCTCTACCCCCTACTCACCTCACCAGAAAAGGCTGATTATTTCAATTCCTATACTTTTAATATTAAGAATTCTAGGACACATTTGAAAGATTATATGGTTTGGGAATGGAATGAGGCCTTAAACCTTGTTTTTGCCTTATTACAGAGCAAGTCAAAGGTGCTATACCTAAAATATTCTTAGTTAAATCTTAGAGCTGGAAATTTAAAATCTAGAGAGATGATTAACACTCTTGTTTTCCTTAAGAGTCAAGACAGGTTTTTTAAACTTGTCTAAGATGTTTTGGTTTTAAATGTTTCTTAGATAAAAAAGTACCTGAGTCTTAAATATTCAGATACAAGAAAAAAAGGGGAGATCTATTTATGTTTGAATCCCTAAGAAGGCAGAAAGATTCATAGAGGCATGGTTTTTAATCACGTTTCTGATCCAGTGATGAAACTAAAATACCAGTGGAAAGATTACCTAGCTTATCAATCACTATCAACTGAATCTCCAGGAATCTGAAAAGTTTGGACTTTTAGATTTAAAGGGTTGGGGAAGAAAGAGACAAAAGCTTCTGTGTTAAGTAGAATCTGCCTTTTGAAAAAAAAATGTTTTCCTGTTAAAGCAAACACTAATGGAACTCCTTTTTTCTCCTACTACCTCTCATTCTTCCCAAAACACATTTGTAATCCCACCTGCCAAATCAACTAAACTGTTATTATCTTCACATATTCTATGAGACATTGCATTTTTAAACAGTCACTGGAACAAATAGTCTTGTGAGATTCAAAAAGAAAAAGGAGCTTAAAATGTGGTGAGAATCCTAGGAAAATACCTGTGTATGGACACGGGGTGGTGGGGTCAAGGAGAGGTAATGAGAAGAAAAACAAGAAATCTTCCACCACAGTCCTCCTTGTGAAACACATTTAATGAGTTTAGAAAGGTGCCTACCACCAGGGAGGGAGGTGAGCACACAATATGCCCCAGAGCATCAGATTTCCTGGCATCCTTTCCCCCACGTCCTACCCTGAGTTGTGTCTTGGACAGAGTCTGAGCTGGACTGGAGAGGGGAGGGGCAGGGCTGCTGTAGCCACTTCTCTGGACTATTTCCTTGGTTTAGTGGGTGTGTAAGTAAAAAAGGAGTCTGAAAATAAGGAACTGGATGTTTTTGAGTGTCAGTGAGGCAAATAGAGATTTACCATATACTATTCTTTACCTTTCTTCCCAAACAGTGTGCTATGACACTCTGGTCTGACCCAAATTGGTCCCAGATATGCCTAGATACAGACCCCCTCAGCCCCTGAGGCAGCCAGATGACTTTTACTCCAGCAGGTCACAGAAAGATGGTCATTTTATATGAGACCAGCCATGCGAAATCTGTTGGGAAGAACTTCCTACATAGCATATGGCCCATACCTCGATCATAGCTCTAGGTAATTTCTATTAATCAAGCACATTAATAGTGCATTCCAGGGACTTAACATGTTCTTTTAGCCCTCATAGCAACTTAACAAAATATTTATTACCCTCATTTTATATATGAAGAAATAGAAGCCTATAAATGTAAAGAAACATTCTTAAGGCCAGACAAGCAGAAGAGGGGAACTCAAGTTCATCTTATTCCAGATTCTATGATCTCCCCACACTCTTCATAGTCCCAACTCTAACAAACTGCTTCTTAGAACCCTTTCTTTACCCCTAGACTCTGAGCATCTTCAAAAGAAAGAATGTGTCACGTTCATATTTGGCTCCTTAGAGCCTGGCACATAAATCAATGTTACTTAAACACTGAAGACTTGTTATGTGAAGCCTCCAAGCATTCAAAGAACAAATTGTTTCCTATAGATGGAACCAACAAGACATTTCCCTACTATCCAGGTTGCAGGAATATGAGGACACTTTCCTCCTTTTTTCCCCTATTTGTCCTCTCATCACAGCTAAATAAGAGCACACATGGAAAACTGCCATGGAATATGGTTATACCCTGAAATCTGCTGAAGAGGCTTCCCTTTCCAGACAGCCACCACACACACACACACACCACACACACACACACAGATATTCAACAAAAAGAGCTATTCCTCTCACACATTCTGATATTCACTGTGGGGCACTGCCCTGGGAGGGAAAACCTGTGGACCCAAAACAATGAGAAAATTCAAGAATACACACTCCTGAGAGTTATTCCCAATGCAGCAAAATGAGTTCAGGTAAGAAATACTCCAAAGGTAGTATCTTATTTCAGCCAAGTGGTAAGTATATGGCAAGAATCTAGGTCTTATCTACCTACCTCTCTTCTAGTTAAAATTGAGTGGTAAAGTAATTGTCAAAAGGAGATGCATATTGACACATATATCTGCCTTGAAAAATGAACATAGTCAGAATATGACTCTGATTTGGCTGAATGGTTGGCCAATGAGGTTTGGTTTTTTTTCCCCCTTTGGATTAATATGGTAATTATTTCCATAAACTGAATGAGGGAAGTGTACAGTTCAAAGTTTTAAGAAAGATGTATTTAACAAATATAAAAAGTATGCTGGGAATTAAACATTACAATTTGTAATTATTGAGAATTAGGTAATCTACTCCATGGTATTGCTTCCTCAGCATCAATCTGTTTGGCCAAGTGGCCTTTGGAGGCCTTAATCTGACATTAGCCCTCATGCAGGCACATGTCTTAGATGACACCTTGTACAATCACAGGTAAATGTAAGTTCCTCATATGACTTCACCAATGACCCCTGTGATAAACAGTGTCTCTCCTTCCCAGGGTTTTCCCTTTGTGCACCCACCTCCCCCCCCCCACCCCCCGAGGAGCTTAACAAAATCCCACTCCTTTTGGTGCGAATTGACAAATCCAGTGTTAGCCCAGGGAACGCTAATAAAGGCATGTGCCCCAGGTCCTTCCACTCTCTCTGCCTGCACCCTGCCTTGACCTTCTTGTGTGACCCCCCTACAGACATGTCATGTACTTTCTCCAGGACTTGTGAGAAATAAACTTCTCCATTTCAATTCCCTGTGTTGTCTTTTGCTGAACCCTGACTCACCATTAGACATCCTGGGGCTCTACTTAAGAATGTTAATTTAATAAAGTCACAACAGCAAACATAAAATTAGATGTCAACTTAAATGCGTGAAGGGGTAAATAGTTATTTAAAATAATATTTTATGCAATATACATGCAAAATGATGTGTAGACAACTTGCCTAGACCAACTCTGACACTGCATTTATACCTGAGTGCCAAAATTTTTAAATGGTGCTAACAGATGACTTTTCAGAATAGCGTGGTCCTTATCATTCTTGAAATGGTTAAAGCAACTGAAGAGTATTTAGCCATTTAACCTAAAGAAGAGCTGACCCTGATAATTTTAAAGACTAGTTTTTGGAAATGGAATTAATCTTCTTACAAATTTTCTAGAAGACAGAACTAGAACCAGTAGGTTAATTACTTTCAAGAAAACAGACGTCTGCTTAATATAAACTAAACCCCCTGACTGTCAAAGCTGTCCAAAAATGTAGTGGATTTCCAGCCCTGAAAGGGTCTGAGCATAGGCTAGTGAAACATTGGAGGGAGTAGTGTGCTAAGCTAGGTCAACTCCAGTTTCCAGGCATGAGAAAACTTAGCAGGTATGGTGACTAGCTAGCTACTGAACTTGGCCTTAAACCTTAAAGAAGGAAAGCAAATAAACCTCTTTTTAGTAATGGTCAGTTTTCTGTCTTTTCTGATGATCCAGTAGTGGAGGATCAGTGACATCACTTTTCTTTACTATATGGCAATGGCTGCAGGCAAATTAATTTGATATTTATGAGGTCCTTGCAAATGCCCCAAAGCAGAAATACTTGGGATTCAATTACTTTTCTGCTGCAAAGAAACCTCCCAACAGCAAAGTGCCAGGCAGCACAATTTCACAACTCTTTTTTTTTTTTGGTTATCAAAGAGATTTTCCAAGTTCAGTCCTCTCCTGTTTGGGTTATGTATATTATTTATTCCACTTGCTTAAAACAAAAATTCACAGCAAACATCTTCACAAGGGGGCTTTTATTCACTCCACTTTAACTATAAATAAATTCTCCCCTGGCTGCTACTCCTTGTCTGCCACCCCTGGAAACGTTACCACAACTGGCCCTCACTTTCCCCTCCAGTTTCAGAGCCTCTGTCTGACTCCTTTGGTGTTTTATTCTCTCAGAAGTTATTCCCACCATATTTTTTTTTATCAAAGTGATGAAGGGAAAAGGGAAAGGATGAGAAAGCAGAGAGAGACAGAAAGAAACTGAAAGTTACCTCCTATTTTTAAAAGTGTTCTTTACATTGAAAAAATCTAAGTCATAAGTGTGTGACCTTGGATGATGCTACAACTCCATAGTTTTCCTTTTTTTATTTTTAATTTTTTTATTGGAGTATAATTGCTTTACAATGTTGTGTTAGTTTCTGCTGTACAATGAAGTGAATCAGCTATATGTATAACTATATCCCTTCCCTCTGGGACCTCCCTTCCCAACCCCCAATTCTACCCATCTAGGTTGTCACAGAGCACCAAGCTGAGCTTCCTGTGCTTTATAGCATGTTCCGACTAGCAATCTATTTTACACATGGTAGTGTATATATGCCAATCCTAATATCCCAATTCGTCCCACCCTCCCCTTCCCCCACTGTGTCCACATGTCTGTTCTCTATGTCTGTGTCTCTATTCTTGCATTGCAAATAGGTTCATCTGTACCACTTTTCTAGATTCCACATATATGCGGTAATATACAATATTTGTTTTTCTCTTTCTGGCTTACTTCACTCTCTAGGTCCATCCACATCTCTACAAATGACCCAATTTCTTTCCTTTTATGGCTGAGTAATATTCCGTTGTATATATGTACATCATCTTCTTTATCCATTCATCTGTTGTTGGACATTTAGGTTGTTTCCATGTCCTGGCTATTGTAAATAGTGCTGCAATGAACACTGGGGTACATGTGTCCTTTTGAATTATGGTTTTCTCAGGGTATATGCCCAGTACTGGGATTGCTGAGCATATGGTAGTTCTGTTTTTAGTTTTTTAAGGAAGCTCCATACCGTTCTCCATAGTGGCTGTATCGATTTACATTCCTACCAACAGGGTAAAAGGGTTCCCTTTTCTTCACACCTTCTCCAGCATTTATTATTTGCAGATTTTTGATGATGGTCATTCTCACCATCAGCTGTGAGGTGCTGAAGGTAGGGCAATTTGATTAAATTTCTTTCTTTTTCCTTTGTCATAAGTCCAATGGGTAGACTGTGAAGTCCCTAAGAGACATGAGAGCATGGTATTCAACACAAAATAGTTATTTAATTTTAAGTACAGTAACTCTCTTACATACAAACCTTCAAGTTGCAAGCTTTCAAAGATGTGAATGTGTGTTCCATCAACATCAGGCATGAGTGAAATTGCAGCTTTCCCTCCATCTCTTATTGCTGACAATATTTCAGCTCTACCATCTCCCACCTCCTCTCCCTCCTCCAGGCAGTACTCTTCTTGCCTGTTCACTCGATGCCAGCCCCTGTATGCCAGCTGTTGTACTGTACTGTACTACTGTGCTTTTCAAGGTACTGTACTGTAAGAATAAAAATGTTTAGTTTGCAGATACGTTCAAGATGGCTGAAGAGTAAGACGTGGAGATCACCTTCCTCCCCACAAATACATCAGAAATATACCTACTTGTGGAACAACTCCTACAGAACACCTACTGAACACTGGCAGAAGACCTCAGACTTCCCAAAATGCAAGAAAATCCCCAAGTACCTGGGTAGGGCAAAAGAAAAAAGAAAAAACAGAGACAAAAGAATAGGGAGGGAACCTGAACCACTGCGGGATAGCTGTGAAGAGGGAAAAGTTTCCACACACTAGAAAGCCCCTTTACTGGCAGAGACGGGGGGGTGGGGGCAGTGGGGAAGCTTTGGAGCCATGGAGGAGACTGCAGCAACGCAGGTGCAGAGGGCAAAGCAGAGAGATTCCCACACAGAGGATCAGTGCCGAACAGCACTCACCAGCCCGAGAGGCTTGTCTGCTCACCCACCTAGGCGGGCGGGGTCTGGGAGCTGAGGCTCCGGCTTCAGAGGACAGATCCCAGGGAGAGGACTGGGGTTGGCTGTGTGAACACAGCCTGAAGGGGGCTGGTGCCCCACAACTAACCAGGAGGGAGTCCGGGAAAAACTCTGGACCTAAGAGGCAAGAGACCATTGTTTCGGGGTGCCCGAGGAGAGGGGATTAAGAGTGCCGCCTAAATGAGCTCCAGAGATAGGCGGGAGCCGCGGCTATCAGTGCGAACACCAGAGATGGACATGAAACACTAAGGCTGCTGTGCAGCCACCAAGAAGTCTGTGTGCAAGCACAGGTCACTACCCACGCCTCCCTTCCCAGGAGCCTGTGCACCCAACCATGGCCAGGGTCCCGTGATCCAGGGACAACTTCCCCAGGAAAACACACAGCATGCCTCAGGCTGTTGCAACATCACACTGGCCTCTGCTGCCACAGGCTCCACTGCATTATGGACCCCTCCCTCTCCCCCGGCCTGAGTGAGCCAGAGCCATCTAATCAGCTGCTACTTTAACCCTGTCCTGTGTGAGGGAAGAACAGACTCCCTCAGGCGACCTACATGCAGAGGTGGGGCCAAATCCAAAGCTGAACCCCAGGAGATGTGTGAACAAAGAAGAGAAAGGGAAAGCTCTCCCAGCAGCCTCAGGAGCAGCAGATTAAATCTCCACAATCAACTTGATGTACCCTGCATCACTGGAATACCTGAATAGACAATGAATCATCCCAAAATTGAGGCGGTGGACTTTGGGAGCAATGATATATACATATTTTTCCTTGTTCTCTTTTTGTGAGTGTGTATGTGTAGGCTTCTTTGTGGGATTTTGTCTGTATAGCTTTGCTTTTACCATTTGTCCTAGGGTTCTGTGTGTCCGGTTTTTTTTGTTTGTTTGCTGTTGTTTGTTTTTGTTTTTTTTATTAAAGATTTTTTCTTATCATTGGTGGATTTGTTTTTTGGTTTGGTTGCTCTCTTCTTTCTTTCTCTCTTTTGTTTTTTTTCATTTTTTATTATATTGACTTTTTTTATTTTAATAATTTTTTTTTTAATTTTTGAATTTTACTTTATTTTTTTATACACCAGGTTCTTATTACTCATCAATTTTACACACATCAGTGTATACATGTCAATCCCAATCACCCAATTCATCACACCACCACCCACAACCCACCACTGCTTTCCCCCCTTGGTGTCCATACGTTTGTTCTCTACATCTCTGTCTCAATTTCTGCCCTGAAAAGTGGTTCATCTGTACCATTTTTCTAGATTCCACATATATGCGTTAATATACTATATTTCTTTTTCTCTTTCTGACTTACTTCACTCTGTATGACAGTCTCTAAATCCATCCACGTCTTAACAAATGACCCAATTTCGTTGTTTTTTATGGTTGAGTAATATTCCACTGTGTATATGTACCACATCTTCTTTATCCATCCATCTGTAGATGGGCATTTAGGTTGCTTCCATGACCTGGCTATTGTAAAGAGTGCTGCAATGAACATTGGGGTGCAAGTGTCTTTTTTGAATTATGGTTTTCTCTGGGTATCTGCCAAGTAGTGGGATCGCTGGATCATATGGTAATTCTATTTTTAGTTTTTTTACGGGACTTCCATACTGTTCTCCATAGTGGCAGTATCAATTTACATTCCCACCAACAGTGCAAGAGGGTTCCCTTTTCTCCACACCCTCTCCAGCATTTGTTGTTTGTAGATTTTCTGATGATGCCCATTCTAACTGGTGTGAGGTGATACATCATTGTAGTTTTGATTTGCATTTCTCTAATAATTAGTGATGTTGAGCAGCTTTGTATGTGCTTCTTGGCCATCTGTATGTCTTCTTTGGAGAAATGTCTGTTTAGGTCTTCTGCCCATTTTTGGATTGGGTTGTTTGTTTTTTTAATATTGAGCTGCATGAGTTGTTTATATATTTTGGAGATTAATCCTTTGTCCATTGATCTGTTTGCAAATATTTTCTCCCATTCTGAGGGTTGTCTTTTCATCCTGTTTATGGTTTCCTTTGCTGTGCAAAAGCTTTGATGTTTCATTAGGTCCCATTTGTTTATTTTTGTTTTTATTTCCATTACTCAAGGAAGTGGATCAAAAAAGATCTTGCTGTGATTTATGTCAAAGAGTGTTCTTCCTATGTTTTCCTCTAAGAGTTTTATAGTGTCCGCTCTTACATTTAGGCCTCTAATCCATTTTGAGCTTATTTTTGTGTATGGTGTTAAGGAGTGTTCTAATTTCATTCTTTTACATGTGGCTGTCCAGTTTTCCCAGCACCACTTATTGAAGACACTGTCTTTTCTCCATTGTATATCCTTGCCTCCTTTATCATAGATTAGTTGACCATAGGTGCGTGGGTTTATCGCTGGTCTTTCTATCTTGTTCCATTAGTCTATGTTTCTGTTTTTGTGCCAGTACCATATTGTCTTGATTACTGTGGCTTTGCAGTATAGTCTGAAGTCAGGGAGTCTGATTCCTCCAGCTCCGTTTTTTTCCCTCAAGACTGTTTTGGCTATTCGGGGTCTTTTTTGTCTCCATACAAATTTTAAGATTTTTTTGTTCTACTTGTGTAAAAAAATGCCATTGGTAATTGATAGGGATTGCATTGAATCTGTAGATTGCTTTGGGTAATATAGTCACTTTCAAAATATTGATTCTTCCAACACAAGAACATGGAATATCTCTCCATCAGTTGGTATCATCTTTAATTTTTTTCATCAGTGTCTTATAGTTTTCTGCATACAGGTCTTTTGTCTCCTTAGGTAGGTTTATTCCTAGGTATTTTATTCTATTGGTAGCAATGGTAAATGAGAGTGTTTACTTAATTTCTCTTTCAGATTTTTCATCATTAGTGTAAAGGAATGCAAGAGATTTCTGTGCATTAACTTTGTTTCCTGCAATGTTATCAAATTCATTGATTAGCTATAGTCGTTTTCTGGTGGCATCTTTAGGATTCTCTATATATAGTATCATGTCATCTGCAAACAATGAGAGTTTTACTTCTTCTTTTCCAATTTGCATTTCTTTTATTTCTTTTTTTTCTTTGATTGCTGTGGCTAGGACTTCCAAAACTGTGTTGAATAATACTGGTGAGAGTGGACACCCTTGTCTTGTTCCTGATCTTAGAGGAAATGCTTTCAGTTTTTCACCATTAAGAATGATGTTTGCTGTGGCTTTGTCATATATGGCCTTTATTATGTTGAGGTAGGTTCCCTCTATGGCCACTTTCTGGAGAGTTTTTATCATAAATGGGTGTTGAATTTTTTCAAAATCTTTTTCTGCATCTATTTAGATGATCATATGGGTTTTATTTTTCAATTTGTTAATATAGTGTATCACATTGATTGATTTGTGTATATTGAAGAATCCTTGCATCGCTGGGATACATCCCACTTGATCATGGTGTATGATACTTTTAATGTGTTGTTGCATTCTGTTTGCTAGTATTTTGTTGAGGATTTTTGCATCTATATTCATCAGTGTTATTGGTCTGTAATTTTCTTTTTTTGTAGTATCTTTGGCTGGTTTTGGTATCAGGGTGGTGGTAGCCTCATAGAATGAGTTTGGGAGCGTTCCTTCTTCTGTAATTTTTTGGAAGAGTTTGAGAAGGATGGGTGTTAGCTTTTCTCTAAATGTTTGATAGAATTCACCTGTGAAGCCATCTGGTCCTGGACTTTTGTTTGTTGGAAGATTTTTAATCACAGTTTCAATTTCATTACTTGTGATTGGTCTGTTCATATTTTCTATTTCTTCCTGGTTCAATGTTGGAAGGTTATACCTTTCTAAAAATTTGTCCATTTCTTCCACGTTGTCCATTTTATTGGCATCAAGTTCCTTGTAGTAGTCTTCTAGGATGCTTTGTATTTCTGCAGTGCCTGTTGTAACTTCTCCTTTTTCATTTCTAATTTTTTTGATTTGAGTTCTCTCCCTCTTTTTCTTGATGAGTCTGGCTAGTGGTTTATCAATTTTGTTTATCTTCTAAAAGACCCAGCTTTTAGTTTTATTGATCTTTACTATTTTTTTCCTTGTTTCTATTTCATTTATTTCTGCTCTGATCTTTATGATTTCTTTCCTTCTGCTAACTTTGGGTTTTGTTTGTTCTTCTTTCTCTAGTTCCTTTAGGTGTAAGGTTAGATTGTTTATTTGAGATTTTTCTTGTTTCTTGAGGTAGGCTTGTATAGCTATAAACTTACCTCTTAGAACTGCTTTTGCTGCAGCCCATAGGTTTTGGATCATCATGATTTCATTGTCATTTGTCTCTAGGTATTTTTTGATTTCCTCTTTGATTTCTTCAGTGATCTCTTGGTGATTTGGTAACGTATTGCTTAGCCTCCATGTGTTTTTGCTTTTAACATTTTTTCCCTGTAATTCATTTCCAATCTAACAGTGTTGTGGTCAGAAAAGATGCTTGATATGATTTCTATTTTCTTAAATTTACTTGGGCTTGATTTGTGACCTAAGATATGATCTATCCTGTAGAATGTTCTGTGCGCACTTTAGAAGAAAGTGTAATGTGCTGTTTTTGGATGGAATGTCCTATAAATATCAATTAAATCTATCTGGTCTATTGTGTCATTTAAAGCTTGTGTTTCCTTATTTATTTTCATTTTTGGTGATCTGTCCATTGGTGTCAGTGAGGTGTTAAAGTCCCCCACTATTATTTTGTTACTGTCGATTTCCTCTTTTATAGCTGTTAACAGTTGCCTTATGTATTGAGGTTCTCCTATGTTGGGTGCATATATATTTATAATTGTTATACCTTCTTCTTGGGTTGACCCCTTGATCATTATGTAGTGTCCTTCCTTGTCTCTTGTAACATACTTTATTTTAAAGTCTATTTATCTGAAATGAGTATTGCTACTCCAGCTTTCTTTTAATTTCCAATTGCATAGAATATCTTTTTCCATCCCCTTACTTTTGGTCTTTATGTGTCCCTAGGTCTGAAGTGGGTCTCTTGTAGACAGCATATATTTGGGTCTTGTTTTTGTAACCAGCAAGCCTGTGTCTTTTGGTTGGACCATTTAATCCATTCACTTTTAAGGTAATTATCGATATGTATGTTCCTATGACCATTTTCTTAATTGTTTTGGGTTTGTTTTTGTAGGTCCTTTTCTTCTCTTGTGTTTCCCACTTAGAAAAGTTCCTTTAGCATTTGTTGTAGAGCTGGAAGGTGGTGCTGAATTCTCTTAGCTTTTGCTTGTCTGTAAAGCTTTTCATTTCTCTGTCGAATTTGAATGAGCTCCTTGCCGGGTAGAGTACTCTTGGTTTTAGGTTCTTCCCTTTCATCACTTTAAGTATATCATGCCACTCCCTTCTGGCTTGTAGAGTTTCTGCTGAGAAATCAGTTGTTAACCTTATGGGATTTCCCTTGTATTTTATTTGTCATTTTTCCCTTGCTGCTTTCAATAATTTTTCTTTGTCTTTAATTTTTCCCAATTTGATTATTATGTGTCTTGGCGTGTTTCTCCTTGGGTTTATCCTGCCTGGGACTCTCTGCACTTCCTGGACTTGGGTGGCTATTCCCTTTCCATGTCAGGGAAGTTTTCCACTATAATCTCTACAAATATTTTCTCTGGTCCTTTCTCTCTCTCTTCTCCTTCTGGGACACCTATGATATGAATGTTGCTGCGTTTAATGTTGTCCCAGAGATCTCTTTGGCTGTCTTCATTTCTTTTCATTCTTTTTTCTTTATTTTGTTCCACAGCAGTGAATTCCATCATTCTGTCTTCCAGGTCACTAATCCTTTCTTCTGCTTCAGTTATTCTTATACTGATTCCTTCTAGTGTAGTTTTCATTTCAGTTATTGTATTGTTCATCTCTCTTTGTTTGTTCTTTAATTATTCTAGGTCTTTGTTAAACATTTCTTGCATCTTCTCGATCTTTGCCTCCATTCTTTTCCCGAGGTCCTGGATCATCTTCACCATCATTATTTTGAATTCTTTTTCTGGAAGGTTGCCTATCTCCACTCATTTAGTTTTTGTTTATTTTTTTTCTGGGGTTTTATATTGTTCCTTCATCTGGTACATAGCCCTCAGCCTTTTCTTCTTTTCTATCTTTCTGTGAATTTTGTTTTTGTTCCAAAGGCTGCAGGAATGTAGTTCTTCTTGCTTCTGCTGTCTGCCTTCTGATGGATGAGGCTATCTAAGAGGCTTGTGCAAGTTGCCTGATGTAGGGACTGGTCAATGATTATTTTTTATTTCTTATTTTAATTACTTTAGTTTATTTTTTCTTTCTTTCTTTCTATTTTTTCTCCGTTTTCTTCTGATCTATGTGCCTGACAGGGTCTTGGTGCTCTGGCCGGGTATCAGGCCTGTGCCTCTGATTTGGGAGAGCTAAGTTCAGGACATTGGTCCATCAGAGACCTCCTGGTTCCACATAATATCAAACGGTGGAAGCTTTCCCAGAGATCGCCTTCTCAATGATAAGACCCAACTCCACTCACCGAACAGCAAACTACAGTGCTGGAACCCCTATGTGAAACAACAAGCAAGACAGGAACACAACCACACCCACTAGCAGAGAGGCTGTCTGAAATCATAATAAGGTCACAGACACTGCAAAACATATCACTGGATGCCATCCTGCCCAACAGAAAGACAAGATCCAACCTCATCCACCACAACACAAGCACTAGTCCCCTCCACCAGGAAACCTAAACAACCCACTGAACCAAACTTAGCCACTGGGGACAGGCACCAAAATCAACGGGAACTATGAACCGGCAGCCTGTGAAAAGGAGATCCCAAACACAGTAAGTGAAACAAAATGAGAAGACATGGAAACACACAGCAGATGAACGAGCAAGGTAAAAACCCACCAGACCAAACAAATGAAGAGGAAATAGGCAGTCTCTCTGAAAAAGAACTCAGAGTAATGACAGTAAAGATAATCAAAAATCTTGGAAAAAGAATGGAGAAAATACAAGAAATGTTTAACAGGGACCTAGAAGAACTAAAGAGCAAACAAACAGAGATGAACAAATCAATAAATGAAATTACAAATTCTCTAGAAGGAATCTATCAGAATAACTAAGGCAGAAGAATGCGTAAGTGACCCGGAAGATAAAAGAGTAGAAATAACTACTGCAGAACTGAATAAAGAAAAAGGAATGAAAAGAATTGAGGACAGTCTCAGAGACCTCTGGGGCACCATTAAATGCACCAACATTTGAATTATATGGGTCCCAGAAGAAGAAGAGAAAAAGAAAGGGACTGAGAAAATATTTGAAGAGATTATAGGTGAAAACTTCCCTAATATGGGAAAAGAAATAGTCAATCAAGTCCTGGAAATTCAGAGAGTCCCATACAGGATTAATCCAAGGAGAAACACGCCAAGATACATAGTAATCAAACTATCAAAAATTAAACACTAAGAAAAAATGATAAAAGCAGCAAGGGAAAAACAACAAATAACATACAAGGGAATCCCCATAAGGCTAACAGCTGTTCTTTCATCAGAAACTCTGCAATCCAGAATGGAGTGGCAGGACATATTTAAAGTGATGAAAGGGAAAAAGCTACAATCAAGATTACTCCACTGAGCAAGGATCTCATTCAGATACAACAGAGAAAATAAAACTTTTAAAGACAAGCAAAAGCTAAGAGAATTCATTGCCACCAAACCAGCTTTGCAACAAATGTTAAAGGAACCTCTCTAGGCAGGAAAGACAAGAGAAGGAAAAGACCTACAATAACAAACCCAAACAATTAAGAAAATGGTAATAGGAACATACATATCAATAACTACCTTAAGTATAAATGGATTAAATGCTCCAATCAAAAGACATAGACTGGCTGAATGGGTACAAAAACAAGACACATAAGTATGCCATCTACAAGAGACCCACTTCAGACCTAGAGACACATAAAGACTGCAAGTGTGGGGATGGAAAAAGGTATTCCATGCAAATGGATATCAAAAGAAAGCTGGAGTAGCAATTCTCATATTAGATAAAATAGACTTTAAAATAAAGAATGTTACAAGAGACAAGGAAGGACACTACATAATGATCAAGGGATCAATCCAAGAAAAAGATATTACAATTGTAAATATTTATGCACCCAACAAAGGAACACCACAATACACAAGGCAAATGATAACAGCCATAAAAGGGGAAATCAAGAGTAACACAATCATAGTAGGGAACTTTAACATCCCACTTTCAGCAATGGACAGATCACCCAAAATGAAAATAAATAAGGAAACAGCTTTAAATGGTACACTAAACAAGATGGACTTAATTGATATTTATAGGACATTCCATCCAAAAACAACAGAATACACATTCTTCTCAAGTGCTCATGGAACATTATCCAGGATAGATCACATCTTGGGTCGCAAATCAAGCCTTGGCAAATTTAAGAAAATAGAAATCATATCAAGTATCTTTTCTGACCACAATGCTGTGAGACTAGATATCAATTACAGGAAAAAATCTGTAAAAAATACAAACACATGGAGGCTAAACAATACACTAGTTAATAACCAAGAGATCACTGAAGAAATCAAGGAGAAAATCAGATAATACCTAGAAACAAATGACAATGAAATCATGATCACCCAAAACCTTTGGGATGCAGCAAAAGCAGTTCAAAACAGAAGTTTATAGCAATACAATCCTACCTCAAGAAACAAGAAACATCTCAAATAAACAACCTAAACTTACACCTAAAGCAATTGGAGAAAGAAGAACAAAAAACCCTCCAAGTTAGTAGAAGGAAAGAAATCATAAAGATCAGAGCAGAAATAAATGAAAAAGAAATGAAGAAAACAATAGCAAAGATAAATGAAACTAAAAGCTGGTTCTTTGAGAAGATAAACAAAAGTGATACACCATTAGCAAGACTCATCATGAAAAAAAGGCAGAAGACACAAATCAATAGATTTAGAAATGAAAAAGAGAAGTAACAACTGACACTGCAGAAATTCAAAGGATCATGAGAGATTACTACAAGAAACAGTATGCCAACAAAATGGACAACCTGGAAGAAATGGATAAATTCTTAGAAATGCACAACCTTCCAAGACTGAACCAGGAAGAAATAGAAAATATGAACAGACAATCACAAGCACTGAAATTGAAACTGAATAAAAATCTTCCAACAAACAAAAACCCAGGACCAGATGGCTTCACAAGGGAATTCTATCCATCATTTAGAGAAGAGCTAACACCTATCCTTCTCAAACTCTTCCAAAATACAGCAGAGGGAGGAACACTCCTCATCTCATTCTATGAGGCCACCATCACCCTGACACCAAAACCAGACAAAGATGTCACAAAGAAATAAACCTACAGGCCAATATCACTGACGAACATAGATGCACATATACTCAACGAAATACTAGCAAACAAAATCCAACAGCACATTAAAAGTCTCATACACCATGATCAACTGAGATTTGTCCCAGGAATGCAAGGATTCTTCAATATACGCAAATCAATCAATGTGATAAACCATATTAACAAATTGAAGGAGAAAAATCATATGGTCATCTCAATTGATGCAGAAAACACTTTCATCAAAATCCAACACCAATTTATGATAAAAACCCTCCAGAAAGTAAGCAAAGAAGGAACTTACGTCAATATAATGAAGGCCATATATGACAAATCCACAGCCAACATCGCTCTCAATGGTGAAAAACTGAAACCATTTCCACTAAGATCAGGAGCAAGACAAGTTTGCCTATTCTCACCACTTTTGTTCAACATACTTTTGGAAGCTTTTGCCACAGCCATCAGAGAAGAAAAAGAAACAAAAGGAATCCAAATCGGAAAAGAAGTAAAGCGGTCAGTATTTGCAAAAGACATGGTACTATACACAGAGAATCCTAAAGATGCTACCAGAAAATTACTAGGGCTAATCAATGAATTTGGTAAAGTAGCGGGATACAAAATTAATGCACAGAAATCTCTTGCATTCTTATACACTAATGTTGAAAATTCTCAAAGAGAAATTAGGGAAACACTCCCTTTTACCATTGTAAAGAATAAAATACCTAGGAATAAACTCACCTAAGGAGACAAACGACCTGTATGCAGAAAACAATAAGACACTGATGAAAGAAATTAAAGATGATAACAACAGATGGAGATATATACCATGTTCTTGGATTGGAAGAATCAACATTGTGAAAATGACTCTACTACCCAAAGCAATCTACAGATTCAATGCAACCCGTATCAAACTAGCAATGGCATTTTTCACAGAACTAGAACAAAAAATTTCACAATTTGTATGGAAACACAAAAGACCCTGAATAGCCAAAGCAATCTTTAAAAAGAAAAACGGAGCTGGAGGAATCAGGCTCCCAGACTTCAGACTATACTTCAAAGCTACATTAATCAAGACAGTATGGTGCTGGCACAAAAGCAGAAATATAGATCAATGCAACCAGACTGAAAGCCCAGAGTTAAACCCACGCACATATGGTCACCTTATCTTTGATAAAGGGGGCAAGGATATACAATGGAGAAATGACAACCTCTTCAATAAGTGGTGCTGGGAAAATAGGACAGCTACATTTAAAAGAATGATATTAGAACATTCCCTAACACCATACACAAAACTAAACTCAAAATGGATTAAAGACGTAAATGTAAGGCCACACACTATAAAACTCTTAGAGGAAAGCCTAGGCAGAACATTCTATGACATAAATCACAGCAAAATCCTTTTTGACCCACTTCCTAGAGAAATGGAAATAAAAACAAAAAGAAACAAATCGGACCTAATGAAACTTAAAAGCTTTTGCACAACAAAGGAAACCATAAACAAGATGAAAAGACAACCCTCAGAATGTGAGAAAATATTTGCAAATGAAGCAACTGACAAAGGATTAGTCTCCAAAATTTACAAGCAGCTCATGCAGCTCAATATCAAAAAAACAAACAGCCGAATCCAAAAATGGGCAGAAGACCTAAACAGACATTTCTCCAAAGAAGATATACAGATTGCCAACAAACACATGAAAGGATGCTCAACATCACTAATCATCAGAGAAATGAAAATCAAAACTGCAATGAGGTATCACCTCACACCAGTCAGAATGGCCATCATCAAAAAACCTACAAACAATAAATGCTGGAGAGGGTGTGGAGAAAAGGAAACCCTCTTGCACTGATGGTGGGAATGTAGATTGATACAGCCACTATGGAGAATGGTATGGAGGTTCCTTAAAAACTAAAAATAGAACTACCATGTGATCCAGCAATCCCACTACTGGGCATATATCCTGAGAAAACCATAATTCAAAAAGAGTAATGTATCACAATATTCATTGCAGCTCTATTTACAATAGCCAGGACATGGAAGCAACCTAAGTGTCCATCATTGGATGAATGGATAAAGAAGATGTGGCACATATATACAATGGAATATTACTCAGCCATAAAAAGAAACAAAATGGAGTTACTTGTAGTGAGTTGAGTGGACCTAGAGTCTGTCGTACAGAGTGAGGTAAGTCAGAAAGAGAAAAACAAATATAGTATGCTAACACATATATATGGAATCTAAGGGAAAAAAAAAAAAAAGATCACGGAGAACCTAGTGGCAAGACGGGAATAAAGACACAGACCTACTAGAGAATGGACTTGAGGATATGGGGAGGGGTAAGGGTAAGATGTGACAAAAAGAGAGAGTAGCATGTACATATATACACTACCAAACATAAAATAGATAGCTAGTGGGAAGCAACTGCATAGCACAGGGAGATCAGCTCTGTGCTTTGTGACCACCTAGAGGGGTGGGATAGGGAGGGTGGGAGGGAGGGAGATGCAAGAGGGAAGAGATATGGGAACATATGTATATGTATAACTGATTCACTTTATTATAAAGCAGAAACTAACACACCATTGTAAAGCAATTATACTCCAATAAAGATGTTAAAAAAAACTTTTTGGCCAACTCAAGATAAGGTTAATCACAATTTCTTGATAATGTACTTTTTTTTTCTATTTCAACATGCTGCAAAATGTAATCATTAAAACTGTTTTCTATAAAAATTCATTTATTCATCCAACAAATCCATGGAGAACTTAGGCACTGTTTTAGGAGACACAGCAAATGCAAACTGTATACTAAAGCTCGGCTTTCATTAGGTTTCTTTTCTGATGCAAGAGATGAGACAGACAATAAAAAATAAAATAAATATATAATGTGTGTGATTTGTGAAAATTAAAGGAGGAAAAATGTTACAGTGTATGTGTGTGGGTGGGTAACAGTGGGGACAGTTGAATACACCTTGCTGAGAATGTGCAGGAGGGAGGGGAACAAACTGTGTAGATATCCAGGGGGAAGGGCATTGCAGGTAGTGGGAACAGCAAGTGCAGGGACCCTAAGGTAGAACACATGCAGCTGGTTTTTGGAACACAAGAAAGCCCTTAAAGCTGGGCTAAGATGAGTAAAGAGGAGAAAATACAAAAGGATGAGTTAAGAGAAGTAAAGGAGAACTTGGTTGGACAGTAAAGAATCTGGCAGAGTTTCTCAACTCTGCAAGAGAGCTATACCAGATAAAAATGATTTGAGTGACATTTTTGATCAATTATTTCTAGAATGGTACAGAGCTAATATATTCCAGATGCATAAAAAAATAAGTAAATTTGTTATATGCAGTGAATAACTTATAATAGCTCAATTTGTTCAGGGAATCCCAGTTGAGAAAGGTTGGCTTTCTAGGCCACTACAGGGTCTTGAATTTTACTGTGAGTTATATGGAGAGAGGAGTGATGTTCTCTGATGTACATTTTAAGATGAGTGTGGGATGTTTGCTAGGGTAGAAAAATTTCCCAAACCTCTAGTCATGTATTTTCATACATCCTATAAAGTGGAAGGACATCAGGTTTGCCCCAGCTAAGTCCTCAACATATCTCATAATTTTAAAGAAAGTTTCATTGCATGGGAATAAATTCAAAGAAACAAAAATATTATAACTCGATCTAAATACTTATAGGGTATGTATATAAGCTATAATGGGTTTTATATACTTATTTTATTTATTAACTTATGTGGAAATATGTGAGACTAAAGTTCTACATTTTAATGGTACTTTAGAATGCCATGAGTCTTATTTATGTATTTATTTATCTGAGAGAAAAGGCACCTTGGTTCCAGCTCCTGGTTCCCATGTTTCCATGTTTCTCGTTGTTCACCTATATATTTGTGTGTGTGTGTGTGTGTGTGTGTGTGTATTTTAATCTCTTGGGTGTACCAGTATACTTTAGATAACTTTCCAGTTTTGCTTACTCTAGTTTATAGTGGGTTATTTTTACTACCCAAAAAGCATCTTAATGAAGACAACTCTTAGCAACTTTCATTCTTTGCAGAGCCACAACTTTACATGACTTCTACTTGTCATACTGGACAGATAGAAAGGAGTTAACTGAGTGTGTTGTTGTCTTCAACCCATTCATTCTAAAAGCAAGCTAATCCAATAACAAGATAATTGATTTTGTTGTGTCATAAGTTGCCATCAATTGCCCTCTTTGCTTTTCAGCTATTTGGAGAGCAATTTTCTTTGAATGGATTTCAAATGTTGTTTGTTGGATTTTTCTCCATCTTAAGTCCTTTCCAAATATTCCAGTGGTGGTCATTTGTCCAGTCATGATAATTTGTCATCATGAAGAAGGAGGAAATATTTTTGTAGCATATATATTTAAAAGATTCTGCAGTGTACAGATCTGTTCATGTTTGATGTGATGATGGCCTGGCTTACAATAGCAGCAGGGATATTCTATTTCTGAGCTTCTTAAAATGCCTGTACAGCCTTAAATTTTGGAGTCACTTCATTTTACTAAAGGCTATATTACCAAGTTTTGTTCTGTTTTTAATAAAAGTTTAGTGGAAAATAATCCACCTGCTAAAAACTGCATAGTCATGAGTGTACAATTTGATCAATATTCACAAAATGAGCACTCTTGTGTAGCCAGCACCCAGATCAAGAAAAAGAACGTTGCCATTACTTCCCCCTCCAAGTGTAATTACAATCCTGTGTGCTGACACTTTACATTAGTTTTTCCTGCTTTTTAACTTTATATAAAATGCACTTTTCACTCAGCATCGTATAGATATTTTCTTTTGTGTCTGGCTTCTGTCTTTTGATAATAGGTTCACGAGATTCATATCGGTTGTTTTATATAGCCATCATTTGTTTATTCTGATGGCCATACAGTCTTCCATTGTATGAATATACTACCATGTGATTTTGAGTTATGAAATTGACATCAGATTATGAATCTGAGCAGGACACTGATGTCAATAAGAGGGATGAAAAGATATGACACTTTGTTGCAGTTCAGTTTCACAGGAAAATGGCATCTGAGGTGGTGAT